>NC_053037.3:515826497-516129527 GCF_002575655.3 Aegilops tauschii subsp. strangulata | reverse complement strand
AATCAGTTGTGATGATGTGATCGATTTGATCATGGGGACATGAGAGGGGGGGCTGATGAAACTCACGAATCAGCAGAGGTTGACATTCCAGTACCAGTCATTGGCCCTGTTTGGACAATCTAACTTAGCTAGAGGTTAGAGTTAGTTTGTAGCTCATGGCAACTAACTCTAACCCATGGATTGTTTTTTTTGATGGGTTAGATGAAACTAGCTCCAATCTAACCCTCGTGTTTGGATACTTTAGGGCTATTTGAGTCCCAACTAGATCAAACTAACTATAATTCATGAATCCAAACAGGGCCATCGTAGGTTGTTGCTTCCACCGAGTACTACATGGCCACTTAACTCAAGTACCACTTGGGTATGTATCTCTCTCAATCATTCTGAATCCACGCATATGTATATATAATTTGGGAATGAGGACGATGCGTATCATGGTATAGTCATGCGCAAACAAGTGATGCACCGTCACTTGCCATGTGCGCCTGGCTCATATGTACGCTACGCCGAATAAAAATAGCGTGGTGCGCTTGGCAACTCAACTTTCCGCGTCTGATCATGTCTACACATCTACGCGTACATACTTTGCAGATCAAGCGGGTGGCCGAAAAGCAGCAGACTCCGTCGCCGGAAACTTGTATCCCTGAGCTTGAGCTGAGGTTTATGTCGGACACGACATGCGCACTTTAGGCGCACGCCTTGTCCTCCGCCACTCTCGGCTAACAGCCGAATGGTAGTTGCTGTGCGTTCTGCATCTTCAGCAGTGATCTGACTGCGCTGTCGAGCAAGACGGTGCGCTGCAGCGTGTAGCGCGCTCAGGTCAGTAGCAGACGGGGAGTTTTCAGGAGGCGAAGGACGGAGGTTGACGGTGGGATTAACGACGGAGGGGAATAGATGGATGGGCGCACCGACACAGGCAACCACGTAGCCGTTCCGTTGGATCCCTTGGCCCGTGGTGGAGCACGAACGAGCCGACACTGTAGAAGACTAAGCAGTTCGCGGCTCGGAGCACGTACGTGCGGCCGCTGCCTGCTTTGATTTCCCCCTTGATCTTGCCGCGTCGCGTCGTCGCCGGTCGCCACCGCGGCGGCATGCCGATTCGGACGAGGCGCGTTCGCCGTCCGTCGGTCGGTCTCTACCCCGGCAGGCAGGCAGGCAGGCAGGCAGGGAGGCTCCACCCGGGCAGCTGAATGCTGTTGGTCGCCATGGAGGTCTAGCAGCGTGTTTTACATGGTTTTCTCGGGTTGGAACTGCAGAGGGCGTCGGTGCGTATACAGATGAACAGATCACAATGCTGACTCAGAGCCCACTGGTTCGCCAACTCCACTGCACCGGTGCCGCTGTAGCTAGCCTAAGGCCGCCAAGCAACCGCGAGACGATCAGCACGATTCCGGCACCGACTGTCGCCGCGCCGTTCGTTTCGGCCACTTTCTTCAGAGCGGAATGGAATTTTGTAGCTTTCCTGGGTGACCTTCGTGCTCCGTGCCCCGTCCATCCTGGAGGGGCATCACATCAATCAGGCAGCATGGTACACGGACTGTTGGCGGCATGTCGTCCTCCCACCGATTTTGATCAATCAGCTAGTCTGCTTTTTATCACCATTCCTATATTGCGTCGTCGTCATCTACATCGGCCCTTTCTGCGTACGAGTATTATTTTCTTTTCCTTTTTCGGCTTAGAGTGAGAGCGAGACGCTTCTCTGCCACCTTTTTTTTTTATAAAAGCGTGACGCCTCGTGCAGTTGACGGGTCGCTCTGTAATCTTCTCCTTATCATAAATGCAACGGCGGTACGGTTGCAATTTTAGGACATGTACAAAGGTAGTATATGGATACAGATACCTTATGATAAAAAGTAGTTTGAGGCATCTATATTGATTTTTCTCCAATGCAAGCTACTACTAGTGGTGCTCATCAAAGAATAGAAAACGACTCTCACTACATATACATCCCAACTCTTCACTTTCACTTCAACTTTATGCGCCGGGCCATAGTTTCCTCTTCTCTGGGCTATGCATTGGCCATGCCCTTATTCATTCATGGATCAATAATACATTATCATCATGTTCATGTTATAATTCAGAGTCAACCAGAGGACAAAAAAGATGTTATCTTCATTCAGAGAACAAACGGGCAGAGAGACCAAACAGAGAAACTTCTTGCCAAGTTCTATCAAGACAGTAAAATTCAGTACTGAAACATGAGGAAAACTTCCAAATACAAGCAGTCCAACAGATCCAGATGCATACAGTTCCCAAGGACTGTTCAAGGAAAAACAACAGGCAGTCAATAACTTCCTCTGAGCCAACGACACTACCACATTACACGGCATATAAAACTTAGCTTTACACGGGCTAATCATATGTACACTGACATGGATGGAGCACAACAACACAGCCCTACTACTTCAGCTCGGCTCAGCTCTGCTAGGCACAGATTAGTGCGGGGGGGCACGATACTACTACGGAGGGAGATAAATTTAACAACAAACAACGAAAATCCAGGGGAGTCACGACGATAACGAAGATGAAGACAATCTGTATGTTGTTGATGGTGCTGTGACAGATATTGTAAGATGTATTGTATATCATGCCACTTTTGCTAGGGCGGTCTTGGTCTAGAAATCTGTCTTCAGGAGCTTGGACACTGGCTTCACGTTTATTAAACCAAAGGGAATTGGTTGGTCCACTTGAATGTAGTCCTTCGTCGACAGGACCTGTCAATGGAGCAGAGCACGTAAGTACTGATGGACTGTGATGGGTGGTACAATCCCATGCGGCGCGGGGTTCAAACAACCAGACTCGTCACAAGAGCGTTGCGGATCTAATCCGAAAGATGTTGCAGACCGAGACTATTCAAAGACAGCACCATCTTCATGGAATATGTTGAATGTAAAATGCTATGTTAAATGAAGATGTAACTATAAAATGCGGCCTACTTGCCTGCACACCTTTTTCTACAATGGGTAGAAATGCACTAGCATCAAGCAAAATAAGGTACAAAGACCATGAAGCAAAATTGATGACGTACCAAGGTCTCAAAGAACATCCTTGAGGCTTCTTTCCGAGACTTTCCATGTACCAGATGATCAATGACAACATTCTTTCTCCCCCGACCAGACTCTTCATCAAACAGAGTCTTGAGATATCTTGCAACACCCCTGCATACGGATAAATAGCAACACATGGTGAAAAAAACTGGGAAGGGTCTGAACACAAGTCTGAAGGAATTAAAATCAAGTCCATCATACTTGGTACGAGACGACCAGCCACTAAGTGCATCATGAGACTGGAATTCGTCAGGATTTGGCTCATCGTCGTCATCATCAAGATCAATTGCCTCATCAAAGTCCCCATCATCATCATAGGGTAGAAAATCTGAAACGATATACAGTAGAACTATGTTAAAAGCTTAATAAATCTTTCGCAGCGCAAGACCGACATAGTAAGCACATGATTGGGAAGAACTTCATGTACTATAATACTAGTTAACAAAATGGATTTGGGCATCCACGTCCGCAACATTTGTGAATCCGGTGACACAGGAAAAAAGGTGTCATGAAGATACATGGGACATGCTTTTTCTGATACAGCCATAATGAATCCACACCATGCTAGGGTACAAATTCATGGTTCTTATCTGGACAGAAGAATTACCTGTGTCGACACCGTGAATTGCGCTTCCAAAATCCTGTAATTTAAACCAAATACCAATTATCATCTGGCTTTAATGACAATGAAAATAAAACAGTGTATGTAGTTGCATTGCAAGATGTGCCAGAAGCAGCCAGTAGAATACAAGCATCATTTAGCAGTTATAGAAACAAAGCATTCCGTGAGTGTGTATAATAATAGTACAAACTTCTAGGTGGACTTACACTGCATTCCTTCAGTGCAAAGTCATGCCCAGTGTTGTCCATGTCCGTGAAGTCATGCCCCGTGTTGTCCATGTCCATGAAGGATCCTGCATTGTTTCCTTGCAAGCCAGAATTTTCTCCCATGGCCGACGCAGCATTATCATCCTCTGTTGGTTGAGGAAAACCAGGGGCATGTTCGGTGAATTCCAGTCCAGTAATCTCAGAAGTGGGCATCTCCCTATCCTCAAAAGTATTAATATCATTGCGAACAATGTCACTCAATTCCCCTTCCCGGCCATCCACTGCTTGTGCACAAGCTGGGCCAGAACTATGCAAAGCAACATCAGGAGCATCTGTTATAGTAGCAGAATCATGGGTTATGTCATCTTGCACAAAGAGAGGCGTATCAGCATTTGTATTCCTCTGCATATCTGCCGAAGCATCTTGATGGCAATCCTTATCCAGTGTATCAACATGAGCAGTAATGTTTGCAGCAGCATTTGTTTCGTCAACAAGTGGGATTTCTTTCCCGTCACCAAACTCAGTTACTTTTTCAATGTTGTTATCACGTTCATCAGATGGCATTTGCAAACCAAATGCAGCTGTACCGTCAACTGTATCAGTTGCTTCTTGTAGTGTAGCATCTAATTGAGCACCATCTGGTGGTCCCATATGAAGTTGGTGATCAAGAGCTGCACTGTCATTTGCACCAGAGATGCCAGCGTTGTGAGCTCCATCTGGTAGTCCCAGATCAAGAGCTGCACTGTCATTTGCACCAGAGATACCAACGTTGTGAGCTCCATCTGGTAGTCCCATATTTAGTTGGTGATCAAGAGCTGCAGTGTCATTTGCACCAGAGATGCCAACGTTGTGAGCTCCGTCTGGTAGTCCCATATTCAGTTGGTGATGAAGAGCTGCACTGTCCTTTGCACCAGAGATGTCAACATTGTTGGTATCTGGTAGCACCATGTGAGGTTGGTGATCAAGAGCTGCACTTTCCTCTGCACCAGAGATGCCAGCATTCCTGTTATCTGCTGGGTTAGTTTCAGACATGTCTACTTGTCGTTGCGGCTCCCTGTTATGTACGGTGAATTGAGAAACAGACTCATAGGTTCGATAGTGTAAACTGTTCAGGTCCTTGTGCATACCTAATTGGGAAGCAAAACATCCATGAGTAAAGAGTGGAAACATGGAATTAACACCAGTTACACACAACCACTAAATACTATAGAATAATATTAAGATGGCAAGAGTAATGGACCAATTAACTTCTGCTTAATTTGCTTCCTCTGGGGCACGAAAGAGGATACAGAAAATCGAAACAATTTAGAGAACTTACAGGAAAATATAGGCTCGCGGAATATATCATCTTCAAGTGAACCTTTCTCGATCATCCATATTTCAGTACGGGTGCATGGAGCCTTTCTACGGATGCGCCTTATATCCTCAGTACTAATCAACTGCTGCCGTATAATACTGGAGAAGGGAAGAGTCAATAAGTAAGCTAACAGTAGAACATTACTTGGACGAAATGATCTGTACTATTCAGTGATTGTATATTCTATGTGCATATTACAGTGGAATTGTATGCTGAAGAATGACAGTCTGATAAAGAAAGGTAGCAATAGCACACTTGTGAAGGTGCAATAGCTTGGCAAGAACATTTCTTACAGGACCTGCAATCTCAAAAGCATGCCACAATTTCTCCACTACATGCCCAATGACAAGAATGTTATAATAAGAAAACCTTAAAGAAAAGTGCAGCATGTTTTCTTTAGAAGAAAGAAACAAAAATTGTACAAATAATTTCTTGAAATGGTAAGAGGTACAAGAATTAACAGGTATATCGCACTGAGGGGAATGATGAATGTTTTACTAGCAATGGTCTTTGTTTCTACTGCAGCTGATTAAGACATGAATTAATTTAAGGATCCAAGGAAAGATCATCATATTAATTTGGACCAGGAAGCAAGTGACGGTAACAAAAGGACACAACAATACGTTTTGAAAGGATAGTCACACAGTTTCCACACACAAGTTCATTAGATGCAGGCAATGAAGCATATACGTACTCAGCATGTATAACCATGGCATCATCCATTTTCACTCTTCTCTTGGGTGTCCTGGTCTTGGGTGTCAATGCGGTCTTCGGTGTCAACCTTTGGCGTTTTGAAGTTGATGCATTAGGTGGTAATGGTGTTGAATCAAGCACCAATCCAGGGGTTCTACCAACTAATACAAAAAGATGTAATTAGACAACACAGGAAGATGATGCAACAAAAATTCTGAGGATTAAATTATCCATACCTAAAATGGATGCCAGTATATCATCATCGTTAGGAATAGCATCAGTGGTTCTTTGACCATGTGGTCTGCTGGACAAATTTTCAGTAGTCCTACTCTCTGGAGCTGGCATGCTATCCTCCAAGTGACGCTTTCTGCTACTAAGGCTACCTATTTTGTTACTTCCATCAGATTCAGTGATTCCTTTCTCTGCAGTTAACTGCCCCAAGTCATTTGTCTGGTGGAATCCAATATATGGAGCTGAGAGCATTCTCTCGCGTTCTGGGAAATTTGAGGTGAACATGTCATTTGGTCTATCATTATATGACATGTATTGCGGTATTGTTCCAGTGTTCTGTTGGAAAGCTGCAGTTGATATATTACTGTGTGTCATTCCTGGTGGCATTTCTTGTAAGTTATGTCCGAGAAACACATTAGGAGCATGCAGATTATACCCTGCCAAAAAAACATATTAAAAGATCAGATGGCCACAAAATTCTGACTTTGAAAAAAATACAATAAAGTCAACTCTACCTTGCACATTTCCTGATCCCTCATTAAAATGTGTTGGATGCCCTGTCACGTGTGGCTCGGTAGGACCACTAGGCCTACCCCAACTTGCTTGGGACAAGAAGCTTTGTTGTTGTTGCCCTGTCACCCATGGCTCGGTAGAACCACTAGGGTATGGCTCTACAGATACATTAGAAGTAAGAAAATTATACCCTGCCAAAAACATAGTAAAATATCAGATGGCCAGAAGAATTCTGACACTTCGAAAAGAAAAACAATAAAGTCAACTTTACCTTGCATGTTTACTGACCCCTCATTAAAATGTGTTGGATTCCCTGTCACGTATGTCTCGGTAGAACCATTAGCGCGCGGCTCCGAAGTATTCTGAACAAATGGCACACTTCCCATGGTTGCTTTAAAAGGCAGTGTTTGACCTGATACAGCTATATCCTCAGTATTTACCACCAGGTTTGATGTTTGTGGTTCTGGTGGCATATCCGCAGTTGCAGAGTGTTGCCTCAGAAAATCCATCTCCCGTATAGCACGAGAAGACTCAACTTGCACAGGCTCAGACAATCTAAATTCAGCCATCTCAGAATCAACAGCGTCATTAGCATGTGCTGCACCTTGATGGAGAAAATCTGAGGGTGGAACAGCAAAATTATGCTGTACAGCACCAGAAGACTCAACTTGCACAGGATTGGCCAATCTAAATTCAGCCATCTCAGGACCAACAGTATCATTAGCATGTGCTGCAGCTGGATGGAAAAAATCTGAGGGTGGAGCAGCAAAATTCTCCGGTACAGCACCAGAAGACTCAACTTGCACAGGATTAGTCAATCTATATTCAGACATCTCAGCACCAACAGTGTCATTAGCATTTACTGCAGCTGAATGGAGAAAATCCGAGGGTGGAGCTACAGCACCAGAAGACTCAACTTGCACAGGCTTAGCCAATCCAAATTCAGCAATCTCAGCACTAGCAGCATCATTAGCATTTGCTGCAGCTGAATGGAGCAAATCTGAGGATGGAGCGGCAAGGTTCTCCTGTGCTGCACCGGAAGACTCAACTTGCACAGGCTTAACCAAGCTAAACTCAGCCATCTCAGCACCAACAGCATCATTAGCATTAGCTGTAGCTGAATGAAGAATATCTGAGGATGGAGCGGCAAGATTCTCCTGTACGGCACCAGAAGACTCAACTTGCACAGGCTTAGCCAATCCAAATTCAGCCATCCCAGCACCAACAGCATCATTAGCATTTGCTGCAGCTGAATGGAGAAAATCTGAGGGCGGAGCAGCAAAATTGTCAACCTTTGCAGCTTCCTCGTTGCTTGATGGTGAAGCTTTCCTTTGCGGACTCAGAACAGGACTTTCATGCACTCTGGAAGGAACTGTTTCTTCCATTAAGCCAGGTGTAGCCGGGGCTTGAGCGCTTACATACTCAGGAGATGCAGGAGATGCAGGATCATCACAAGGGAAGGGACTAGGATGATAGTATGAAGAAGATGGCCCTGCATCATCTTCATTGTGGAAAAGCATATCATTCAAATCAGGGGTACGCAAATTGTAACCAGTCCAATTAGGAATATTGTTCCTTAAATCATCTGCATTCGATTGATTTTGCTTGCTGGAACTAGAAGGTTCATCATCCATTTTGTTGTATGCTTCAGCCTCTTCATCTTTACTTGGGGTATCGTCAACATCCATATCAGTAGGATGAAGTGATGATTGACCTTGAACGATGATACTGGAGAGAAACGAAAAGAAGTCAAGGAATGTCACTGTAGCAAAATATGAGCCAAAAGGTAAGATGCAAGGCATTGCTACTTCAAAAATGCCTAAGCAACTAAGTAGTGAAAAATGTTTTCACAGTATGCATGACAAATCAATGAAAACTGCAACTCAGCATACAAACAGTTACTAACATATATGGAAGGACATCTAGATATCTGCCAGCAGAGGCTAGTAACTGATCTTCTTATAGTAGGTTTAAAATATAAAGTTTGGCACTAAAATCAAAGTAAACAGCCTGGAGAAACGTAAAATCATTTCTTGGAAACTACAAAAGTGAACCACTTGAATGAGAGCCCAAGTACAGGTCATGCAACCAGGCAATATAACAGATTCCAAGAAAAGCCAATGAGATAAGTGTTCAAAAGAGAAAAAATGTGACTTTACCCATCACCAGATTCAAGTTCAATTGGATGATCCTTCGCCAGCAATAATTCCTGAGGGGAAAAAAGGTCAGCATTTGAAGAGAGTTTAATTAAGTAAGTCACATGATGTAAAGAAGACAGAACGAATAGAGTTACAGGGCTTTCTTCAATCTTTGACTTACATAAACGACCTTAATTTCAATGAATTGGCACATTTATTATGTAAGGAACCAAAAATAACCCATTATAAATGACCTTATTTTCAATGAATTAGCACGTTTATTATGTAAGGAACCCAAAATAATCCAACGGATGGAAGACAAGTGCGGATAATTTCATAATTTCAAGAACAAATCAATGCATGGCACACTCAGAACCATTGATCAATTGTCCAATGTCATCCTCCAAATGATCCTATAAAAATCTTAAGCCTTAACAGCATACAAAATATAATGCACAATGTACACCACAAATGTTTGCAGCAGACACATGGAAAAAGGTTAATTAAGTTGAGATTACCTCCTCCAAATCAAAACCCATATGTGAAGAACTGCCATCACCAAATCTTTCTGCACATTTAGATATGCTTAAATCATTAACAGATAAGTTCATAATTGAAAAGTAGAAGATGTGAACACAGAAAGGACCAACCATCTAAACCAAATTCAGATGTTGAATATCCTGTTCTCTCTGGGTTGTCTTGCAGGGTAATCTGTTCTTTTGAGCTTACATGATGATCGATGTCCCTGGAGCATGGTGGAAAGTCTTTAGACAACTGAAGAGCATATTTTAAACAAACCTATCACACCAAGTGTCATGACCTTACCCCTGAAATTCAGCCTCCGGTAACTCAAAATCATCAAGATGGAATGTCTCAGGGAGTGTTATAGAATGATAAGGAGCAGTTGATTCTTCAGGGGGGAGATCAACAGCAGCAGACCTAAATGCTTGTTTTATCTTGAGCAAAGCCTCACTGCAATCATGAAATAGGTAGTTGACCTTCCGAGAATAGATTCTGACCACGCCTACCATAAGATGGCTGGATAACCGCAGTGCAATTGGAACCTCAGGGAATATAATTGAATCTGCAGGAATATTGATAATTAGCACTCAGCCAAAAAAAAGAGAACATGGCACATAGAAATGAGAAATATCAGGACAACAAAGCATTTCTATCCAAAAGCATATCAATTGCCATAGAGATTGTTTCAGAGATGGGTGGTGAGTTGCCCTGTCCAACTGACTCATAATACAGTAACAAAATAACAACGTTCTCTAGTTCCTTCAGAATAAGTATGTGCCAGTCATAAAGTGCTGATTTTTTTTACTTTGTGAGTTTGTGTTTATAAAATCTTCCTCTGATTACCCACCAAACTGCTGATTAACTAGAAATATTAATGCCATGTGAGAGATCATTGCTTCCACATACTGGAAACTCGAGATAAATCTTCTCACCGAGCAACTTTCTAAGCTGATGCTCTTGCTCAGTGATGGTGTACCCGTGATTTCTGATTATCTGTGCCCATCTCTTCATCAATAAGTATGATTACATGCGTCAAGAACGCAGTTTATGGAGCACAATGGCTCGGTCAAAATGATAAGAGCCTACAGCAAAGAATGCCAGAAAAGTAGCATCTGCATGAGACCAAAAGCGTCCTACCTGACACTCCACCGCTTGACTCGTGACATAGAAGACTACTTCTGTCAACAAAAAGATAAACTATCCACACATAGGTTCTTTTTTTCATTAAGAGAAAATTACACCTACCATTTTTGTTTGACAGAATGATAATCGTTAACAGGGAATTCCATAATAATAACTAGCAATACTTCTGGGCACAAAAATGCATGTGCATGCTAAGAACCAGAAAGCACCAATTCTCTAGAAAATTTTCTAGGTTAAGAAATAATAGAAGTACACGTGATTTTTTGTTAGAAATTCTACGGCTCAACGTCCCTTGGTAAAACATGTAATCATGATATGCATGTGACAACACAATAACATATGTTATACGGAAATTGGAATAAAATTTCTAGTAGTCTTAGCTGCCTAAAATCATTATAAACCTAGCATGACAGTACCTGAAAGTAACAGGAAAATAAATATATATGTATCTCAGGTTTGCTGCACAACGCAAAACTAGATGAAGTTTTCTTGGGTCAACTCCAAATCCTATTTGTCTCAATCCAAGGTTTCTCGCCAAGAAGTGCTACACTTACACATCATCACTGCCTAATTCTTTCAAGTACATGGTTCCTCATAATATGGAGCATCATGTGTTAAATTTTATACTTCAAATGGATAGTGAGACGGATTAGTTGGTTACGCTTTGGAGCATTTCAGTATTATCATTGTCTACATGAAGAAGTGAGGGTATTTTTACTTTAAATGGAAGCATCACCTTTACATTTAGCAAGACAGCATTGCTTATGAAGAAAGAAAGTAAATGTACTCAATCATTACTCAAACCTCCAAAGATAATAGGGTTGTGGATTACTACCTCCAATACACTCAAAGATTACTTGAGAGTTAAAAAGCTCTTCGGCTTTCAAGCAATAACTCAATAGGCATAGCAATACACATGATATTCAGTTCCTTAACTTTCTATTTGTTGGCTTTATTTCCAAAGCATTGTCTTCGAGTACTCTGTCTGGATACAACAACAACAACAACAACTTTTGGGTTTCACCTCCATAAGAGTGGCTGAGTTTTAACATTGGCTCGCCAAGCCTATCACAACCCTCCTCCTTTACCCGGGCTTGGGACCGGCTATGTTGAGACAACATAGGCAGAGTTCTTCGTGTACTCTGTCCGGATATTGAACATAATCTCCTTGCGTTGCCTTTTATTTTAGATTATTATTTGTACACCATTTATTCTCTACAGGATCGTAAACAGAAAATAATTCCAAAGTGCAACAGTAGCTAAAGCGCACATTTACTGGAAGTCTTCCCTCTCGCTTTATGCTTCATTTTAGTACGTGTACAACTAAGAAAATCAAATTAACTGTATCGAGAAAATAAAACAAATAGCCATTCAGGAGGTTAAATTTGAAACAGCATACGCTGAAGAAAACTCTCATGTGTATGTTTCCAATCATGGTCAGCACGTGTGAGTTTTGTAATATCACTACTCATCGTATGTAAAATGCATAAATACACTTCCCCAAAACAGATACGACAAAACACAACAACTAGTCAAGCAGTAGTCTGCCTACAAAGGTGAACTATTATCGTTAGACCATAGACCGTAGACAGTACACATGAGGCATGAGGTGCCTAGAAAGGTGAACTATTATCCTTAGACCATAGCCGGTAGACAAGTACACATGAGACACGAGGCCTCAGGAAGCTGCTAACATTCTCGGACTATAAGCTTTACCTAACCATTATGATAAGACTTTAAAAGTCCACCAGTAGCTGTAAATACAAAAATCTTAGATCTTTGTAACTCTTGGTGACCTAGCGACTAGTGAGGATCAAGGTGACATTTCCTTTCACCCCTAGAAAGCAATGAACCACAATAGGAAAGCTCTAAAAGCATGGCTCTTTTCAAGATCCCATCGACGAGACTATATAGAAATGCACCTGAACCGTTAACATTACTTAACAAACAACTCAAATGGGTAGAAAACTTCTACGTACTACTCAGACAGTAGCAAGGAGATAAATACCATGTAGTGCAATACCAGTAATCCAGCAGTCGAGCATATACAAAAAAAAACTGCTTGTTGGCATGCTCAGCAACTAATCACACATCCGCTGGCGACGACTGGGAGCTGGTTAGGCTAGCAGCCGGCAAAAAGGTAACATATTTACTAATCCACTAGCAATAACTAAGCAATAACTAGGCAATAAGCATACATCAACGCCATAAACGCGCCAAATATGGCAAATTTTAAGTGTTGACAGATACAGCAGCAATGAAATGAGCGTTAGCAAAAGAGCATATTTCTCTGCCACTCTGCATGGCAGATCCGAAAGAGCTTGTGAGGCAGCGGAAACCACCCACCTACGGAGACGCCGATGTCCGTGTCCGTGACCTGGTTCTTGCGCAGCTTCCGCTCCAAGTGCGCGGCGATCCATATGGTCCCGAGGGGGCCCTTCTTGGCCAAGATGAACTGCGAGTAGAACATCTCCGGCTCCCCTCCGCGGCACTCAGACGGAGCGGAGCACGAAACCCTAACCTGAGCTCAGCTCACCTCAGCTCCCCGACGGACAGGGAAGAGCAAGCAAGCTCCCGCCTTCACGACATCCCCCCCGCCGCCGGAAATCCAGGCCCTAGGCAGAGGGAACCCGCAGCTCGCCGCGGCCAGACGCTCGTCTCCGGCTCCAATCGCCCGGAAGGGGAAGCTCCGGGAGGGCGAAATGCGAGATGGAAACCCTAATCTGGTGGCGTACGGGTGGGGAACCCTAGAATTGGGCGGGGCTGGGGGCCGGGGCGCGCGGGAGGAGGTGGGGATCTGGGGATTCGGCGGGGGCGCGGGCGATTGAGGCGAGCGATTTGGGAAAATTTGGAATCTTTGGGGGAGCGGAGCGGGGAGTTGAACTTGACAGTGTGTGGGCGAGCGACCTGCTGTGTGAGGGGAGAGAGAGCTCGACGAAGCAAAAGTGCTACACGCTTCGCCGCCGCACCCCCGATGAGTTTATAAATTACATTTGGGCTCTCGCGCTGCCTGTATCGGGGGTGTTTCTGTTCGTTGCGGGATAGTCTAGGGGGCGTAGTGTAAAACAGGCGAGTTGGTAATAAATGTGCGGTTGCCAGGGCGAGAAAACCGCGAGAGAATATCGTGCGGTCGTGTGGCCGCCGTCGGATCCGGCGACGCGGGGTATCGCGTCCGTGCGACCGTGTCGTGGGGGGGGTCGTGTCGTATCGGGACAGCGGCACGCACGTCTCGCGCCGTGCAATGGAAGCTACTACTGCTTCAGGCCGGTTCAGGCGCCTGTTTTCGGCTAACTGGTTCGTGCCAGCCACGTAGTCCCTCCGGCCCGGCACAGAGGCCGGATATGGAAATGCTAGTGGTCAAGACAAAGGCGTGAATCTTGCAGGAATGTTCGGATCAGTTTTCGGCCAGGAGGCCAGAAATCCCAAGGTGAAGTAATTGAGACGGGGCAAGTGAATTTTGAACAAATGCTTGGATTAATTTCCTGCCCAGAGGCCAGATATACTTCTAGAAGTGCAAGTAATTAAGACGAGTGATTTTCACTCATCTTAATGACGTTTGCGATGGCGAAAAAATGTCTTGCTCCGGAGAAAAGGTTTCTCGCCCCGCTTCTTAAATGCATCGCTCGCCTTTCTCGGTCTAACCTTGCGTCCGCGTGCCTAGCGGAGTGCCTTGGTGAATCGAGGCGAGCGAGCATTGACGCCTTGTCGGCCGTTACGGGTCCGAGATAAGTGTGCCAGTGGGGTTTGGAGCATGTGTTGTGTCTTTTTACCACCCCCTCTGTTTCTCTGTAGTTTGCATATAAAATTTTGTCAGAAGTCAAAAAAAATTGATCAACTATATAAGAAAAATATCATTTAGATGCATCATGAAATTAATTTTTATGCTATATAACTTTTTCAATGCAAATGTCAATATTTTCTAAGATGAAATTGATGGAACTTTACATAGTTTTGATTCAAACAAACTTTATACGCATAGTAAGAAGAAACGAAGGGGAGCACTTGGCATTGGTAGCAAGTCAACAGGGCACCAAGGGCATGTATAACCGTATACTTTGCGGTACCTTGTAGATTTGGCCTGGACGTTAGACGCATGACCCGTGAAAGATTTGGTATTAATGTTGACATACAAATGGACTAATGAGCCCACTAAAATGATGAGCAGATCTTAGTATCAGTTTGTGAAGGTTGTCGTGAACGTCAAAAAAGTGGAAGAAAACTCAAGCGTCTTTTAACGCATGTTATTTTATAGTGTTTATTTGCTTTTCTTGAGCTTAGGAATCCCGCGCTATTTAATAGGGGATTTAGTTGATTTAGTCCTTCCTCGAAACACCTCTACACCACATAGCCTTTCTCTTCACTAGAAATTTCAAAGACGAAATGCCAAAAATCCTAGTTGTTCTCCCTTTTAAAGTGTTGCTCTCGACAACCCGGAACGTCCCGAACGTGCAAGATGGGCCAGCACGAACTGAGCTCCCATTGGACCGTCCAAGCTCAGGTCCAAGGTCGCTCAGTTTGGTGCCGGACTGTTCGGGCTAGCATCCACGACAAGTCCAGGATCGCTCAGTTTGCACATCAGACCATTCGGGCTAGCATCTGTGGCGAGTTCATGGTCGATCGGTTTCCCGCCGGGCTATCTAGGACAGAGGCACGTTGAAAGGACGTGAATGTCACCTAGAGGGGGTGAGTAGGCATTTCGGTTTAGGCTTGAATAAATGTGAAATAAAACTAACGTTACGACAAGCACAAAACCTAAACAAGCTGGCTCAATTATGTGCACCAACAAATTATGCTAATTAAACAAGATAATCAAGTATGTGATAGCAAGATATATAACTTGAAGTATGATGGCTATCACAAAGTAAGTGCATAAGTAAAGAACTCAGGTAAGAGATAACCGAGGCACGTAGAAACAATGATGTATCCCGAAGTTCACACCCTTGCGGCCGTTAACCTCCGTTAGAGCGGTGTGGAGGCACAATGCTCTCGAAGCGCCACAAATGGCTCACCGTATTCTCATCAGGCCCTCATGAAGACCCACAAGTATAGGGAATCACAACAGTCTTTAAGGGTAGTATTTCACCCAAAAATTATTGATTCGACGCAAAGGGAGCCAAAGAATATTTATATGTCTTAGCAATTGAGTTGTCAATTCAACCAGACCTAGAAAAATATTTATCTGCAGCAAAGTGTTTAGTAGTCCGGTAGTTTGATACTCCCTCCTTCCATGTATATAGGGCCTAATGCATTTTTCGAGGCTAACTTTGACCACATGTTAGAGTAATAATATATGACATGCAAGTTACACAAAGTACATCATCAAACTCGTACATGAAAGGAGCTTCTAATGATATAATTTTCACATTATACATCTTAAATATTATTAATCTTCTCAATAGTCAGCGACAACCTCAAAAAATGTATTAGGCCCTATATATATGGAAGGAGGGAGTAGGTTTTTATAGTAGCGGTAACAGTACCAATAGTAACAGTAGAAGTTTTGCAGTGACTGGAACAGTAGCAGTAATAATAGTAATTTAGCAAACACAATGGGAGAAAAGCGTAGGCATTGGATCAGCGATGGATATTTGTATGGATGACATCCGTCATATAACAGTCACAATCTAGAGCGATACACAATAGCTCCAATTCATCAATTCGATGTAGGCATGCATTCCGTATATAGTCATACATGCTTATAATAAAAACTTGCATGACATCTTTTATAATTGTCCTACCCTCCCATGGCAGCGGGGTCCTCAAGGAAATCTAAGAGTAATTAAGGTCTCCTGTTAATAAAGCACCGGATAGAAGCATTAACACATGGTGAATACATGAGCTCCTTGAATTATGTCATTCCGGGAGAGTATCCCAATTATTGTCACCTTGGAGTCTACGGTTAGCAGATAGGATCACGAACTCAAATATATTGATGAAAACATAAAGGGTTCAGGTCCGAAATTATGGCACTTGGACCCTAACCACAAGCATTAAGCATAGCAAAGTCATAGCAACTTCAATCTCAGAACATAGTGGATACTAGGGATCAAGCCCTAACAGATTGACTCGATTACATGATAAATCACATCCATCTCCGCCATCGTCCAGCAAGCATACGAAGGAATTACTCACCCCCGGTGGTCAGCATCATGGAATTGTTGATGGAGAAGGGTTGCTGATGACAATGATGACAAAAACCCTTCTCCAGAGTCCCGGACGAGCTCCAGATCAGCCCTCCCGACGAAGAACGGGAGGTGGCGGCGGCTCTGTATCATAAAACGCAATTAAACTCCTTTTTTTTCTCGGGAAGACGGTACTTATGGAGGTGGAATTAGGTCAGACGGCCACCTATGGACCCACCAGACATTGGGGCGCGCCTAGGGGTAAGTGCGCTCTGCTACCCTGTGAGCAGCTAGTGGCCCCCTCCAGTGGATATTTGCACCAGACTTTTTATTTAATCAATAAAAATTCTCTGCCAAGTTTCGTATGATTCCGAGAACTTCTATTTCTGCACAAAAAACAACACCATGGTAGTTTTGCTGAAAACAATGTCCGTCCGGGTTAGTTTCATTCAAATGATACAAATTAGAGTCCAAAACAAGAGCAAAAGTGTTTGGAAAAGTAGATATATTGGAGACGTATCTGTTGGAAATATGCCCTAGAGGCAATAATATTGTATTATTATATTTTCATTATTCATAGTTAAGAGTTTATATTCCATGCTATAACTGCTATGATCCTGGAATATGCGATTCAGTGGAAACTCATATGCACGTTGATACGTCTATTTTGCATCATGTTTACCTACTGTTATTTATAATGTTTTTATGCATAATAATGCTTTTTGGAGTAATTCTAATGCCTTTTCTCTCATAATATGCAAGGTTCACACAAAGAGGGAGAATTCTGGCAGCTGGAAATCTGGACCTGGAAAAGCTATGTCAGGCCACCTATTCTGCACAACTCCAAATAAGCTGAAACTTCACGAGGAATTTTTATGAAATAAATAAAAAAAATACTAGAGTAAATAACTACCGGAGGGGGCCCACCTGGTGAGCACAAGACACCAGGGCGCGCCTGGCCCCCTAGGCGCACCCTGGTGGGGTGTGCTCAGCCCAGCCCACCTCCGGTGCCCATCTTCTGGTATATAAGTCATTTTGACCTAGAAAAAATGGGGAGAGGACTTTCGGGACGGAGCACCGCCGTCTCGAGGCAGAACTTGTGCAGAAGCACTTTTGCCCTCGGGCGGAGCGATTCCGCCAGGGGAACTTCCCTCCCGGAGGGGGAAATCATCGTCATCATCATCACCAACAACTCTCCCATCTTGGGGAGGGCAATCTCCATCAACATCTTCAACAACACCATCTCCTCTCAAACCCTAGTTCATCTCTTGTGTTCAATCTTGGTACCAGAACTATAGATTGGTGCTTGTGGGTGACTAGTAGTGTTGATTACATCTTGTAGTTGATTACTATATGGTTTATTTGGTGGAAGATTATATGTTCAGATCCAATATGCTATTTAATACCCCTCTGATCTTGAGAATGATTATCGTTTGCGAGTAGTTACTTTTGTTCTTGAGGTCATGGAAGAAATCGTGTTGCAAGTAATCATGTGAACTTGATGTGTGTTCGATATTTTGATAGTATGTATGTTGTGATTCCCTTAGTGGTGTCGTGTGAACATCGACTACATGACACTTCACCATATTTGGGCCTAAGGGAATGCATTGTGGAGTAGTAATTAGATGATGGGTTGCGAGAGTGACAGAAGCTTAAACCCTAGTTTATGCGCTATTCCGTAAGGGACCGATTGGATCCAAAAGTTTAATGATATGGTTAGAATTTATTCTTAATACTTTTCTCGTAGTTGCGGATGCTTGCGAGGGGGTTAATCATAAGTAGGAGGTTTGTTCAAGTAAGAACAACACCTAAGCACCGGTCCACCCACGTATCAAATTATCAAAGTAGCGAACACGAATCGAACCAACATGATGAAAGTGACTAGATGAAATTCCCGTGTACCCTCAAGAACGCTTTGCTTATTATAAGAGACCATTTTGGCATGTCCTTTACCTCAAAAGGATTGGGCTACCTTGTTGCACTTTTGTTACTACTATCGTTACTTGCTCGTTACAAATTATCTTGCTATCAAACTACTCTGTTACTTACAATTTCAGCGCTTGCAGACATTACCTTGCTGAAAACCACTTGTCATTTCCTTCTGGTCCTCGTTGGGTTCGACACTCTTACTTATCGAAAAGGCTACAATTGATCCCATATACTTATGGGTCATCAAGGCTCTTTTCTGGCTCTGTTGCTGGGGAGTGAAGCGCTCTTGGTAAGGAAAAATTATTACTACCTGATGAAATTTATTGTCACTTGTTACTATGGAAAACAATCCTTTGAGGGGTTTGCTCGGGGTATCTTCACCTTGACCGGAACCATAATTAGTCACCCCTCAACCTACTGCACCTACTGAAAATATTGAATATGAAATTCCTTTGGGTATGATAGAACAACTGTTAGCTAATCCTTATGCAGGATATGGAACCGAACATCCTGATATGCACTTGATATATGTGGATGAAATTTGTGGATTATTTAAGCTTGCAGGTTTATCCGGAGATGAAACTAGGAAGAAGGTTTTCCCTTTATCTTTGAAGGGAAAAGCATTGGCATGGTATAGGCTATGAGATGATATTGGATCTTGAAACTGGAATCGATTGAAATTGGAGTTTCACCAAAAAAATCCTATGCAATAATTTTTGGCCTCGTGAAGGAGAAAGTATCACTCTAGCTTGGGGGAGGCTTAAGTCAATATTATATTCATGCCCCAATCATGAGCTCTCAAGAGAAATTATTATCCAGAATTTTTATGCTCGACTTTCTCATAATGATCGATCCATGCTTGATACTTCTTCTGCTGGTTCTTTTACGAAGAAGACTATTGAATTCCGGTGGGATCTCTTAGAAAGAATTAGATGCAACTCTAAAGATTGGGAACTCAACGAAGGTAAAGAGTCAGGTATTAAGCTTAAGTATGATTGTGTAAAATCTTTTATGAATACCGATGCTTTTCAAAAGTTTAGCACTAAATATGGACTTGACTCTGAGATAGTAGCCTCATTTTGTCAATCTTTTGCTACTCATGTTGATCTCCCTAAGGATAAGTGGTTTAAATATCACCCACCTATTAAAGAAGAAATTAAGAACCGGTAATAGCTAAAAATGAAACCATTATCTATAATGTTGATCCAGTTGTTCCTACTGCTTATATTGAGAAACCACCTTTCCCTGTTAGGATGAAGGAACATGCTAAAGTTTCAACCGTGGTCAATAAAACTTATATTAGAACACCTAAACCAGCTGAACAAATCAAAGTAGAATCTAGTGTTGCTATGGTTAAAGATCTCCCGGAAGAAAATATAGATGGGCATGTTATTTACTTCTGTGATGAAGCTGCTAGAATTGCCAAACCCGATAAGAAGCATAAACATAGACCCGTTGTTGACATGCCTGTTGTCTTATTTAAAATAGGAGATCACTGTTATCATGGTTTATGTGACATAGGTGCTAGCGTGAGTGCTATTCCTTTTACCTTATATCAAGAAATGAATGACATAGCACCCGCTGAAATAGAAGACATAAATGTTACTATTAAACTTGCTAATAGAGACACCATCACACCACTTGGGATTGTTAGGGATGTTGAAGTCTTGTGTGGGAAAATAAAATATCCTACTGATTTTCTTGTTCTTGGTTCCCCACAAGTTGACTTTTGTCCCATTATCTTTGGTAGATGATACGTCTCCAACGTATCTATAATTTTTTATTGTTCCATGCTGTTTTATTATCAATCTTGGATGTTTTATAATCATTTTATAGTCATTTTATATCCTTTTTTGGTACTAAACCTATTGACATAGTGCCAAGTGCCAGTTGCTGTTTTTTCCATGTTTTTTACATTGCAGGAAATCAATATCAAACGGAGTCCAAATGCCACGAAACTCCATGATGATTTTTTACGGGCCAGAAGGAAGGCAATGGGCCCTGGTTGCACCTGGGGGGTGCCCCGAGGGGGGCACAACCCACCAGGGCGCGAGCTGGTGGGTTGTGCCCACCTCGGGTGCCCCCCGGACCGCCTCTTTGCTCTATAAATACCCCTAAATCCACAAACCCTAGGGGAGTCGACGAAATATTCATCCAGCCGCCGCAGAGTCCAGAACCACCAGATCCAATCTAGACACCATCACGGAGGGGTTCACCACTTCCATTGGTGCCTCTCCGATGATGCATGAGTAGTTCTTTGTAGACCTTTGGGTCCGTAGTTAGTAGCTAGATGGCTTTCTCTCTCTCGCTGAATTCTCAATACAATGGTCTCTTGGAGATCCATATGATGTAACTCTTTTGCGGTGTGTTTGTTGGGATCTGATGAACATCGAGTTTATGATCAGTCATATCTTTTTATATCCATGAAAGTTATTTGAGTTTCTTTGATCTCTTATATGCATGATCTCTTATAGCCTCGTATTTCTTCTCCGATATTTGGGTTTTGTTTGGCCAACTTGATCTATTTATCTTGCAATGGGAAGAGGTGCCCGGTAGTGGGTTCGATCTTACGGTGCTTCATCCCAGTGACAGAAAGGGAACCGACACGTATGTATCGTTGCTACTAAGGATAAAAAGACGAGACCTATATCTACCGCCATAGAGATAAACAGATCTTGTCTACATCGTGTCATTGTTCTTATTGCATTACTCCATTTTTCCATGAACTTAATACACTAGATGCATGCTGGATAGCGGTCGATGTGTGGAGTAATAGTAGTAGATCCAGGCAGGAGTCGGTCTACTAATCTTGGACGTGATGCCTATGTAATGATCATTGCCTAGATATCGTCATAATTATTTGAAGTTCTATCAATTGCCCAACAGTAATTTGTTTACCCACCGTTTGCTATTTTTCTCGAGAGAAGCCACTAGTGAAACCTACGGCCCCGGGTCTTATTTCTCATATATTTGCCTTGCGATCTATTTTTCCTTTGCATTTTATTCAGATCTATTAAACCAAAAATACCAAAAATATCTTGCTACATTTTATTTTATTTGCGATCTATTATTTCAATCTATCACAATTTTCTCCCATCAATGTGCCTTCTGGCGCCGTTACCCGAAAGGGATTGACAACCCCTTTAACACGTCGGGTTGCGAGTGGTTGTTATTTGTGTGCAGGGGCTGTTTACGTTGTGTTGCTTGGTTCTCCTACTGGTTCGATACCTTGGTTTCATTACTGAGGGAAATACCTACCGTTGCTGTGCTACATCATCCTCTCCTCTTGGGGGAAACACCGACGTAGTATTGGCAAACATCATCAAGGGAATTTTTTGGCGCCGTTGCCGGGGAGGATCTTCAACATAACCAGGTTCCTAATCACAAATCTCATCTCCTCACAATTTTACATTATTTGCCTTTCGCCTCTCGTTTTCCTCTCCCCCACTTCATAATAATTTGCCGGTTTATTCGCCTCTCTTTTTCCATTCGCCGTTCTCTTGCTTTCTAGTCTCGATGGCTAGCGTCCCTGATACGTGTCCAACGTATCTATAATTTTTGATTGTTCCATGCTATATTATATTATGTTTTGGACATTAATGGGCTTTATTATACACTTTTATATTATTTTTGGGACTAACCTATTAACCGGAGGCCCAGCCCAGAATTGCTGTTTTTGCCTATTTAAGAGTTGCGCAGAAAAAGAATATCAAACGGAGTCCAAACGGAATGAAACCTTCGGGAACGTGATTTTCGGAACGAACGTGATCCAGAGGACTTGGACCCTACGTCAAGAAAGCTACCAGGAAGGCACGAGGTAGGGGGCGCGCCTACCCCCTGGGCGCGCCCTCCACCCTCGTGGGGCCCACATTGCTCCACCGACGTACTTCTTCCTCCTATATATACCTACGTACCCCCAAACTACCAGATACGGAGCCAAAAACTCCGCCGGAGGGGGCATTGATCACGGAGGGCTTCTACATCAACACCATAGCCTCTCCGATGATGCGTGAGTAGTTTACCTCAGACCTTCGGGTCCATAGTTATTAGCTAGATGGCTTCTTCTCTCTTTTTGGATCTCAATACAATGTTCTCCCCCTCTCTCGTGGAGATCTGTTCGATGTAATCTTCTTTTGCGGTGTGTTTGTTGAGACCGATGAATTGTGGGTTTATGATCAAGTTTATCTATGAACAATATTTGAATCTTCTCTGAATTCTTTTATGTATGATTGGTTATCTTTGCAAGACTCTTCGAATTATCAGTTTGGTTTGGCCTACTAGATTGATCTTTCTTGCAATGGGAGAAGTGCTTAGCTTTGGGTTCAATCTTGCGGTGTCCTTTCCCAGTGACAGTAGGGGCAGCAAGGCACGTATTGTATTGTTGCCATCGAGGATAACAAGATGGGGTTTATATCATATTGCATGAGTTTATCCCTCTACATCATGTCATCTTACTTAAAGCGTTACTCTGTTCTTTTGAACTTAATACTCTAGATGCATGCTGGATAGCGGTCGATGTGTGGAGTAATAGTAGTAGATGCAGGCAGGAGTCGGTCTACTTGTCGCGGACGTGATGCCTATATACATGATCATACCTAGATATTCTCATAACTATGCTCAATTCTGTCAATTGCTCAATAGTAATTTGTTTACCCACCGTAATACTTATGCTCTCGAGAGAAGCCACTAGTGAAACCTATGGCCCCCGGGTCTATTTTCCATCATATTTAATCTTCCAACACTTAGCTATTTCTATTTATTTTTATTTTACTTTGCATCTTTATTTCTCTTTGTCATAAAAATACCAAAAACATTATCTTATCATATCTATCAGATCTCACTTTCGTAAGTGACCGTGAAGGGATTGACAACCCCTTTATTGCATTGGTTGCGAGGATTTTATTTGTTTGTGTAGGTGCGAGGGACTTGTGCGTGGCCTCCTACTGGATTGATACCTTAGTTCTTAAAAACTGAGGGAAATACTTACGCTGCTTTACTGCATCACCCTTTCCTCTTCAAGGGAAAACCAACGCAGTGCTCAAGAGGTAGCAAGAAGGATTTATGGCGCCGTTGCCGGGAAGGATTACGCGAAGTCAAGTCAAGATTTGAATGCCGACAACGAGCCATTTCTGGCGCCGTTGCCAGGGAGTCTACGCAAAAGTCAACATACCAAGTACCCATCACAAACCCTTATCTCCCGCATTACATTATTTGCCATTTGCCTCTCGTTTTCCTCTCCCCCACTTCACCCTTGCCGTTTTATTCACCCTCTTTTTTCCGCTCGCCTTCCTTTCGCCATGTCAGAATCAAAAAGGGTTGGGGTTTCTCTCCCGAGTTTTAGTACTTTGGACGATCCTTCTATCCTATCTAAACTCATAAATAATGATGTCATGGAAAAACCTGCCGAAGTTATCAATGAGAATCTTAATAATTTTGATGAAGATGGTTCCGGAATTTTTCGTTATCTACTCGATGAATCTTTGAAATATGCTTGGGATAGACTGTTAAGGATCCAGGCTAACTATGTGCCCCAATACCAAATTGAAATTTACTTAAAAAGCTTTTATGTTGCCCTACCGTCTTCGTTTAAGCATGTCTTAGATTCCATATTTGAAGAAGGTTTTCTTGAAGGGGATGCCGTAGATACCTATGAAAATATGAAAACCATATTTGGGCACCCCATGAATGAGAAAGTTGAATCTACATCTCTTTTGCTCTCCTACCAAAACGAATCTATCAAAGAGATAAAGGCTAGCTTAGATACAAATTTCCGTAACGTGCTTAATCTTTCTTCTACCATTAATAGCCACGCGCTTTATCAAAATAGAAAGATTAATTCCATAGATAACAAGTTTGCTCTTTTCTTCCCTAAAACCAAATATGGCAATACCTAGATCTATCCTTGCTTTTATGCCTAGTTAGGGGCGTTAAACGATAACGCTTGTTGGGAGGCAACCCAATTTTATTTTTAATTTTTTTCTTTTTCCTTCTGTTTAGGAATAAATATTTGATCTAGCCTCTGGTTAGATGTGTTTTTATGTTTTAATTAGTGTTTGTGCCAAGTTTAACCTATAGGATCTTCTTGGATGATAGTTATTTGATCTTGCTGAAAATACCAGAAACTTTTTGTTCACAAAAATAATTGTTAAAAATCACCAGAACGTGATAAAATATTGATTCCAATTGCCGCTGATCAATAAACAAATTGTCTAGGTCTTCCTATTTTGGCTGAATTTTTGGAGTTCCAGAATTTGCGTTAGTTACAGATTACTACAGACTGTTCTGTTTTTGACAGATTCTGTTTTTCGTGTGTTATTTGCTTATTTTGATGAATCTATGGCTAGTAAAATAGTTTATAAACCATAGAGAAGTTGTAATACAGTAGGTTTAACACCAATATAAATAAAGAATGAGTTCATTACAGTACCTTGAAGTGGTGTTTTGTTTTCATTCGCTAACGGAGCTCACGAGATTTTCTGCTGAGTTTTGTGTTGTGAAGTTTTCAAGTTTTGGGTGAAAGATTTGATGGATTATGGAACAAGGAGTGGCAAGAGCCTAAGTTTGGGGATGCCCATGGCACCCCAAGATAATCTAAGGACACCAAAAAGCCAAAGCTTGGGGATGCCCCGGAAGGCATCCCCTCTTTTGTCTACTTCCATCGGTAACTTTACTTGGAGCTATATTTTTATTCACCACATGATATGTGTTTTGCTTGGAGCGTATTGTATTATTTGAGTATTTATTTGTTAGTTTACCACAATCATCCTTGTTGTACACACCTTTTGAGAGAGACACACATGATTCAGAAATTGTTAGAATACTCTATGTGCTTCACTTATATCTTTTGAGTTATATAGTTTTTGCTCTAGTGCTTCACTTATATCTTTTAGAGCACGGTGGTTGTTTTGTTTTATAGAAACTATTGTTCTCTCATGCTTCACTTAGATTATTTTGAGAGTCCTACAAAAAAGCATGGTAATTTGCTTTAATTATGATAGGCATTCAAGATTAGTAAAAAAAATCTTATGAGTGTGTTGAATATTATGAGAAGTTTGATACTTGATAATTGTTTTGAGATATGGAGATGGTGATATTAGAGTCATGATAGTTGAGTAGTTTTGAATTTGAGAAATATTTGTGTTAAAGTTTGTGATTCCCGTAGCATGTGATAACCCACAAGTATAGGGGATCGCAACAGTTTTCGAGGGTAGAGTATTCAACCCAAAATTATTGATTCGACACAAGGGGAGCCAAAGAAATTCTCAAGTATTAGCAGTTGAGTTGTCAATTCAACCACACCTGGATAACTTAGTATCTGCAGCAAAGTATTTAGTAGCAAAGTAATATGGAAGTAACGGTAACGGTAGCAAAAGTAATATTTTTGGGTTTTGTAGTGATTGTAACAGTAGCAACGGTAAAGTAAATAAGCAAAGAACAATATATGAAAAGCTCGTAGGCATTGGATCAGTGATGGAGAATTATGCCGGATGCGGTTCATCATGTAACAGTCATAACATAGGGTGACACTGAACTAGCTCCAATTCATCAATATAATGTAGGCATGTATTCCGAATATAGTCATACGTGCTTATGGAAAAGAACTTGCATGACATCTTTTGTCCTACCCTCCCGTGGCAGCGGGGTCATAGTGGAAACTAAGGGATATTAAGGCCTCCTTTTAATAGAGTACCGGACCAAAGC
Source organism: Aegilops tauschii subsp. strangulata (assembly GCF_002575655.3). Classification (NCBI taxonomy): domain Eukaryota; kingdom Viridiplantae; phylum Streptophyta; class Magnoliopsida; order Poales; family Poaceae; genus Aegilops; species Aegilops tauschii. The sequence continues at coordinate 516,103,303 of NC_053037.3, read as the reverse complement.
ATTAACACATAGTGAATACATGAACTCCTCAAACTATGGTCATCACCGGGAGTGGTCCCGATTATTGTCACTTCGGGGTTGCCGGATCATAACACATAGTAGGTGACTATAGACTTGCAAGATAGGATCAAGAACTGACATATATTCATGAAAACATAATAGGTTCAGATCTGAAATCATGGCACTCGGGCCCTAGTGACAAGCATTAAGCATAGCAAAGTCATAGCAACACCAATCTCAGAACATAGTGGATACTAGGGATCAAACCCTAACAAAACTAACTCGATTACATGATAAATCTCATCCAACCCATCACCGTCCAGCAAGACTACGATGGAATTACTCATGCACGGCGGTGAGCATCATGAAATTGGTGATGGAGGATGGTTGATGATGACGACAGCGACGGATTCCCCTCTCCGGAGCCCCGAACGGACTCCAGATCAGCCCTCCCGAGAGAGTTTAGGGCTTGGCGGCGGCTCCGTATCGTAAAACGTGATGATTCCTTCTTCTCCTATTTTTTTCTCCCCGAACACGAATATATGGAGTTGGAGTTGAGGTCGATGGAGCAACATGGGGCCCACGAGGCAGGGGGCGCGCCCAGGGGGGCAGGCGCGCCCTCCACCCTCGTGGACAGGTGGAGGCCCCCCTGACGTGGATTCTTCTTCCAGTATTTTTAATATTTTCCAAAAATATGTTCCGTGGAGTTTCAGGTCATTCCGAGAACTTTTGTTTCTGCACATAAATAACACCATGGCAATTCTGCTGAAAACAACGTCAGTCCAGGTTAGTTCCATTCAAATCATGCAAGTTAGAGTCCAAAACAAGGGCAAAAGTGTTTGGCAAAGTAGATACGACGGAGACGTATCAACTCCCCCAAGCTTAAACCTTTGCTTGTCCTCAAGCAATTCAGTTGATAAACTGAAAGTGATAAAGAAAAACTTTTACAAACTCTGTTTGCTCTTGTTGTTGTAAATATGTAAAGCCAACATTCAAGTTTTCAGCAAAGATTATGACTAACCACATTCACAATAACTCTTAGGTCTCATGTTTACTCATATCAATGGCATAATCAACTAGCAAGCGATAATAATAAATCTCGGATGACAACACTTTCTCAAAATAATCATAATATGATATAACAAGATGGTATCTCGCTAGCCCTTTTTGTGACCACAAAACATAAATGCAGAGCACCTTTAAAGATCAAGGACTGACTAGACATTATAATTCATGGTAAAGGAGATCCAGTCATAGTCATACCCAATATAAATTAATAGTAATGGATGCAAATGACAGCAGCGCTCTCCATCTGGTGCTTTTTAATAAGAGGGTGATGACTCAACATAAAAGTAAATAGATAGGCCCTTCGCAGAGGGAAGCAGGGATTTGTAGAGGTGCCAGAGCTCGGTTTTAAAGCAGAGATAAATAATATTTTGAGCGGCATACTTTCATTGTCAACATAACAACCAAGAGATGGCGATATCTTCCATGCTACACACATTATAGGCGGTTCCCAAACAGAATGGTGAAGTTTATACTCCCCCTCCACCAACAAGCATCAATCCATGGCTTGCTCGAAACAACGAGTGCCTCCAACTAACAACAGTCCCGGGGGAGTTTTGTTTGCAATTAATTTTGATTTAGTTTGCATAAAGCATGGGACTGGGCATCCCGGTGACCAGCCATTTTTTCATGAGTGAGGAGCGGAGTCCACTCCTCTTGAGAATAACCCACCTAGCATGGAAGATACGGACAACCCTAGTTGATACATGAGCTATTCGAGCATACAAAACAGAATTTCATTTGAAGGTTTAGAGTTTGGCACATACAAATTTACTTGGAACGACAGATAGATACCGCATATAGGAAGGTATGGTGGACTCATATGGAATAACTTTGGGGTTTAAGGGATTGGATGCACAAGCAGTATTCCCGCTTAGTACAAGTGAAGGCTAGCAAAAGACTGGGAAGCGACCAACTAGAGAGCGACAACAGTCATGAACATGCATTAAAATTAATGAACATTGAGTGCAAGCATGAGTAGGATATAATCCACCATGAACATAAATATGATGAAGGCTATGTTGATTTTGTTTCAACTACATGCGTGAACATGTGCCAAGTCAAGTCACTCGAATCATTCAAAGGAGGATACCACCCCACTATACCACATCACAACCATTTTAATAGCATGTTGGCACGCAAGGTAAACCATTATAACTCATAGCTAATCAAGCATGGCATAAGCAACTATAATCTCTAATTGTCATTGCAAACATGTTTACTCATAATAGGCTAAATCAGGAACGATGAACCAATCATATTTACAAAAACAAGAGAGGTCGAGTTCATACCAGCTTCTCTCATCTCGATCAGTCCATCATATATCGTCATAATTGCCTTTCACTCGCACGACCGAACGGTGTGTAAAATGATAATAGTGCACGTGCATTGGACTAAGCTGGAATCTGCGAGCATTCAATAGACAGGAGAAGACAAGGCAATATGGGCTCTTGGTTAAATCAACAATAATGCTTATAAGAACCACTTCAACAATTTAATCATGGTCTTCTCCTAGCGACCCCCAAAGAAAAGAAAAGAAATAAAACTATTTACACAGGAAAGCTCCCAACAAGCAAAAGAAGAACATGAAATCTTTTTGGGTTTTCTTTTTAATTATTACTACTACAGCAAGAAAGTAAACTAGCTAAAAGCTACTACTATTTTTTTTGTTTTTCTTAAGGTTTATCAAACGCACAAGAAGAAAGCATAAAAAGGAAAAATAAACTAGCATGGATATTACAGTGAAAAAGTATGAGCACCGACAACTAGCAATGAGTGTGTGAACATGAATGTAATGTCAGTGAGAAATACGTACTCCCCCAAGCTTAGGCTTTTGGCCTAAGTTGGTCTATTGCCACGGATGGCCTGGCGGATATCCATAGTTGTAACTGGGGTCGTACTGAGATGCAGCGGCTATTGCCTCCTGACCTGCAGCGTGAGGGTGAGCTGCCTCCGCCCTCCTCTCGTACTCATCTGCCTCCTCTCTAGTAATAAAATGTCTTCCTTTTGCCTGATAATCAAAGAAGGCAGGAGCAGGGAGAGTAATATGGACAGCACGACGTCTGTCAAAGATTAAGCGATACTGGAGGGACTGCTCATTCCTCTCAAGAAATCATCGGAAGGCCATTCACACGGCCGAACCTCCGCGGTGCGAGGCAAATTATATTTGGGCCTCTCTGCTTCCTCACTTTTCTTTTCCTTCGAGCTTCGGCTTGATGAGCCCCTCAAAAATCTCTTCATTATTTTCTGAAAATTTCTGATTTTTTTAGTAACTTCAAATAAAAGTGAATCAAGCTCAACAAAATTGATAGCAACTACTCCTACAAGTGCCTAGAGCTTATATCATGCATTAGAACTACTTAGAACCATATAAATTTGACATGTAAGCTCAAGAACATGGTCACCTAGGCAGCACAAATTTGCAATGAATAAAGCACTAGAACAAAAACTAATTGGACCAATGGAGGAGTCACATACCAAGGAACAATCCCCCCAAGCAATTTTGTGAGAGGTGCTTTGAGCAAGGAGATCAAAAATCGCAGCAAAATGAGCTAGAACTCGTGCTTGAGCTGGATGGTGATTATTTTTTTGGGAGGAAGAAGAAGTGTGTGGGTGCAGGAATAAGTGGAGTGGAGCCACCATGGGCCCACGAGGCAGGGGGCGCGCCCTGGACCCTCGTGGCCAGGTGCTTGCTTCCCCTGATGTGTTCTCAGTGCCAGATATTCTCAAATATTCCAGAAAAAATCATATTAAATTGGCAGGGCATTTGGAGAACTTTTATTTTCGGGGTATTTTTATATTGCGCGGATAATTCATAAAACAGTCAGGAAAATACTATTTTTGCCTTATTTCAACTAAATAACAGAAAGTAGAGAGAGGGTACAGAAGGTTGCGCTTTCTAGTTTCATCCATCTCATGCTCATGAAAAGGAATCCACTAACAAGGTTGATCATGTCTTGTTAACAAACTCATTCCGAATAACATGGAACCGAAGAAATTTCGAATAACACTATGTTACCTCAACAGGGATATGAACATCCCCAATAATAAGAATATCATATTTCTTCTTGACAGTAGGAAGAGGAAATTCAAAACCTCCAAAAATAATTGATGGAATCTTTCCAATAGAATTGATACTGTGGATTTGAGGTTGTTTCCTCGGAAAGTGTACTGTAAAAAGTGACATTGCCTTTGTTGCAATCAATAAAAGCCCCTGCAGTATTCAAAAAAGGTCTTCCAAGAATAATAGACATACTATCGTCCTCGGGAATATCAAGAATAACAAAGTCCGTTAAAATAGTAACGTTTGCAACCACAACAGGCACATCCTCACAAATATCGACAGGTATAGCAGTTGATTTATCGGCCATTTGCAAAGATATTTCAGTAGGTGTCAACTTATTCAATTCAAGTCTACGATATAAAGAGAGAGGCATAACACTAACACCGGCCTCAAGATCACACAAAGCAATTTTAACATAATTTCTCTTAATGGAGCATGGTATAGTTGGTACTCCTGGATCTCCTAGTTTCTTAGGTATTCCACCCTTAAAAGTATAATTAGCAAGCATGGTGGAAATTTTAGCTTCCGGTATCTTTCTTTTATTTGTAACAATATCCTTCATATACTTGGCATAAGGATTCATTTTGAGCATATCAGTTAAACGCATACGCAAAAAGATAGGTCTTATCATTTCAGCAAAGTGCTCAAAATCCTCGTCATCCTTTTTCTTGGATGGTTTAGGAGGAAAAGGCATGGGTTTCTGAACCCATGGTTCTCTTTCTTTACCGTGTTTCCTAGCAACAAAGTCTCTCTTATCATAACGTTGATTCTTTGATTGTGGGTTATCAAGATCAACAGCAGGTTCAATTTCTACGTCATTATCATTGCTAGGTTGAGCATCATCATGAACATTATCATTAACATTTTCATTAGGCTCATGTTCATTACCAGATTGTGTTTCAGCATCAGAAATAGAAATATCATTTGGATTCTCAGGTGTGTCTACAATAGGTTCACTAGAAGCATGCAAAGTCCTATCATTTTTCTTTTTCTTCTTTTTAGAAGGACTAGGTGCATCTAAATTATTTCTCTGAGAATCTTGCTCAATTCTCTTAGGATGGCCTTTAGGATACAAACGTTCCTGAGTCATTTTACCAGTTCTAGTAGCCACTCTAACAGCATAGTCATTATTCTTATTATTTAATTCATTGAGCAAATCATTCTGAGCTTTAAGTACTTGTTCTACTTGAGTGGTAACCATAGAAGCATGTTTACTAATGAGTTTAAGTTCACCTTTAACTCTAGACATGTAATCACCCAAGTGTTCAAGCGTATCGGAATTGTATTTTAATTGTCTACCAAAATAAGTATTAAAATCTTCTTGCTTAACCATAAAGTTATCAAACTCATCCAAACATTGGCTAGCAAACTTAATAGGAGGGATCTCAGCTTTATCATATCTATAGAGAGAATTTACCTTTACTACCTGTGTCGGGTTATCAAGACCATGAGTTTCTTCAATAGGCAATGAATTAAGATCATATATTTCTTCAACAGGCGGTAAATTAAGACCATGTATTTCTTCAATAGGAGGTAAATTCTTAACATCTTCAACTTTAATACCTTTTTCTTTCATAGATTTCTTTGCCTCTTGCATATCTTCAGGACTGAGAAATAGAACACCCCTTTTCTTCGGAGTTGGTTTAGGAATAGGCTCAGGAAGTGTCCAATTATTTTCATTTGTCAACATATTATTCAATAAAATTTCAGCTTCATCCGGTGTTCTTTCCCTGAAAACAGAACCAGCACAACTATCCAGGTAATCTCTGGAAGCATCGGTTAGTCCATTATAAAAGATATCAAGTATTTCATTTTTCTTAAGAGGATGATCAGGCAAAGCATTAAGTAATTGGAGAAGCCTCCCCCAAGCTTGTGGGAGACTCTCTTCTTCAATTTGCACAAAATTATATATTTCCCTTAAAGCAGCTTGTTTCTTATGAGCGGGGAAATATTTAGCAGAGAAGTAATAAATCATATCCTGGGGACTACGCACACAACCAGGATCAAGAGATTTAAACCATATCTTAGCATCACCCTTTAATGAGAACAGAAATATTTTAAGGATATAAAAGTAACGAGTTCTCTCATCATTAGTGAACATGGTGGCTATATCATTTAATTTAGTAAGATGTGCCACAACAGTTTCAGATTCATAGCCATAAAAAGGATCAGATTCAACCAAAGTAATTATATCAGGATCAACAGAGAATTCATAATCCTTATCAGTAACACAGATAGGTGAAGTAGCAAAAGCAGGGTCAGGTTTCATTCTAGCATTAAGAGATTGCTGCTTCCATTTAGCTAATAATCTTTTAAGATCGTATCTATCATTGCAAGCTAAAATAGCTCTAGCAGCTTCTTCATCCATAACATAACCCTCAGGAACAAAAGGTAATTCATATTTATTAGGGGGAGAGTCTTCATCATCACTATCATCAATATTATCGGTTTCAATAATTTCATTCTCTCTAGCCCTAGCAAGTTGTTCATCAAGAAATTCACCAAGTGGCACAGTAGTATCAAGCATAGAAGTAGTTTCATCATAAGTATCATGCATAGCAGAAGTGGCATCATCAATAACATGCGACATATCAGAATGAATAGCAGAAGCAGGTTTAGGTGTCGCAAGCTTACTCAAAACAGAAGGTGAATCAAGTGCAGAGCTAGATGGCAGTTCCTTACCTCCCCTCGTAGTTGAGGGATAAATTTTTGTTTTCGCGTCTTTCAAGTTCTTCATAGTGACCAGCAGATATAAATCCCAAGTGACTCAAAGAATAGAGCTATGCTCCCCGGCAACGGCGCCAGAAAATAGTCTTGATAACCCACAAGTATAGGGGATCGCAACAGTTTTCGACGGTAGAGTATTCAACCCAAATTTATTGATTCGACACAAGGGGAGCCAAAGAATATTCTCAAGTATTAGCAGTTGAGTTGTCAATTCAACCACACCTGGATAACTTAGTATCTGCAGCAAAGTATTTAGTAGCAAAGTAATATGGAAGTAACGGTAACGGTAGCAAAAGTAATATTTTTGGGTTTTGTAGTGATTGTAACAGTAGCAACGGTAAAGTAAATAAGCAAAGAACAATATATGAAAAGCTCGTAGGCATTGGATCAGTGATGGAGAGTTATGCCGGATGCGGTTCATCATGTAACAGTCATAACATAGGGTGACACTGAACTAGCTCCAATTCATCAATATAATGTAGGCATGTATTCCGAATATAGTCATACGTGCTTATGGAAAAGAACTTGCATGACATCTTTTGTCCTACCCTCCCGTGGCAGCGGGGTCCTAGTGGAAACTAAGGGATATTAAGGCCTCCTTTTAATAGAGTACCGGACCAAAGCATTAACACATAGTGAATACATGAACTCCTCAAACTATGGTCATCACCGGGAGTGGTCCCGATTATTGTCACTTCGGGGTTGCCGGATCATAACACATAGTAGGTGACTATAGACTTGCAAGATAGGATCAAGAACTCACATATATTCATGAAAACATAATAGGTTCAGATCTGAAATCATGGCACTCGGGCCCTAGTGACAAGCATTAAGCATAGCAAAGTCATAGCAACATCAATCTCAGAACATAGTGGATACTAGGGATCAAACCCTAACAAAACTAACTCGATTACATGATAAATCTCATCCAACCCATCACCGTCCAGCAAGCCTACGATGGAATTACTCACGCACTGCAGTGAGCATCATGAAATTGGTTATGGAGGATGGTTGATGATGACGACGGCGACGGATTCCCCTCTCCGGAGCCCCGAACGGACTCCAGATCAGCCCTCCCGAGAGAGTTTAGGGCTTGGCGGCGGCTCCGTATCGTAAAACGTGATGATTCCTTCTTCTCCTATTTTTTCTTCCCGAACACGAATATATGGAGTTGGAGTTGAGGTCGGTGGAGCAACAGGGGGCCCACGAGGCAGGGGGCGCGCCCAGGGGGGCAGGCGCGCCCTCCACCCTCGTGGACAGGTGGAGCCCCCCTTGACGTGGATTCTTCTTCCAGTATTTTTAATATTTTCCAAAAATATGTTCCGTGGAGTTTTAGGTCATTCCGAGAACTTTTGTTTCTGCACATAAATAACACCATGGCAATTCTGCTGAAAACAGCGCCAGTCTTGGTTAGTTCCATTCAAATCATGCAAGTTAGAGTCCAAAACAAGGGCAAAAGTGTTTGGGAAAGTAGATACGACGGAGACATATCAGCATGCACGTATGGTGAACCGTTATGTGATGAAGTCGGAGCATGATTTATTTATTGATTGTCTTCCTTATGAGTGGCGGTCGGGGACGAGCGATGGTCTTTTCCTACCAATCTATCCCCCTAGGAGCATGCGCGTAATACCTTGCTTCGATAACTTGTAGATTTTTGCAATAAGTATATGAGTTCTTTATGACTAATGTTGAGTCCATGGATTATACGCACTTTCTTCCTTCCACCATTGCTAGCCTCTCCAATATCGCGCACTTTTCGTCGGTATCATACCCCCACCATATACCTTCCTCAAAACAGCCACCATACCTACCTACCATGGCATTTCCATAGCCATTCCGAGATATATTGCCATGCAACTTACCACCATTCAGTTTATTATGACACGCTCCATCATTGTCATATTGCTTTGCATGATCATGTAGTTGACATTGTATTTGTGGCAAAGCCACCGTTCATAATTCTTTCATACATGTCACTCTTGATTCATTGCATATCCCGGTATACCGCCAGAGGCATTCACATAGAGTCATATTTTGTTCTAAGTATTGAGTTGTAATTGTTAAGTTGTAAGTAAATAAAAGTGTGATGATCATCATTTTTTTAGAGCATTGTCCCAAGTGAGGAAAGGATGATGGAGACTATGATTCCCCCACAAGTCGGGATGAGACTCCGGACTAAATAAAAAAAAAAGAGGCCAAAAAAAGAAGAAGAGAAAAGGCCCAAATAAAAAAATGAGAGAAAAAGAGAGAAGGGACAATGTTACTATCCTTTTACCACACTTGTGCTTCAAAGTAGCACCATGATCTTCATGATAGAGAGTCTCCTATGATATCACTTTCATATACTAGTGGGAAATTTTTCATTATAGAACTTGGCTTGTATATTCCAATGATGGGCTTCCTCAAAATGCCCTAGGTCTTCGTGAGCAAGCGAGTTGGATGCACACCCACTTAGTTTCTTTTGTTGAGCTTTCATATACTTATAGTTCTAGTGCATCCATTGCATGGCAATCCCTACTCACTCACATTGATATCTATTAATGGGCATCTCCATAGCCCGTTGATACGCCTAGTTGATGTGAGACTATCTTCTCCTTTTTTGTCTTCTCCACAACCACCATTCTATTCCACATATAGTGCTATGTCCATGGCTCACGCTCATGTATTGCGTGAAGATTGAAAAAGTTTGAGAATATCAAAAGTACGAAACAGTTGCTTGGCTTGTCATCGGGGTTGTGCATGATTTAAATACTTTGTGTGGTGAAGATAGAGCATAGCCAGACTATATGATTTTGTAGGGATAACTTTCTTTGGCCATGTTATTTTGAGAAGACATAATTGCTTAGTTAGTATACTTGAAGTATTATTATTTTTATGTCAATATTAAACTTTTGTCTTGAATCTTTCAGATCTGAATATTCATACCACAATTAAGAGAATTACATTGAAATTATGCCAAGTAGCATTCCACATCAAAAATTCTGTTTTTATCATTTACCTACTCGAGGACAAGCATGAATTAAGCTTGGGGATGATTGATACGTCTCCAACGTATCTATAATTTTTGATTGTTCCATGCTATATTATATTATGTTTTGGACATTAATGGGCTTTATTATACACTTTTATATTATTTTTGGGACTAACCTATTAACCGGAGGCCCAGCCCAGAATTGCTGTTTTTTGCCTGTTTCAGAGTTTCGCAAAAAAAGAATATCAAACGGAGTCCAAATGGAATGAAACCTTCGGGAACGTGATTTTCGGAACGAACATGATCCAGAGGACTTGGACCCTACGTCAAGAAAGCTACCAGGAAGGCACGAGGTAGGGGGGCACGCCTACCCCCTGGGCGCGCCCTCCACCCTCGTGGGGCCCACATTGCTCCACCGACGTACTTCTTCCTCCTATATATACCTACGTACCCCCAAACTACCAGATACAGAGCCAAAAACCTAATTCCACCGCCGCAACCTTCTGTACCCGTGAGATCCATCTTGGGGCCTTTTTCGGAGCTCCGCTGGAGGGGGCATTGATCACAGAGGGCTTCTACATCAACACCATAGCCTCTCCGATGATGTGTGAGTATTTTACCTCAGACCTTCGGGTCCATAGTTATTAGCTAGATGGCTTCTTCTCTCTTTTTGGATCTCAATACAATGTTCTCCCCCTCTCTCGTGGAAATCTATTCGATGTAATCTTCTTTTGCGGTGTGTTTGTTGAGACCGATGAATTGTGGGTTTATGATCAAGTTTATCTATGAAAAATATTTGAATCTTCTCTGAATTCTTTTATGTATGATTGGTTATCTTTGCAAGTCTCTTCGAATTATCAGTTTGGTTTGGCCTACTAGATTGATCTTTCTTGCAATGGGAGAAGTGCTTAGCTTTGGGTTCAATCTTGCGGTGTCCTTTCCCAGTGACAGTAGGGTCAGCAAGGCACGTATTGTATTGTTGCCATCGAGGATAACAAGATGGGGTTTATATCATATTGCATGAGTTTATCCCTCTACATCATGTCATCTTACTTAAAGCGTTACTCTGTTCTTTTGAACTTAATACTCTAGATGCATGCTGGATAGCGATGTGTGGAGTAATAGTAGTAGATGCAGGCAGGAGTCGGTCTACTTGTCGCGGACGTGATGCCTATATACATGATCATACCTAGATATTCTCATAACTATGCTCAATTCTGTCAATTGCTCAACAGTAATTTGTTTACCCACCATAATACTTATGCTCTCGAGAGAAGCCACTAGTGAAACCTATGGCCCCCGGGTCTATTTTCCATCATAGTTAATCTTCCAACACTTAGCTATTTCTATTGCTTTTTATTTTACTTTGCATCTTTATTTCTCTTTATCATAAAAATACCAAAAATATTATCTTATCATATCTATCAGATCTCACTTTCGTAAGTGACCGTGAAGGGATTGACAACCCCTTTATTGCGTTGGTTGCGAGGATTTTATTTGTTTGTGTAGGTGCGAGGGACTTGTGCGTGGCCTCCTACTGGATCGATACCTTGGTTCTCAAAAACTGAGGGAAATACTTACGCTGCTTTACTGCATCACCCTTTCCTCTTTAAGGGAAAACCAACGCAGTGCTCAAGAGGTAGCAGTCCCTACTCCTCCTTTGTCACCAGATTTTGAAGTCTTGTACTTCAAACAAAGACAAGGAGAAAATTTGAAAGATGCCTGGTATAGGCTTATGGAATCGTATCGTATTTCCAACTTAAAGGGGGATGCCAAGGTTTTGCTTCATAATTTTTACATAGGATTGGCTTTGCATCATAGACAACTTCTCGATTTTGCCGCTAAAGTAAATTTTATTGAACTTGCTGCCAATGCTGCCTATGAAATCTTAGAGAGAATTTTGGGAATTCCACCTCAAAAGAAGGGGTTTCATTTTACCCACGAGGGAGCTCAAATGTTGGACAAACTTGGTGATTTGCATAAACATATGGTTGAAATACAGAAATATAATGAACCCCTCAAACACCTCAATGGTAGTATCAATCTCATGAATACTCTGAGCACTCTCTTCAACAAGCGATTGGATATTTTGGATCTTAAGATGGTTTCTTTTCTGGAGAATTTAGGGAAGCGTAAAGAGCCTCCAGGGTTTGAGAAAACCCTTACAAAAGTTGCCAAAACTTCGGAGGATGATAAAACTTAGATCCTTGATTTATGCCTAGCTAAGGGCGTAAAACTATAGCGCTTGTTGGGAGGCAACCCAATGAATAAAATTTATTTTTGCTTTTTGCTTTCTGTTCTTGTGTGTTCACACAATTATTCTACTGGTATGATTGTGTTTTTTGTGTTTTAATTAGTGTTTGTGCCAAGTAGAACCAATAGGATCTTCTTGGGTGATAGTTGTTTGATCTTGCTGAAAAAGACAGAAACTTTGCACTCACAAAAATAATTTTCATAAATTACAGAAAAGAGCTTTTGCCCTGATTCTTTTTGAAGAAGATTAATATACAAATTACCCTGGTCGTCCTATTTTTGTAGGATTTTTGGAGTTCCAGAAGTATTCGCCAAAGTCAGATTACTACAGACTGTTCTGTTTTCTTTGTGTTGTGTGCTTATTTTGATGGCTCTATGGTTTTCTTTGATGAGTTTTTGCCATAGAAAAGTTGGAACACAGTAGATATTATGCAAAAACAAAATATGAATTAGTTTGATACATCACTTATAGTAGTGGTTTGCTTTCTTATACTAACGGATCTCACAAAGGTTTTGTTGAGTTTTGTGTGATTGAAGTTTTCAAGTTTTGGGTTATCTTACGATGGATGAAGGAAAGATGCAAGAGCCTAAGCTTGGGGATGCCCCGGCATACCAAGCTATTATCCAAGAATGAGCAACCAACTAAGCTTGGGGATGCCCCCGAGTGGCATCCTCGCTTTCTTCCAACAACTTTCGGTATTTTACTCGAGGCTATATTTTTATTCGTCACATGATATGTGTTTTGCTTGGAGCGTCTTGTATGATATGTGTATTTGCTTGTTTTATTTTGTGGTTTAAGTCAACAATCCTTGCTGGACACACCTATTTGAGAGAGCCAAAATTATATCGTGACTTGTTAGAATTGCTCTCTATGCTCACTTAAATCTTTTATGAGCTAGGACTTGCTCTAGTGCTTCACTTATATCTTTTTGAGCACGATGTGCTTAGTGTTTTTGAAGAAATGCTTTCTTGCTTCACTTAGATTTATTTGAGAGTTAGTAAATTTTGAAGAAATTCTCTCTTGCTTCACTTAAATTATTTTGAGAGAAAGAAAATTTGTTATGCTCATGATCTTCACTTATATTTGTTTGAGCTTATGAAAAGCAACACATAAAAATTAGTCCCAAAGTGATAGATATCCAAGAAGGATAAACAAAAATGTCATGAAGGTCATTGGACAAAATAAACTTGATTCTTAGTAATAGTTTTGAGATATGATGATGTGATATGTGAGTTATGTTGATGAGTAATTGTGCTCTAGTAAGAATATTGGTGTTAAGGTTTGTGATTCCCTATGCATGCACGAAAGTCAATAATCATGCAATGAAAATTATATCCTACTTGTGGTGCATTATTCGATGTTAATTATGCTTAATGCTTGCTTATGAGATTATTCGTTTCTTGGTTGGTCGCTCCTCAATCTTTTTGCTAGCCTTCATTTTGCACCAAGTATGACCTTTACTTGTGCATCCAAAATCCTTTAAACCAGTTTTGCCACATGAGTCCACTATATCTACCTATATGCGGTATTATTTTGCCGTTCTAAGCAAACTTTCATGTGCCATCTCTAATTTTCAAAATAAACTTCTCTTTTGTGTGTTTGTTTCGCTCACGGAACGGTAACGGGTGGCTAATATTTTCCATGCTAGATGTGTTATTCTCAAGATGAGTGTTTATTCACTTGTCATTGCATGAGAGTAAGGCAAAGGTTTTAGGGATGCCCAGTCCCGAAATGCAAAAAAATATATTTACTTTATGTTGTCAAATAATAAATTCCTTGGAAAGTGTTGGTATGGAGGGCACCCGTGGATACGGCTAGCCATGGAAAGTGAAAGAATGGTGGAAAAAGGAATAACCTTTATTTTCTGTTTGGGAACCGCCTATGGCATATCTAGCATGGAAAGTGTTCGTAGCTCTACATTGTTTTCGTTGGTGGGATGGATACACCTCCCAAAATATTTTATCTCTACCTTTTTCGCGTTGAGCTCTGGCACCTCTACAAATCCCTACTTCCCTCCGTGAAGGGCCTTTCTTTTAATTTATACAATTTTTATTTTTACTTTGAGTCTCCATCTTCTCTTATAAAAAGCACCAACTAGGAGGCAATATGATCGTGCTCAAGTATTGGGTGTAGTTAATATTCGAGTGTGTTTCACAAATGGATCAATGTTTGAGCATGATGGGCTAGGGATAACTTATTTTAGCATTGATATTTTGAAAGACATGGTTGCTTGTGGATATGCTTGAGTATCTAAATTATTATGTCAAAACTAGACTATTGCTTTGAATCACATAAAAGTCCAAATGTCCATGCTATAAAGAAAAGAATATGATATGACTTGATGAACAACACTCCACATCAAAAATTCTGTTTTTATCACTTACCTACTCGAGGACGAGTAGGAGTTAAGCTTGGGGATGCTGATACGTCTCCAACGTATCTATAATTTTTTATTGTTCCATGCTGTTTTATTATCAACCTTGGATGTTTTTTAATCATTTTATATCATTTTTTGGTACTAACCTATTGACACAGTGCCAAGTGCTAGTTGCAGTTTTTCCCATGTTTTTTACATCACAGGAAATCAATATCAAACGGAGTCCAAATGCCACGAAACTCCATGATGATTTTTTATGGGCCAGAAGGAAGGCAATGGGCCCTGGTTGCACCTCGGGGGTGCCCCGAGGGGGGCACAACCCACCAGGGCGCGCCCTGGTGGGTTGTGCCCACCTCGGGTGCCCCCCGGACCGCCTCTTTGCTCTATAAATACCCCAAAAATCCACAAACCCTAGGGGAGTCGACGAAATATTCATCCAGCCGCCGCAGAGTCCAGAACCACCAGATCCAATCTAGACACCATCACGGAGGGGTTCACCACTTCCATTGGTGCGTCTCCAATGATGCGTGAGTAGTTCTTTGTAGACCTTCGGGTCCATAGTTAGTAGCTAGATGGCTTTCTCTCTCTCGCTGAATTCTCAATATAATGGTCTCTTGGAGATCCATATGATGTAACTCTTTTGCGGTGTGTTGTTTGGGATCTGATGAACTTCGAGTTTATGATCAGTCATATCTTTTTATATCCATGAAAGTTATTTGAGTTTCTTTAATCTCTTATAGCCTCGTATTTCTTCTCCGATATTTGGGTTTTGTTTGGCCAACTTGATCATCTTGCAATGGGAAGAGGTGCACGGTAGTGATTTCGATCTTACGGTGCTTGATCCGAGTGACAGAAAGGGAACCAACACGTATGTATCGTTGCTACTAAGCATAAAAAGACGAGATCTATATCTACCGCCATATAGATAAACGGATCTTGTCTACATCATGTCATCTTTCTTATTGCATTACTCCGTTTTTCCATGAACTTAATACACTAGATGCATGCTGGATAGCGGTCGATGTGTGGAGTAATAGTAGTAGATGCAGGCAGGAGTCGATCTACTAATCTTGGACGTGATGCCTATGTAATGATCATTGCCTGGATATCGTCATAATTATTTGAAGTTCTATCAATTGCCCAACAATAATTTGTTTACTCACCGTTTGCTATTTTTCTCGAGAGAAGCCACTAGTGAAACCTACGGCCCCCGGGTCTTATTTCTCATATATTTGCCTTGCGATCTATTTTTCCTTTGCATTTTTATTCAGATCTATTAAACCAAAAACACCAAAAATTATCTTGCTGCATTTTATTTTATTTGTGATCTATTATTTCAATCTATCACAATTTTCTCCTGTCAACGTGCCTTCTGGCGCCGTTACCCGAAAGGGATTGACAACCCCTTTAACACGTCGGGTTGCGAGTGGTTGTTATTTGTGTGCAGGGGCTGTTTACGTTGTGTTGCTTGGTTCTCCTACTGGTTCGATACCTTGGTTTCATTACTGAGGGAAATACCTACCGTTGTTGTGCTACATCATCCTCTCCTCTCGGGGGAAAGACCGACGTAGTATTGGCAAACATAATCAATAGACCTTTCTTGAACACCGTTAATGCTAAAATAGATTGTGAGAAACAAACTGTCGGTGTTAGATTTGGTGATGAGTCTCATGAGTTTAATTTTTCCAAGTTTAGTAGAAAACCTCATAAAAAAGAATTGCCTAGTAAGGATGAAATAATTGGTCTTGCTTCTATTGTTGTACCTCCTACCGATCCTTTAAAACAATATTTGCTAGACCATTAGAATGATTTGCATGTGCATGAAAGAAATGAAATAGATAAGATTTTCTTTGAACAACGTCCTCTGCTTAAACACAATTTGCCTATTGAAACTCTTGGAGGTCCTCCTCCACCTAAAGGTGATCCTGTGTTTGAATTAAAACAGTTGCCAGACACTTTGAAATATGCTTATCTTGATGAGAAGAAGATATATGATGTTATTATTAGTGCTAACCTTTCAGAACATGAAGAAGAAAGATTATTGAAAGTTCTAAGGAAGCACCGAGCTGCTATTGGATATACTCTTGATGATTCAAAGGGCATTAGTCCCACTCTATGTCAGCACAAGATTAATATGGAACCTGATGCTAAACCGTTGTTGATCACCAACGTCGATTAAATCTGAAGATGAAAGAAGTGGTAAGAACGGAAATATTAAAACTTCTAGAAGCAGGTATAATCTATCCTATAGCTAATAGTAGATGGGTAAGTCCTTTTCATTGTGTCCCTAAGAAAGGGGGTATTACCGTTGTTCCTAATGATAAGAATGAACTTATTCCACAAAAATTTGTTACAGACTATAGAATGGTAATTGATTTTAGAAAATTAAACAAAGCAACTAGAAAAGATCATTACCCTTTGCCTTTTATTGATCAAATGCTAGAAATATTATCTAAGCACACACATTTTTGCTTCCTTGATGGACATTCTGGCTTTTCACAAATACCTGTCTCTCAACCTGATCAAGAAAATACCACTTTTACTTGTCCTTTTGGAACCTATGCTTATGGACGTATGCCTTTTGGTTTATGCAATGCACTTGCTACCTTTCAAAGATGTATGACTGCTATATTCTCTGACTTTTGTGAAAAGATTGTTGAGGTTTTCATGGATGACTTTTCTGTTTATGGGAAGTCTTTTGATGATTGTTTAAGCAATCTTGATTGAGTTTTGCAGAGATGTGAGCAAACAAACCTTGTCTTGAATTGGGAGAAGTGCCACTTTATGGTCAATGAAGGTATTGTTTTAGGACATAGAATTTCTGAAAGAGGTATTGAGGTGGACAAAGCTAAGGTTGATGCAATTGAGAAAATACCATGTCCTAAAGATATCAAAGGTATTCATAGTTTCCTTGGTCATGCTGGTTTCTATAGGAGATTTATCGAAGACTTTTCTAAAATTTCTAGGCCTCTTACGAATCTTTTGCAAAAGGATATTCCTTTTGTTTTTTATGATGATTGTTTAGAAGCCTTCGAAATAGTCAAGAAAGCCTTAATTTCTGCACCTATTGTTCAACCACCTGATTGGAACTTGCCTTTTGAAATTATGTGTGATGTTAGTGATTATGTTGTTGGTGCTGTTCTAGGACAAAGAGTTGATAAGAAACTGAATGCTATTCATTATGCTAGTAAAACTCTAGACAGTGCACAACAAAATTATGCTACTACTGAAAAAGAATTTCTAGCAGTGGTGTTTGCTTGTGATAAATTTAGATCCTACATTGTTGATTCTAAAGTTATTGTTCACACCGATCATGCTTCTATAAAATATCTTATGGAAAAGAAAGATGCTAAACCTAGACTTATTCGATGGGTTCTCTTGCTACGAGAATTTGATTTGCATATCACTGATAGAAAAGGAGCTAAGAACCCCGTAGATGATAACTTGTCTAGGTTGGAGAATGTCCTTGATGACTGACTACCTATTCATGATAGCTTTCCCGATTAGCAGTTAGCTGCAATAAATGTTTCTCATAACACCCCTTGGTATGCTGCCTATGCTAATTACATTGTTGCTAAATATTTACCACCTAGCTTCACATACCAACAAAAGAAAAAATTCTTCTATGATTTAAGCCATTACTTTCGGGATGACCCGCATCTTTATAAAGGAGGAGTAGATGGTATTATTAGACGTTGTGTGCCTGAGCATGAACAGGGACAAATCCTACGGAAATGTCACTCCGAAGCTTATGGAGGACATCATGCTGGAGACATAACTGCTCACAAGGTATTGCAATCTGGGTTTTATTGGCCTACTCTCTTCAAGGATGCTCGTAAGTTTGTCTTATCTTGTGATGAATGTCAAAGAATAGGTAATATTGGTAAGCGTCAAGAAATGCCTATGAATTATTCACTTGCTGTTGAACCATTTGATGTACGGGGATTTGATTACATGGGACCTTTTCCTTCCTCTAATGGGTATACTCATATTTTGGTTGTTGTTGATTATGTCACTAAGTGGGCAGAAGCTATTCCAACTAGTAGTGCCGATCACAACACCTCTATTAAAATGCTTAAGGAAGTTATTTTTCCAAGATTTGGAGTCCCTATATATTTAATTACTGATGGTGGTTCACACTTTATTCATGGTGCTTTTCGTAAAATGCTTGCCAAGTATGATGTTAACCATGGAATTGCATCACCCTATTGATGTCCGCTAGACTACGTCGGTATTTTCCCAAAGAGGAAGGGATGATGCAGCACAACGATGGTAGGTATTTCCCTCAGTGATGAGACCAAGGTTATCAAACCAGTAGGAGAACCAAGCAACACTATGTAAACATCACCTGCACACAAATAACAAATACTCACAACCCGACGCGTTAAAGGGGTTGTCAATCCCTTTCGGGCAACGGCGCCAGAAATTGGCAATCAGACGTGATAAAAATATGATAGATTGGATAAATAGGTCTCGAATAAAAGCAAATTAAAATAAAGTGCAACAAGGTATTTTTGGGTTTTTGGAAATATAGATCTGAAAATAAAAGCAAATAAAAGTAGATCACAAAGGCAAATATATTAAAGAAAAGACCCGGGGGCCATAGATTTCACTAGTGGCTTCTCTCGAGAAAAATGGCAAACGGTGGGTAAACAAATTACTGTTGGGCAATTGATAGAACTTCAAATAATCATGACGATATCTAGGCAATGATCATTATATAGGCATCACGTCCAAGATTAGTAGACCGACTCCTGCCTGCATCTACTACTATTACTCCACACATCGACCGCTATCCAGCATGCATCTAGTGTATTAAGTTCATGGAAAAACAAAGTAATGCAATAAGAACGATGACATGATGTACACAACATCTATTTATGTAGAAATAGACCCCATCTTGTTATCCTTAATAGCAATGATACATATGTGTCGGTTCCCTTTCTGTCACTGGGACAAGCACCGTAAGATCGAACCCATCACAAAGCACATCTTCCCATTTCAAGATAAATAGATCAAGTTGGCCAAACAAAACCCAAATATCGGAGAAGAAATAGGAGGCTATAAGCAATCATGTATATAAGAGATTCAAAGAAGACTCAAATAACTTTCATGGATAAAAAGATAGATCTGATCATAAACTCAAAGTTCATCTGATCCCAACAAATGCACCGCAAAAAGACTTACATCATATGGATCTCCAAGAGACCATTGTATTGAGAATCAAAATATAGAGAGAGGAAGCCATCTAGCTACTAACTACGGACCCGTAGGTCTACAAAGAACTACTCACGCATCATCAGAGAGGCACCAATGGACATGATGAACCCCTCCGTGATGGTGTCTAGATTGGATCTGGTGGTTCTAGAACTTGCGGCGGTTGGAATTGATTTTCGTCGACTCACCTAGGGTTTCTGGAATATTGGGGTATTTATAGTGTAAAGAGGCGGTTCGGGAGGCAACCGAGGTGGGCACAACCCACCAGGGCGCGCCTGGGCTTCCAGGCGCGCCCTGGTGGGTTGTGCTCCCCTCGGAGCACCCCCCAGGTGCTTCTTCGGCCCACTGGATGTCTTCTGGTCCATAAAAAATCCACAAAAAGTTTCGCGGCGTTTGGACTCCATTTGGTATTGATTTCCTGCAATGTAAAAAACATGCAAAAAAACATCAACTAGCACTTGGCACTATGTCAATAGGTTAGTACCAAAAAATGATATAAAATGACTATAAAATGATCGTAAAACGTACAAGAATGATAATATAACAGCATGGAACAATCAAAAATTAAAGATACGTTGGAGACGTATCAGCATCCCAAGCTTAATTTCTGCTCGTCCTCGAGTAGGTAAATGATAAAAACAGAATTTTGGATGTGGAATGTTGCCTAACATGTCATCTCATATTCTTTTCTTTATAGCATGGACATTTGGACTTTCATATGATGCAAAGCAATAGTCTAGTTTTGACATGAGGACTTAAATACTCAAGCGTACCAACAAGCAACCATGTCTTTCAAAATATCAACGCTAAAATAAGTTATCCCTAGCCCATCATGCTCAATCATTGATCCATTCATGAAACACATTCGCATATTAGCTACACCCAATGCTCAAGTACGATCATAGTGCCCCCTAGTTGGTGCTTTATAAGAGAAGATGGAGATCAAATTAAAAATAAAAATTGCATAAAGTAAAAGAAAGGCCCTTCGCGGAGGGAAGTAGGGATTTGCAGAGGTGCCAGAGCTCAACGCGAAAAAGATAGAGATAAAATATTTTGGGTGGCATGCTTTTCCTGTCAACGAGAATGATCGAGTAGTTCCCAATACTTTCCATGCTAGATATATCATAGGCGGTTCCCAAACAGAAATTAAAGTTTATTCCTTTTTCAACCATACTTTCACTTTCCATGGCTAGCCATATCCACGGTTGCCCTCCATACCAACACTTTCCAAGGAATTTATTATTTGACAACATAAAGTAAATGCATTTTTTCATTTCGGGACTGGGCATCCCTAATACCTTTGCCTTACTCTTGTGCAATGACAAGTGAATAAACACTCATCGTGAGAATAACATACCTAGCATGGAAATATATTAGCCACCCCCTACCGGTTCATGAGCGGTACGAGCACACAAAAGAGAAATTTATTTTGAAAATTAGAGATGGCACATACAAATTTGCTTAGAACGGCAAAGGAATACCGCATATAGGTAGGTATGGTGGACTAATGTGGCAAAACTGGTTTAAAGGATTTTGGATGCACAAGTAGTGATCATACTTAGTGCAAAATGAAGGCTAGCAAAAGATTGAGAAGCAACCAACCAAGAAACGAAAAATCTCATAAGTGAGCATTGAGCATAATTAACACTACCGAATAATGCACCACAAGTAGGATATAATTTCATTGCACAACTATTGACTTTTGTGCTTGCATAGGGAATCACAAACCTTAACACCAATATTCTTACTAAAGCATAATTACTCATCAACATGACTCACATATCACATCATCATATCTCAAAACTATTACAAGGAATCAAGTTTATTTTGTCCAATGAACTTCATGAAAGTTTTTATTGTATCCTTCTTGGATATCTATCACTCGCGTGAAAGGTGGCTAGAAGGACGATCGCACGCCGCATCAATAAAAGGGAAGCAGATACGCCCGTTCTCGTGCAGAGACGGGTAGAAGTAGAAACCTGGTTGAGCCTGCATGCGAACCTCATTGTAGCGCAAGAGCCTCGAGTGCAGCAAACTGGATGGCCTGAGATGAAGTGGAAGTGAAACCACCCTTAGAGGAACAAGTATAAGCACCAGAAAGGGAACAGTGGTGTAAAGTGACCTCCGGGTAATACTCGTACAGTGAGCCGGCCAGATGCTCCCGATACACCTGGTACACTAGATCAGCGCCCTCTGGGTAGAGTCGACGCCACACGTTATGAAGTAGATGCGGTGAGGTGTAGGGTGCTGGCTCAGACTGGTACAGGTACGAAACCGGAGCCATCAACACTCACAATCATTAGACGGTTAGCAATAACAATAAATAAAATGCAACAACCAATTGCTACTACTACCGGCACTCAAAACAAAACTAGCTACCGTTCCCACTAGCGCGTCAACGGTCTAGTGTGTCCTACAGTTAGCGCGGCGCTGATACCAAGCGTTGTGGCACCCCAGCTCAGAGCAACCGGTTTACCTTGCATTCCCAGCCCAGAGATCAAGTCTTCTAGCAACACACAACATCTTGGTACAGAAAACAACCGCTTTATTGATGCTAGCGGAAACATAGGTTCGATATTAAATCAAGTAGCGAGGCCAAGTGGCACACACGGTGCGGCTGAACAATATGTACATTATTTAATGAACATGAAGGGGGCCTCGATCACGACAACTACGCGACAGCGGAACGACGACGAAGCGAAACTCCATAGCACAGGGACACCAATGTGGACACGATCTAGACACGAGAAGCACTTCGATCCAGTAAGACTTTCCTGAAAGCTGGCATGACACGCCATGTCAGTATATTGAATGTACTTGCAAGCTCACAACAAGCATAAGCATAATGGCAAACAATATCATGACAATTAATCAAGTTAAATGCATTGCAATAACATACTACTTATGCAGTGAATCATCTTATGCACCGAGTCCCTCGGACTCTCTTACCAGATGGGTTACCTCGTAACCAGAACGGTGATCATGCCCGGATCACAAACGAAACCAAACACTTTGGTTCCCACAACGATCATCTTCATGATCTCACAAATCTCATCACTTAACTAGTGCCAAGCATAAGAATTTAGTGTGCAAGATTACTTAATCATGTTGATCCATGGTGTGACTTACTCACGAGCTATGTCCGTAACCGAGGACGCGGCTATCGATAGATTTAATAAACACTCTGCAGATGTTAGCACACTGTACCCACATCACGGAACCCATGGCCTCGCACTTCCATTCGGGTGGACCAACGGCATTACGACAGAACCCTCCCATTGCCATGACACTCTCCCGGCCACTCCGACTAACTCCCCTCTGGGCTAAGTCATGGGTGGTCCCATGTATACCAAAGACATAAATGGCCACCGTCGTGGCAAAACAAATCAACGGTCCCAAACGGGGACTAGGTACCATAACAACAACGGGCACACAAGGTTATGTCTGCTTACCGGGCCAGGGTACCGCATGCCCGTAACCTTCCCTTGTTGGAGGTACCGACTAGAGGCATGACAACGGGCCGAATAAAGACCTTGCCATAAAGGCAAATGTGGTTGCACTGGGAAAAACTAGATTCAGTGGCACCATGAATCGATCAGCATTATGTTCAAGTTGAATTAACATCATCTTTAACTTGAAATGAAAATAACTCGAGTCACAATATGCCATGAACATGCAACTATTCGACATGCATCGCATATCACATAGAGTAAACAGATCAACATCATTAAAGTTTTCTACTTGCACTAGTCATCACTAAACTTTACTGATTTTACTTCACTGGTTTTAACACTCATCATTTTTAGTTATGCCACAATATATTAAAATCAATAACTCACATAAAGAAAATTCTACCGATCATATCCAGAAACATAACCACACAATCAAAACTACTTCTACTGCCTCATACTAGTACATGCATTCAAACACTATTGTAAACTAAGCATTTCAACCATGACAAAGTAACTAGCATAAGCAATATTCATTTAAATAATTAAATGCATGAAATAACTCATATTCAAGTTAGAAAAATCATAAATATTGAAATGACACCATGCAAATGTTGATGTGGCTTGCCTTAGTGTGGAGGAGGTTCACACTCCTCCTGGTTATCTTCAAGACAAGCTTCTCCCTTTGAAAATATTTAAAAACAGCAAAAGAAAATATCAATAATCATTCTTAAATTCACCAGAAATTCTAGACAGTAGAGAAAAAATCTCCAATTTGGTGTGCTGCTAGAATATTCCAATACAAACACAATGCAAAAAGAATCAATTCATTTGGACTTATGGTTTAAAAGTTATGGCTGGTCAAAGTTTCTGGTCAAAGTATTTGAATTAAATTTGAAATAAAAGAAATCCAGGGGGTGACGTCGAAGACGTATTCTGAGAATACGCCTCCACTTGAACCGCTTCGGGCGTGAGTGGAGAGGCTGAAAGTGGGCCCAGCCTGTCGGGTGTGGGGAGAGAAAGAGAAAAATAGAGGGGTGGCGGTGCCCCGCCGGAGCTCATGGCAGCGAGGAGGGCTCGTCGGCCGATCTGAGAGGGAGGGATGGGTAGAGGAGGTCACGACGCACCTGCCTGTACCCGTGGCTTGGCAAGAGGTGGCCGTAGCAGCTCGGAACCAACGTCTCAAGCGGCGGCTGCGGTCGGGTCTCGACGGAGATGAAGAAGACGGCGGAAGGAGGCGATTCCAGGGGCTCCAACAAGGTCAGCTGGCATCAACGGACCATCAGGGAGTCGCCAGAGAAGAAGCTGGAGCTCGAGGAGTAGTGGAGAGGTGGGGGCAAGCAGAGGGGATCGCCGGCGAGCTCGAGCTTGAGGGCGGAGGCCCGAGGCCTGCCCGGCCGGGCTGCGGCTCCTCTACTGCTTGTGGATGATGGTGGAGTGGTTTGATGAGCTCGGAGAGGCCAGGGGGTCGCTATTTATAGATGGAGGGGGTGGGGGTTCTCGGCTCCGCCGGAGCTCTTTGGAAGGCGGCGCACGGCGATGAGGGGTGCCAGGGAGAGGGAGAGGGCTCAGCGATCACGTGGCAACTGTGGAAGCTCGCGGACGAGCACATGGCGCGGGCTCGGACGAAGATAGTGGCACGGGCGCACTGTGGCTTTGGCCGCGTCGTGCCCGTGCTCGCTGCGGCGGCTCCGGCATCGGCAAGCGCTAGGAAGAGGTCAAGCGTGAAGAGTCGAGGCTGGTGGCGCGGTGCGGCAGTTGACGGCGAGCGCTGAGACGAGCACGCGCTGAATAGAGGCTTGGGCGCAGCATAGAGCGCGTCGAACGTGTGCCAGAGCTCGTGTCCACACGCGGTCACCATGCTAGCTCGGCCAAAACGACGCCCAGGTGATGCCAAACCATGTCCCTCGTGTTGTCCGTGCAGTGTTTAGTCTAGGAGAAGAGATGGCACACTACCAGGCCGACCGGATTGAACGTGAGCTAACCAGCAAGTTTCTGGACAACAGCTTGTGCATTGTTTTTGGAGAGGTTCTAGAAGGGGTTTAGGGCTAATCTCATGGGGTTAGGGTTTTCTTAGGAGGGTAATGAAGCTCAAAAATTTTCAGCTCCATTGGGTTAAGGAAAAATGCACTTCTTGTAGAAACTGCATTTTGAGGCCATAACAGAAAAGATTTTCTTTAGCAAAAATATTCCAAAAACCTATGCAATATTTTTGCTCGGGGAGGTGTGCCAAAGTCCAAGGAATATTTGGGAATTTTCTTGGATTTTTGTGGCAAGAAAAATGAGGGTTGCTTCGGAGCATATGTGACTGGAAATGAATATTTTTCATTTATGAAAAATATTCCTAGGGCCATTTTGGGATTTATCAGAGAGGTAATGATGATTTTGAGAGAGATGGGTCACTTGGGTGAAAATCAAGGACATGCCCAAGTGTTTAAGTCCAAGTGAGTTGATTCACAAAAATTCCAACTTCAAAACCAAAGGCAAAGAAATCCGGAAAAAGAGAGAAGGCAAAAACCAGGCTGTCACAATACACTAGATGCATGCAGGATAACGGTCGATGTGTGGAGTAATAGTAGTAGATGCAGGCAGGTTTCAGTCTACTAATCTTGGACGTGATGCCTATATAATGATCATTGCCTGGATATCGTCATAATTATTTGAAGTTCTATCAATTGCCCAACAGTAATTTGTTTACCCACTGATACGTCTCCAACGTATCTATAAGTTATGAATTATTCCTGCTATTATATTATCATTCTTGGATGTTTTACAATCATTTTATAGCAACTTTATATCATTTTTTGGGACAAACCTCTTTACCCAGTGCCAGTGCCAGTTACTGTTTTTTGCTTGTTTTTTACATCGCGGGAAATCAATGTCAAATGGAGTCCAAACACCACAAAACTTTTTGTGGATTTTTATGGACCATAAGACATCCAATGGGCCAGAGCAGCACCTGGGGGGTGCCCCGAGGGGGGCACAACTGTGACGCCCCCGATTTGACCGTACACTAATCATGCACACAAATGTGTACGACCAAGATCAGGGACTCACGGGAAGATATCACAACACAACTCTAAAACATAAATAAGTCATACAAGCATCATAATACAAGCCAGGGGCCTCGAGGGCTCGAATACAAGTGCTCGATCATAGACGAGTCAGCGGAAGCAACAATATCTGAGTACAGACATAAGTTAAACAAGTTTGCCTTAAGAAGGCTAGCACAAACTGGGATACAGATCGAACGAGGCGCAGGCCTCCTGCTTGGGATCCTCCTAACTACTCCTGATCGTCGTCAGCGGCCTGCACGTAGTAGTAGGCACCTCCAGTGTCGTAGGTGTCGTCGTTGACGGTGGCGTCTGGCTCCTGGACTCCAGCATCTGGTTGCGACAACCAGGTAGAAAGGAAGGGGGGAAAAGAGGGAGAGAAGCAACCGTGAGTACTCATCCAAAGTACTCGCAAGCAAGGAGCTATACTACATATGCATGGGTATATGTGTAAAGGGGCATATCAGTGGACTGAACTGCAGAATGCCAGAATAAAAGGGGGATAGCTAGTCCTGTCGAAGACTACGCTTCTGGCAGCCTCCATCTTGCAGCATGTAGAAGAGAGTAGATTGAAGTCCTCCAAGTAGTATCGCTTAGCATAATCCTACCCGGCGATCCCCTCCTCGTCGCCCTATTAGAGAGCGATCACCGGGTTGTATCTGGCACTTGGAAGGGTGTATTTTATTCAGTATCCAGTTCTAGTTGTCATAAGGTCAAGGTACAACTCCGGGTCGTCCTTTTACCGAGGGACACGGCTATTCGAATAGATAAACTTCCCTGCAGGGGTGCACCACATAACCTAACACGCTCGATCCCATTTGGCCGGACACACTTTTCTGGGTCATGCCCGGCCTCGTAAGATCAACGCGTCGCAGCCCCACCTAAGCACAACAGAGCGGTCAGCACGCCGGTCTAATCCTAAGCGCGCAGGGGTCTGGGCCCATCGCCCTATGCACACCTGCACGTTGCGAACGCGGCCGCGAGCAGACCTAGCAACCCACACGATCACGGCGGTTACGTCAAAGCGGTCCAACACGGCGCGCGCCACTCAGTCGCTGACGTCACGAAGGCTTCGGCTGATACCACGACGCCGGGATACCCATAACTACTCCCGCGTAGATGGCTAGTGCGTATAGACCAAATGGCCAGACTCAGATCAAATACCAAGATCTCGTTAAGCGTGTTAAGTAACCGCGAACGTCGACCAGGGCCAGGCCCACCTCTCACCTAGGCGGTCTCAACCTGCCCTGTCGCTCCGCCACAAAGATCCACTTGCGGGTACTCCTTCGAGCCGACCCGACTTTAGTCATCACATGTGTCATGTATATAGTATATAAGTATATACCCGTGATCACCGCCCAGGTGATCACGGCCCGATAGTATAGCACAACAGACGGACAAGAATGTAGGGCCACTGATTGGTAACTAGCATCCTATACTAAGCATGTAGGATTGCAGGTAAAGGTAACAACAGTAGTAGCAAGGATAGGCTATGCATCAGGATAGGATATCGAAAAGCAGTAACATGCTACACTACTCTAATGCAAGCAGTATAGAGAAGATTAGGCGATATCTGGTGATCAAGGGGGGGGGGGCTTGCCTGGTTGCTCTGGCAAGTAGGAGGGGTCGTCGACTCCGTAGTCGAACTGGGCAGCAGCAGTGTCGGTCTCGTAGTCTACCGGAGAGAAGAGGGGGAAGAAACAGTAAATACAATGCAAACATAAGCATGACGATGCGTGACATGACAATGAGCGGTGCTAGGTGTGTCCTAACGCGACAGTAGGTGGTACCGGCGAAGGGGGAACATCCGGGAGGTATTCCCGATGTTTCGCGTTTTCGGACAGACGGACCGGAGGGGGAAAGTTGCTAGTTCGATAGGTTAGGGAGGTGTGGTGGACGAACGGACTGCGTATTCGGATTCGTCTCGTCTTTCTGAGCAACTTTCATGTAGAAAACATTTTCATCCGAGTTACGGTTTAAAAGATATGAATTTTCAAAGTTTATTTGAATTTCTGGAATTATTTGAATTAAGCAAAAATGAATTATGATGTCAGCATGAGGTAATGCTGACGTCAGCAGGTCAACAGAGCGGTTGACCAGGTCAAACTGACCAGTGGGCCCTACCTGTCATAGACAGTGGGCTAACAGAAGATTAAACTAACTAATTTTAGTTAATTAACTACTGGACCCCACCTGTCAGTGCCTAATTAGATTAATTAATTAGTTTTATTTATAAAAACATTTTTTTTGTTAATTATGCAGCGGGGCCCGCATGTCAGTGGCTGGGCCTGCCCAGTCAGCAGTTGACTGGGGTCAACCCAGTCAACAGGGCCCCAAGGGCCCACACGTCAGCCTCACAGGGGAGGCCACGCGGCGCCACGTCGGCCAATGGCCGGAGACGCGCCGGAGTTGACTCCGACGAGCCAAACGCGGCGGCGCGGCTCGGGAGGGGCGCGGGTTTCGCGCACGGGGGGTCTGCGGGGTTGTGGCTGGGCGCGTTCGACGCGGCTCGGCGCCGCGCATCCAACGGTGGTGGCCGGAGTGGCTGGAACGGACGGGGGCGAGCGCTTCGAGCTTGCCGGCGGCGAGGTGCTTCGGGCGAGCAACGGGAACGGTGGTACGGCGCGAGATCGGGCAATCCAGAGAGCGGGGCGAGGCCTACGTGCATGCGTGAGCAAGATGGGCGCTAGCTAAAGACCAAAAGGTCGCCGGAACGACGCCGGCGACGTGCTAGGCGGCGGAGGGTGCAGCCTAACGCGGCGCGGTGGCTACGGCGAGCTAGCTAGCTAATGGAGAGGGGGAGGAGGTAGCGGAGCTCACCGCGCGGCACACGGAGGCCGGTGAGGGGCTTAGTAGCAGCAGCAGTCGCCGGAGTCGAAGAAGACGGCGGCGACCCGAGGAAGAAGGCGACGGCGTTGGGGGGTGATGTAGGGGGTCCCGGCTCGAGCAGGTGGTCGGGGAGGACGGGCTAGACGCGGCGGAGCTCGTGGACACGTCGGGGAGGGGAACGGGGCTCGGTGGCCGCGTGAACGACGGAGAACGGCGGCGACCGCGTCGAGCGTGGGGAAGGAGGGAGCGGCGTGGATCTGGGGAGGGGGGAAGGGAGAGGCGCAGAGGCCGAGAGGGTGAGCGGGGGCGAGTGGGAGAGGGGCCCGAGGAGGCGGGGGAGCGCTGGCGTCCTTATCCTCCCCCGTCGCCGGCGAGGGGGGGTGCGGCGGGGACCTGCCCTGTTCCGACCCCGGTCGGGGGAACATGG
The DNA here is from genome assembly GCF_002575655.3 of Aegilops tauschii subsp. strangulata. Taxonomy (NCBI): domain Eukaryota; kingdom Viridiplantae; phylum Streptophyta; class Magnoliopsida; order Poales; family Poaceae; genus Aegilops; species Aegilops tauschii. Next base: position 516,073,867 of record NC_053037.3, on the reverse strand, counting down.
AAGGGGAGGGCGAGTGGGAGAGGTGGGCTAGGACGGCTGGGCCTGGGGTCGGCCCAGTTGGGCCAGGGGTCCAGTGGGGGGGGGCCTTCTCCTTCTCTTTTTTTCTTTGTTTGTTCTGTTTTCTTTTGTATTTTCTTTTTATGTTTTATTTCATTTAAAAGTATTTAGGCATTTTATAAAAATGTGTTTTCTCCACAATAATTATCAGTGCAATTTCTGGCATGGCCCGAACATTTTGTTTAAATTTTTGAAAACTTTTATTTTCCACTTTAAATTTAATTGAAGTTTGAATTAGGAGTTTGAAAAGAAATGTGATTCAAATGTGATCAAGCCCTGTTTAGCAACATGATTATCTTAATCACAGAGAGTTACTGTAGCATGATTCTCAGGGTGTTACAAATCTCCTCCACTACAAGAAATCTCGTCCCGAGATTTAGGAGGTAGAAGGAAACAGTGCGGGGTATTCTTCGCGCAGACGATCCTCTTGTTCCCAAGTGGCCTCCTCTTCAGAATGGTGCGACCACTGGACTTTGAGAAACTTGATCGCCTTCTGACGTGTGCGGCGTTCAGATTGGTCGAGAATGCGGACCGGATGCTCCTTATAGGAGAGGTCTTGCTGCAATTCGAGCACTTCATGATCCACAGCTCGGATTGGGTCCTTGAAGCAACGGCGGAGCTGTGACACATGGAACACATCGTGAACCTGAGAAAGGTTCAGCGGTAGCTCCAGTTGGTATGCCACTTTTCCACGCCTTTCGAGAATAAGGAATGGGCCAATATATCGAGGAGCTAGTTTGCCCTTGATTCCGAAGCGGTGAGCACCCTTCATAGGTGTGACTCGAAGATAAGCCTTTTCGCCAGGTTGATAGACCATGTCTTTATGATGACGGTCATACTGACTCTTCTGACGTGACTGAGCAGTCTTGAGATTCTCGCGAATAATGCGGACTTGTTCTTCGGCATCTTGGATAATATCCGGACCGAAGAGTGGACGTTCCCCAGTTTCTGACCAGTTCAGAGGGGTTCGGCACTTTCGTCCATATAACACTTCGAAGGGGGCCATCTTCAGACTAGCTTGATAGCTATTATTATAAGAGAACTCAGCATACGGGAGAGATTCCTCCCATTTCTTGCCGAAGGAAATAACACAAGCTCGAAGCATGTCTTCGAGAACTTGGTTGACGCGTTCAACTTGTCCTTGCGATTGAGGATGAAACGCAGTACTGAATGACAGATGAGTTCCCATAGCTTCTTGGAAACTTGCCCAGAATCTTGAAGTGAATAAGCTGCCACAGTCTGAGCTGATAACCAATGGAATACCATGGAGTGAAACAATCCTGGACATATAGAGCGTTGCCAACTGGCTAGCAGTGATCGTTTCTTTGACTGCCAGAAAATGTGCAACTTTGGAAAGCCGGTCAATGACGACAAGAATAGCATCATTACCTTTCTGTGATTTGGGAAATCCAGTGACGAAGTCCATCTCCACGTGGTCCCATTTCCATTCAGGAATAGAGATAGGTTGCAGAGTTCCAGCAGGCCTTTGGTGTTCTGCTTTGATACGACGGCAAACGTCACACTCAGCAACATAACGAGCAATGTCTTGATTCATATTAGACCACCAGAATCTCTGACGGATGTCTTGGTACATCTTTGTACTACCAGGATGGATACATAGAGGCGTATCATGAGCTTCCTTCATAACTTCCTGGGTCATATCCAGGTTTTTCTCTGCACAAGGCACCACTAGGCGGCCCTTGAAGTATAAGGTGCCATCTTCAGCAATAGTGAAGAATGAGGGCTTTCCTTCTGCGAGGTAGCGCTTAATCTTGTGGGCTTCAGAGTCATACTTCTGTAGCCTTTTGATGCTGTCCTCGAGATCTGGTTTAGCAACTAGGGTATTGAGGGAACCCTGGGTAACAACGTGGAGGTTCACCTTGCCAAACTCCTTAGGAGGGGGAGCGAGTGCACCCGAAGGAACAATATGGAGGTTCAGCTTCCTGAATTCTTCAACAAGCGAGGGCTGAACTTTGTGAACCTGGAGGTGGTTGCAGTAAGACTTGCGGCTCAAGGCATCAGCCATTACATTAGCCTTGCCTGGCGTATAGGAAATACCCAAGTCGAAGTCTGCAACAAGCTCCATCCATCTCTGCTGACGGAGGTTCAGGTCTGGCTGAGTAAACAGATACTTCAGACTTTGGTGGTCGGTGAAGATCTCGCAACGATTACCGAGAATGTAATGTCGCCACTGCTTCAGCGCATGAATGACAGCAGCAAGTTCGAGGTCATGAACTGGGTAGTTCTCTTCGTGAGGGCGCAATTGCCGAGAGGCATAAGCAATCACTTTGCGGTCTTGCATTAGGACACAGCCTAATCCTTGACGGGAAGCGTCGCAGTAAATGACAAAGTCCTTCTTAGTATCAGGTGGAGCTAGAACTGGAGCAGAAGTCAACTTGTCTTTGAGTGCCTGGAAACTTTCCTGACATTTGTCTATCCATTGGAACTTGACGCCCTTATGCAACAGGTTAGTCAGAGGCCTGGCGATCTTGGAGAAGTTCTCGACGAATCGACGGCAATAGCTGGCGAGACCGAGAAAACTTCTGACTTGCTTAACGTTCTTGGGAGGAGTCCAATCAAGAATAGCCTGAACTCGTTCAGGGTTGACGGCAATACCATCCCTAGAGATGACATGCCCGAGATAGGTTACTTCGGGTAGTCGGAATTCACATTTGGAGAACTTGGCATATAGTTGATGCTCTCGTAGCTTTTCCAGCACAAGTCGAAGATGTTCAGCATGTTCTTCTTCGTTCTTGGAAAATACCAGGATATCATCCAGATAAACCACAACGAACTTGTCGAGGTAATCCATGAATATATAGTTCATCAGACGAGAGAAGGTGGCTGGAGCATTGGTTAAACCGAAAGACATGACGGTGTACTCGTATGAACCATAGCGAGTCACGAAGGCGGTCTTTGGGATATCCTCTTCGCGAACACGGATCTGGTGGTAGCCCAACCTCAAGTCGAGCTTAGAGAACACTGACGATCCCGCCAGTTGATCATACAGATCATTGATCCGAGGAAGGGGGTATTTATTCTGGATGGTAGCTTGGTTTATAGGACGGTAGTCTTGAACTAACCGGTTTGTCCCATCCTTCTTCTTGACAAAGAGAGAAGGTGCTCCCCAAGGAGAGCAACTTGGGCGAATGAATCCTTTGCGAAGAGATTTGTCGATTTCCTCCTTAAGCTCAAGGAGTTCATGCGGCGGCATTTTGTAGGGTCGCTTGGCTATAGGAGTGGTGCCTGGTTTCAAGTCGATGATGAATTCGACAGCTCTAGCAGGGGGAATCCCTGGAAGTTCTTCAGGGAAGACGCCGAGGAATTCACGCACGACGGGAATGTTTTCAATGCCCTCGAGTGGTGCAGCGTTCAATGCATTCAATGCATAGAGCCTTGCCTCGGCATTTTGCACCAGATGGGCTTGGTAAGTAACTATCTCATCTGAAGGGTGTAGCAGATGGACGGTCTTAGTGGTGCAAACGATTGAAGCAGTATGCGCTTTTAACCAATTCATTCCCAGAATGAGATCAATGCTACAGGACTTCAGTACGATGGGAGAGACAAGAAATTCCAGTCCTTCAATTTCAACAGTAACGTCGTGACTAACCATAGAGGTTTGACATTGGCCCGCAGGGGTGTGTACCACTAGCGGAGTGTTTATCTCTTCGTAATTAATGCCATGCAGGAATGCAAATTCTGCTGATATGAATGAATGGGATGCTCCTGTATCAAATAAAACGGATGCTGGTACTGAATTTACGAGGAGTGTACCCATCACAGTAGCAGGCTGGTCTTGAGCTTCGCTGAGATCAACGTGGTTGGCATGAGCACGACCATAAGACTTAGCATTGTTGTTGCGGGGCTGGTTGTTACCACGGCCAGCTGCTGGAAGGGCCAGTTGATTCTGGTTCTGATAGCAGTTCCTGGCAAAGTGACCCGGTTGACCACACTTGAAGCACAGACCATTATCGGGAGTGGGAACAGGAGCCCCAGGTGGGGGAGCTGGTAGCTTTGACTGCCTAGATGGTGGAGGAGGCAGACGCGGTGCAGCATAAGATTTCCTTGGAGCAGGTGCATTTGGACGATACATGCTGTTCGGGATCCATATCTTACGCTTCTGTGAGGGCGAGCCCGAAGATGAGCCCGTGTCACGGTTGCGCCTCTGAGAGCTCTGGTACTCCTGCAACCAGTTTCGACATTGATGGCCTTGTTCACCAAGGTGGCGAAATCAACAAAGTCATGCACTAGAAGTGCGAGCTTGATGTCAGCTTGAAGGCCATCACGGAACTCCTGTCTGCGTGCATCAGTTGCAATGTCTTCTTCAGCATAGCGGGACAAGTCCAGAAATTCCCGCTGATAAGCTTTGACAGTTTTGTTGCCTTGGGTGAGGTTGCGGAACTCACACTTCTTCCGGTCCATGACTCCTTGAGGAATGAAGCGGGCACGGAAAGCAGCTTGGAAGTCTGGCCAGGTGATGATTGTTCCAGCTGGCAGAGTACGCCTGTGGCTGTCCCACCATTGAGCTGCGGGTCCCTTCAGAAAGAAGGAAGCAAAGTTGACATAGCTGGCAGGGGCTACATCAGCAGACTCCATCTCATAGGTGATGTCATGGAGCCAGTCATCAGCATCCAGAGGCTGAATTGAGCTGCGGTAGATGGTTGGGTTGAGGCGTATGAAATCTTGAAGAGTCACTTGGGTTGGCTGCTGGTTCATATTGGGGCGAGGAAACTGAGCCATCATATTTTCCATGAATTGGCGGTTCAGTTCAAACTGTTGGATCATACCAGCCATGTACTCAGGTGGTGGTGGGGCACCGCCACCACGACCACGACCACCTGGTCTAACCATCCTGCTAATATATAACAGGGGTAGTTCAGCATTGAGAAATATTTGCAAGACAAGAATCATTCATGATGAAACATGCATAACGAAAGGAGCACGATAGCTACTACGTAGTAGTCGGCATAACTTACAAAAGGGGTCATGCATAGAGTTCAGTACATAGACTAAAACATCATAGGCGGCACACAGGCTCGCGGCGACTGCAACTAATACTAACTAAGCAAGACTACATCAGTCCCAAGAGGTACTGTGGAGGTAATCGTAGCCCGACAGCTGGTAGTGAGGCAACGGATAGCCCTCCACGTCAGCAGACTGGGGGCCGCGGATACTCAGGTGTAGAGCCCGACGCTCAGGTGGCAGAAGAGGACCAAGTGCAGGGGAGTAGCCTCCCACCTCTGGCCAACCGACACCGTGGGGCATCACGGTCCTGGCTGGGTAGATCGCAGTACGCGGTACCTGTCCAGATCGGACAAAGGGGTGCAGCAGCGTCAGAGCACGGTAAAGGTGCTGACGGGTGGTGTACATCTCGTGGCGAAGAGCTCGGTTAGCTCGATCCAGCCCATCAGCATGCAGAACCAGGTTCTGATGGTAGAAGGGCTCTCGGGTGATAGTGGAGTAGGCAGCAGTATAGTATCCCTCCGCACCAACATCAGATGCGATAGCAATGTGCCTGAAAGGGGAGGTGTCCAACTCCCGATACTCTCCACGAAGACGTGTCAGAGCAGCATAGGCAGCATCGTGGACAGCCATATCGATGGTCACACCAACTCCATGTGCGGTGTGCAGCACAGTAGTGGAGTCATGCTCCCGAGAGTAGAGGTGGACGATGGCACGGTACTGCTCCTGGTTAAAGTCCTGGTACTCCTCGTAGACGGTGTACTCAGGGTGCCAGCGATAACCCAGATAGGTCATCATCTCAGCTAGCACCGCAGGTGATCCCGAGGCACCAATGGCCGTCGTGTGGCGAACGACCTGCCTCGTGGGTTCCATCTGAAAGCAAAGACATTTCAAAGGAGTCAAATGACAGTGTGTGAATTGTTCAAAATACTACTCTAAGAAACAACTATGGCTTATCCATCTTTGGGGTGAATGCAGTCACGGGATCCTAGTGTTAGAGTTAGTAAATTCGTTTAACCCGAGTAGAAGAGAGTTAAGAATCCCAGAGTAAAGGTCGAGAAGTACAAGATCCTAGTACCACCCAATGGCGACGTGGGCCCGTAAGACACACATCCATGTTAGTAAAAGTTTTGTAATGTCTAGACTCGACTTCGGCCAAGGAGTGTGGAAAGGGGGATTCCTACAGGCAGTCGGCTCTGATACCAACTTGTGACGCCCCCGATTTGACCGTACACTAATCATGCACGCAAATGTGTACGACCAAGATCAGGGACTCACGGGAAGATATCACAACACAACTCTAAAACATAAATAAGTCATACAAGCATCATAATACACGCCAGGGGCCTCGAGGGCTCGAATACAAGTGCTCGATCATAGACGAGTCAGCGGAAGCAACAATATCTGAGTACAGACATAAGTTAAACAAGTTTGCCTTAAGAAGGCTAGCACAAACTGGGATACAGATCGAACGAGGCGCAGGCCTCCTGCCTGGGATCCTCCTAACTACTCCTGATCGTCGTCAGCGGCCTGCACGTAGTAGTAGGCACCTCCAGTGTCGTAGGTGTCGTCGTTGATGGTGGCGTCTGGCTCCTGGACTCCAGCATCTGGTTGCGACAACCAGGTAGAAAGGAAGGGGGAAAAGAGGGAGAGAAGCAACCGTGAGTACTCATCCAAAGTACTCGCAAGCAAGGAGCTATACTACATATGCATGGGTATATGTGTAAAGGGGCATATCAGTGGACTGAACTGCAGAATGCCAGAATAAAAGGGGGATAGCTAGTCCTGTCGAAGACTACGCTTCTGGCAGCCTCCATCTTGCAGCATGTAGAAGAGAGTAGATTGAAGTCCTCCAAGTAGTATCGCTTAGCATAATCCTACCCGGCGATCCCCTCCTCGTCGCCCTATTAGAGAGCGATCACCGGGTTGTATCTGGCACTTGGAAGGGTGTATTTTATTCAGTATCCAGTTCTAGTTGTCATAAGGTCAAGGTACAACTCTGGGTCGTCCTTTTACCGAGGGACACGGCTATTCGAATAGATAAACTTCCCTGTAGGGGTGCACCACATAACCCAACACGCTCGATCCCATTTGGCCGGACACACTTTTCTGGGTCATGCCCGGCCTCGTAAGATCAACGCGTCGCAGCCCCACCTAAGCACAACAGAGCGGTCAGCACGCCGGTCTAATCCTAAGCGCGCAGGGGTCTGGGCCCATCGCCCTATGCACACCTGCACGTTGCGAACGCGGCCGCGAGCAGACCTAGCAACCCACACGATCACGGCGGTTACGTCAAAGCGGTCCAACACAGTGCGCGCCACTCAGTCGCTGACGTCACGAAGGCTTCGGCTGATACCACGACGCCGGGATACCCATAACTACTCCCGCGTAGATGGCTAGTGCGTATAGACCAAATGGCCAGACTCAGATCAAATACCAAGATCTCGTTAAGCGTGTTAAGTAACCGCGAACGTCGACCAGGGCCAGGCCCACCTCTCACCTAGGCGGTCTCAACCTGCCCTGTCGCTCCGCCACAAAGATCCACTTGCGGGTACTCCTTCGAGCCGACCCGACTTTAGTCATCACATGTGTCATGTATATAGTATATAAGTATATACCCGTGATCACCGCCCAGGTGATCACGGCCCGATAGTATAGCACAGCAGACGGACAAGAATGTAGGGCCACTGATGGTAACTAGCATCCTATACTAAGCATGTAGGATTGCAGGTAAAGGTAACAACAGTAGTAGCAAGGATAGGCTATGCATCAGGATAGGATATCGAAAAGCAGTAACATGCTACACTACTCTAATGCAAGCAGTATAGAGAAGATTAGGCGATATCTGGTGATCAAGGGGGGGGGGGGGGCTTGCCTGGTTGCTCTGGCAAGTAGGAGGGGTCGTCGACTCCGTAGTCGAACTGGGTAGCAGCAGTGTCGGTCTCGTAGTCTACCGGAGAGAAGAGGGGGAAGAAACAGTAAATACAATGCAAACATAAGCATGACGATGCGTGACATGACAATGAGCGGTGCTAGGTGTGTCCTAACGCGACAGTAGGTGGTACCGGCGAAGGGGGGGAACATCCGGGAGGTATTCCCGATGTTTCGCGTTTTCGGACAGACGGACCGGAGGGGGAAAGTTGCTAGTTCGATAGGTTAGGGAGGTGTGGTGGACGAACGGACTGCGCATTCGGATTCGTCTCGTCTTTCTGAGCAACTTTCATGTAGAAAACATTTTCATCCGAGTTACGGTTTAAAAGATATGAATTTTCAAAGTTTATTTGAATTTCTGGAATTATTTGAATTAAGCAAAAATGAATTATGACGTCACCATGAGGTAATGCTGACGTCAGCAGGTCAACAGAGCGGCTGACCAGGTCAAACTGACCAGTGGGCCCTACCTGTCATAGACAGTGGGCTAACAGAAGATTAAACTAACTAATTTTAGTTAATTAACTACTGGACCCCACCTGTCAGTACCTAATTAGATTAATTAATTAGTTTTATTTATAAAAACATTTTTTTTGTTAATTATGCGGCGGGGCCCGCATGTCAGTGGCTGGGCCTGCCCAGTCAGCAGTTGACTGGGGTCAACCCAGTCAACAGGGCCCCAAGGGCCCACACGTCAGCCTCACAGGGGAGACCAAGCGGCGCCACGTCGGCCACTGGCCAGAGACGCGCCGAAGTTGACTCCGACGAGCCAAACGCGGCGGCGCGGCTCGGGAGGGGCGCGGGTTTCGCGCACGGGGGGTCTGCGGGGTTGTGGCTGGGCGCGTTCGACGCGGCTCGGCGCCGCGCGTCCAACGGTGGTGGCCGGAGTGGCTGGAACGGACGGGGGCGAGCGCTTCGAGCTCGCCGGCGGCGAGGTGCTTCGGGCGAGCAACGGGAACGGTGGTACGGCGCGAGATCGGGCAATCTAGAGAGCGGGGTGAGGCCTACGTGCATGCGCGAGCAAGATGGGCGCTAGCTAAAGACCAAAAGGTCGCCGGAACGACGCCGGTGACGTGCTAGGCGGCGGAGGGTGCGACCTAACGCGGCGCGGTGGCTACGGCGAGCTAGCTAGCTAATGGAGAGGGGGAGGAGGTAGAGGAGCTCACCGCGCAGCACATGGAGGCCGGTGAGGGGCTTAGTAGCAGCAGCAGTCGCCGGAGTCGAAGAAGACGGCGGCGACCCGAGGAAGAAGGTGACGGCGTTGGGGGGTGATGTAGGGGGTCCCGGCTCGAGCAGGTGGTCGGGGAGGACGGGCTCGACGCGGCGGAGCTCGTGGACACGTCGGGGAGGGGAACGGGGCTCGGTGGCCGCGTGAACGACGGAGAACGGCGGCGACCGCGTCGGGCGTGGGGAAGGAGGGAGCGGCGTGGATCTGGGGGGGAAGGGAGAGGCGCAGAGGCCGAGAGGGTGAGCGGGGGCGAGTGGGAGAGGGGCCCGAGGAGGCGGGGGAGCGCTGGCGTCCTTATCCTCCCCCGTCGCCGGCAAGGGGGGGTGTGGCGGGGACCTGCCCTGATCCGACCCCGGTCGGGGAACAGGGAAGGGGAGGGCGAGTGGGAGAGGTGGGCTAGGACGGCTGGGCCTGGGGTCGGCCCAGTTGGGCCAGGGGTCCAGTGGGGGGGGGGCCTTCTTCTTCTCTTTTTTTTCTTTGTTTGTTCTGTTTTCTTTTGTATTTTCTTTTTATGTTTTATTTCATTTAAAAGTATTTAGGCATTTTATAAAAATGTGTTTTCTCCACAATAATTATCAGTGCAATTTCTGGCATGGCCCGAACATTTTTGTTTAAATTTTTGAAAACTTTTATTTTCCACTTTAAATTTAATTGAAGTTTGAATTAGGAGTTTGAAAAGAAATGTGATTCAAATGTGATCAAGCCCTGTTTAGCAACATGATTAGCTTAATCACAGAGAGTTACTGTAGCATGATTCTCGGGGTGTTACAACAACCCACCAGGGCACGCCTGGGGGCCCAGGCGCGCCCAGGTGGGTTGTGCCCACCTCAGTGGCCTCCTGTACCCCCTCTCCACCCTATAAATCGCCAAATATTCCAAAAACCCTCGGGGTAACCCTAGATCAGAAGTTCCGCCACTGCAAGCCTCTGTAGCCACGAAAAACCAATCTAGACCCTGTTCCGGCACTCCGCCGAATGGGGAAATCATCACCGGTGGCCATCTTCATCATCCCTATGGTCTCCATGATGAGGAGGGAGTAGTCCACCTCGGGGACGAGGGTTTGTACCAGTAGCTATGTGTTTAATCTCTCTCTCTCTCTCGTGTTCTTGAGATGTCATGATCTTGATGTATCGCGGGCTTTGTTAATATAGTTGGATCATATGGTGTTTTCCCCTCTCTATCTTGTTCTGAATTGAGTTTTCCCTTTGAGTTTTCATTTCATCGGATTGAATACTTTTATGGATTTGAGAACACTTGATATATGTCTTTCATATGAATACCCGTGGTGACAATGGGGGTATTACTTTGATTCACTTGATATATGTTTTGGCACTCAACTCACGGATTCCTGAGGTGACATTGGGGTATCTACACATAGGGGTTGATGCACGTTCTTGGCTTTGTTTCTCCGGTAGAAATCTTGGGGCACTCTTTGAGGTTCTTTGTGTTGGATTGAGTATTATGAATCTGAAATTATTCGGTGTTATTTTAGTACGAACTCTTGGATAGATCGATCGGAAAGAATAGCTTCGAGGTGGTTTCGTACACTACAAACGATTTCTTCTTATTTTCTCCGCTAGATAGGAACTTCGGAGTGATTCTTCATCGCACTTTGAGGGATGGTTATATGATCCAATTATATTAGCATTGTTCAGAGATTGCACTAGCGAAATTACGGACCCTAGGCCTCATTTTCAAGCATTGCAATACCGTTTGTGCTCACTTTTGCTACTTGCTACCTTGCTGTTTTTTATTGTTCCTATTACAAAAATCAATATCTACTATCCATATTACACTTGTATCACCATCTCTTCGCTGAACTAGCGCACCTATACAAATTACCATTGTATTTGGTGTGTTGGGGACACAAGAGACTTTTTATTATTTGGTTGCAGGGTTGTTTGAGAGAGACCATCTTCATCCTACGTCTCCCACTGATTGATAAACCTTAGGTCATCCGCTTGAGGGAAAATTGCTACTGTCCTACAAAACTCTATGCTTGGAGGCCCAACACGTGTCTACAAGAATAAAGTTGCGTAGTAGACATCAAGCTCTTTTCTGGCGCCGATGCCGGGGAGGTGAGTGCATGAAGGTATATCTTTAGATATTGCAATCGAATCTTTTAGTTTCTTGTTGTATCACTAGTTTGGTTTATAAAAAGAAAATTACAAAAAAATGAAATTGAGGTTGCATCATATTGTTCATCTTTATAATGTCTTTCGTGAAAATGATGGAAAGTAAAATTGTGCTCAATTGATAGAAGAAGAATTCAATAGAATGTTTGATATAAATGATGAGCATGATTACAATGTTGTTAGTATGAATTCTTTGAAAATCCATGATGCTAATGATATGCAAAGCCATAAGCTTGGGTATGCTATGTTTGATGAAGATGATATTTTTAGTCCCCCAAGATTTGATGTGCAAATTTGTTGTAATGATTGCATGCCTCCTATTTATGATGATTATAATGACAAAAGTGGATTCAGAGAGGTCAAGACTTTATTTAGTGATGAATCCACCATTTTGGATGAGGCTTCAATTGACTATGATAACAAAGTTTCTATCTATGATGATTATGGTGATGACATGTATGCTATAAAGAATAATGATAACCATGAAACTTTGTTAGGGATCGTAGCAGAATTTTAAAATTTCCCACGCATCACCAAGATCCATCTATGGAGTATACTAGCAACGAGGGGAAAGGAGTGCATCTACATACCCTTGTAGATCGCGAGCGGAAGCGTTCCAATGAACGGGGTTGATGGAGTCGTACTCGCCGTGATCCAAATCACCGATGACCGAGTGCCGAACGGACGGCACCTCCGCGTTCAACACACGTACGGAGCAGCGACGTCTCCTCCTTCTTGATCCAGCAAGGGGGAAGGAGAGGTTGATGGAGATCCAGCAGCACGACGGCGTGGTGGTGGAAGTAGCGGGATCTCGGCAGGGCTTCGCCAAGTTTCTACGGGAGGGAGAGGTGTTGCAGGGGGAGAGGGAGGCGCCAGGGGCTGTCGTGTTGCTGCCCTCCCTCCCCCCCACTATATATAGCGACCCCTGGGGGGGGCGCCGGCCCTGGGAGATCAGATCTCCAAGGGGGGGCGGCGGCCAAGGGGGAAGGGGGGTGGCTTCCCCCCCAAGCCAAGTGGGGCGCCCCCCACCACCAGGGTTTCCAACCCTAGGCGCAGGGGGAGGCCCAAGGGGGGCGCCCCAGCCCACTAAGGGCTGGTTCCCTTCCCACTTCAGCCCATGGGGCCCTCCGGGATAGGTGGCCCCACCCGGTGGACCCGCGGGACCCTTCCGGTGGTCCCGGTACAATACCGATAACCCCCGAAACTTTCCCGGTGGCCGAAACTGGACTTCCTATATATAATTCTTCACCTCCGGACCATTCCGGAACTCCTCGTGACGTCCGGGATCTCATCCGGGGACTCCGAACAACTTTCGGGTTTCCGCATACTAATATCTCTACAACCCTAGCGTCACCGAACCTTAAGTGTGTAGACCCTACGGGTTCGGGAGACATGCAGACATGACCGAGACGCCTCTCCGGTCAATAACCAACAGCGGGATCTGGATACCCATGTTGGCTCCCACATGTTCCACGATGATCTCATCGGATGAACCACGATGTCGAGGATTCAATCAATCCCGTATACAATTCCCTTTGTCAATCGGTACGTTACTTGCCCGAGATTCGATCGTCGGTATCCCAATACCTTGTTCAATCTCGTTACCGGAAAGTCACTTTACTCGTACCGTAATGCATGATCCCGTGGCTAACTCCTTAGTCACATTGAGCTCATTATGATGATGCATTACCGAGTGGGCCCAGAGATACCTCTCCGTCATACGGAGTGACAAATCCCAGTCTCGATCCGTGCCAACTCAACAGACACTTTCGGAGATACCCGTAGTGTACCTTTATAGTCACCCAGTTACGTTGTGATGTTTGGCACACCCAAAGCACTCCTACGGTATCCGGGAGTTGCACGATCTCATGGTCTAAGGAAAAGATACTTGACATTGGAAAAGCTCTAGCAAACGAACTACACGATCTTTTGTGCTATGCTTAGGATTGGGTCTTGTCCATCACATCATTCTCCTAATGATGTGATCCCGTTATCAATGACATCCAATGTCCATAGTCAGGAAACCATGACTATCTGTTGATCAACGAGCTAGTCAACTAGAGGCTTACTAGGGACACGTTGTGGTCTATGTATTCACACATGTATTACGATTTCCGGATAACACAATTATAGCATGAACAATAGACAATTATCATGAACAAAGAAATATAATAATAACCATTTATTATTGCCTCTAGGGCATATTTCCAATAGTCTCCCACTTGCACTAGAGTCAATAATCTAGTTACATTGTGATGAATCGAACACCCATAGCGTCCTGGTGTTGATCATGTTTTGCTCTAGGGAGAGGTTTAGTCAACGGATCTGCTACATTCAGGTCCGTATGTACTTTACAAATATCTATGTCTCCATTTTGAACACTTCCACGAATGGAGTTGAAGCGACGCTTGATATGCCTGGTCTTCCTGTGAAACCTGGGCTCCTTGGCAAGGGCAATAGCTCCAGTGTTGTCACAGAAGAGAGTCATCGGGCCCGACGCATTGGGAATCACCCCTAGGTCGGTAATGAACTCCTTCATCTAGATTGCTTCTTGCGCTGCCTCTGAGGCTGCCATGTACTCCGCTTCACATGTAGATCCCGCCACGACGCTTTGCTTGCAACTGCACCAGCTTACTGCTCCTCCATTCAAAATATACACGTATCCGGTTTGTGACTTCGAGTCATCCAGATCTGTGTCGAAGCTAGCGTCGACGTAACCCTTTACGACGAGCTCTTCGTCACCTCCATAAACGAGAAACATATCCTTAGTCCTCTTTAGATACTTCAGGATATTCTTGACCACTGTCCAGTGTTCCATGCCGGGATTACTTTGGTACCTTCCTACCAAACTTACAGCAAGGTTTACATCAGGTCTGGTACACAGCATGGCATACATAATAGACCCTATGGCCGAGGCATAGGGGATGACACTCATCTTTTCTCTATCTTCTGCCGTGGTCGGGCATTGAGCCGTGCTCAATTGCACACCTTGCAATACAGGCAAGAACCCCTTCTTGGACTGATCCATATTGAACTTCTTCAATATCTTGTCAAGGTACGTCCTCTGTGAAAGACCAATGAGGCGTCTTGTTCTATCTCTATAGATCTTGATGCCTAATATATAAGCAGCTTCTCCAAGGTCCTTCATTGAAAAACACTTATTCAAATAGGCGTTTATACTTTCCAAGAATTCTATATCATTTCCCATCAATAGTATGTCATCCACATATAATAAGAGAAATGCTACAGAGCTCCCACTCACTTTCTTGTAAACACAGGCTTCTCCATAAGTCTGTGTAAACCCAAACGCTTTGATCATCTCATCAAAACGAATGTTCCAACTCCGAGATGCTTGCACCAGCCCATAGATGGAGCGCTGGAGCTTGCATACCTTGTTAGCATTCTTAGGATCGACAAAACCTTCCGGCTGCATCATATACAATTCTTCCTTAAGAAAGCCGTTAAGGAATGCCGTTTTGACGTCCATCTGCCATATCTCATAATCATAATATGCGGCAATTGCTAACATGATTCGGACGGACTTCAGCTTCGCTACGGGTGAGAAAGTCTCATCGTAGTCAACCCCTTGAACTTGTCGATAACCCTTAGCGACAAGTCGAGCCTTATAGATGGTCACATTACCATCCGCGTCTGTCTTCTTCTTAAAGATCCATTTATTTTCTATGGCTCGCCGATCATCGGGCAAGTCAGTCAAAGTCCATACTTCGTTTTCATACATGGATCCTATCTCGGATTTCATGGCTTCTAGCCATTTGTCGGAATCCGGGCCCGCCATCGCTTCTTCATAGTTCGAAGGTTCACCGTTGTCTAACAACATGATTTCCAGGACAGGGTTGCCGTACCACACTGGTGCGGAACGTGTCCTTGTGGACCTACGAAGTTCAGCAGTAACTTGATTTGAAGCTTCATGATCATCATCATTAACTTCCTCCCGAGTCGGTGTAGGCACCACAGGAACATCTTCCCGCGCTGCGCTACTTTCCGGTTCGGAAGGGGTGACTATCACCTCATCAAGTTCCACTTTCCTCCCACTCAATTCTTTCGAGAGAAACTCTTTCTCCAAAAAGGACCCATTCTTGGCAACAAAGATCTTGCCTTCGGATCTGAGGTAGAAGGTATACCCAATGGTTTCCTTAGGGTATCCTATGAAGACGCATTTTTCCGACTTGGGTTCGAGCTTTTCAGGTTGAAGTTTCCTGACATAAGCATCGCATCCCCAAACTTTTAGAAACGATAGCTTAGGTTTCTTCCCAAACCATAATTCATACGGTGTCGTCTCAACGGATTTCGACGGAGCCCTATTTAAAGTGAATGCGGCAGTCTCTAAAGCATAGCCCCAAAATGAGAGCGGTAGATCGGTAAGAGACATCATAGATCGCACCATATCCAATAGAGTGCGATTACGACGTTCGGACACACCATTTCGCTGAGGTGTTCCAGGCGGCGTGAGTTGTGAAACGATTCCACATTTCTTTAAGTGCGTACCAAATTCGTGACTTAAATATTCTCCACCACGATCTGATCGTAAGAACTTTATTTTCCTGTCACGTTGATTCTCAACCTCACTCTGAAATTCCTTGAACTTTTCAAAGGTTTCAGACTTGTGTTTCATTAGGTAGACATACCCATATCTACTTAAGTCATCAGTGAGAATGAGAACATAACGATATCCTCCGCGAGCCTCAACACTGATTGGACCGCACACATCGGTATGTATGATTTCCAATAAGTTGGTTGCTCACTCCATTGTTCCGGAGAATGGCGTCTTGGTCATCTTACCCATGAGGCATGGTTCGCACGTGTCAAATGATTCGTAATCAAGAGACTCCAAAAGTCCATCTGCATGGAGCTTCTTCATGCGCTTGACACCAATGTAACCAAGGCGGCAGTGCCACAAGTATGTGGGACTATCGTTATCAACTTTACATCTTTTGGTATTCACACTATGAATATGTGTAACATCACGTTCGAGATTCATCAAGAATAAACCATTGACCAGCGGGGCATGACCATAAAACATATCTCTCATATAAATAGAACAACCATTATTCTTGGATTTAAATGAGTAGCCATCTCGAATTAAACGAGATCCAGATACAAAGTTCATGCTCAAAGCTGGCACTAAATAACAATTATTGAGGTTTAAAACTAATCCCATAGGTAAATGTAGAGGCAGCGTGCCGACGGCGTTCACATCGACCTTGGAACCATTCCCGACGCGCATCGTCACCTCGTCCTTTGCCAGTCTCCGCTTATTCCGCAGTTCCTGTTTTGAGTTACAAATATGAGCAACTGCACCGGTATCAAATACCCAGGAGCTACTACGAGTACTGGTAAGGTACACATCAATTACATGTATATCACATATACCTTTGGTGTTGCCCGCCTTCTTGTCCGCTAAGTATTTGGGGCAGTTCCGCTTCCAGTGACCACTTCCCTTGCAATAAAAGCACCCAGTCTCAGGCTTGGGTCCATTCTTCGAATTCTTCCCGGCAACTGGCTTACCGGGCGCGGCAACTCCCTTGCCGTCCTTCTTGAAGTTCTTCTTACCCTTGCCTTTCTTGAACTTAGTGGTTTTATTCACCATCAACACTTGATGCTCCTTTTTGATCTCCACCTCCGCTGATTTCAGCATTGAATATACCTCAGGAATGGTCTTTTCCATCCCCTGCATATTGAAGTTCATCACAAAGCTCTTGTAGCTCGGTGGAAGCGACTGAAGGATTCTGTCAATGACCGCGTCATCCGGGAGATTAACTCCCAGCTGAGACAAGCGGTTGTGTAACCCAGACATTCTGAGTATGTGCTCACTAACAGAACTATTTTCCTCCATTTTACAGCTGAAGAACTTGTCGGAGACTTCATATCTCTCGACCCGGGCATGAGCTTGGAAAACCATTTTCAGCTCTTCGAACATCTCATATGCTCCATGTTTCTCAAAATGCTTTTGGAGACCCGGTTCTAAGCTGTAAAGCATGCCGCACTGAACGAGGGAGTAATCATCAGCACGTGATTGCCAAGCGTTCATAACGTCTTGGTTCTCTGGGATTGGTGCGTCACCTAGCGGTGCTTCTAGGACATAATCTTTCTTGGCAGCTATGAGGATGATCCTCAGGTTCCGGACCCAGTCCGTATAGTTGCTGCCATCATCTTTCAGCTTGGTTTTCTCTAAGAACGCGTTGAAGTTGAGGACAACGTGGGCCATTTGATCTACAAGACATATTGTAAAGATTTTAGATTAAGTTCATGATAATTAAGTTCATATAATCAAATTATTCAATGAACTCCCACTCAGATAGACATCCCTTTAGTCATCTAAGTGAAAACATGATCCGAGTTAACTAGGCCGTGTCCGATCATCACGTGAGACGGACTAGTCAAGATCGGTGAACATCTCCATGTTGATCGTATCTTCTATACGACTCATGCTCGACCTTTCGGTCCTCCGTGTTCCGAGGCCATGTCTGTACATGCTAGGCTCGTCAAGACAACCTAAGTGTATTGCGTGTGTTCCGAGGCCATGTCTGTACATGCTAGGCTCGTCAACACCCGTTGTATGCGAACGTTAGAATCTATCACACCCGATCATCACGTGGTGCTTCGAAACAACGAACCTTCGCAACGGTGCACAGTTAGGGGGAACACTTTCTTGAAATTATTATAAGGGATCATCTTACTTACTACCGTCGTTCTAAGCAAATAAGATGCAAAACATGATAAACATCACATGCAATCAAATAGTGACATGATATGGCCATTATCATTTTGCTCCTTTGATCTCCATCTTCGGGGCGCCATGATCATCTTCGTCACCGGCATGACACCATGATCTCCATCATCATGATCTCCATCATCGTGTCTTCATGAAGTTGTCATGCCAACGATTACTTCTACTTCTATGGCTAACGCGTTTAGCAATAAAGTAAAGTAATTTGCATGGCGTTATTCAATGACACGCAGGTCATACAAAAAATAAAGACAACTCCTGTGGCTCCTGCCGGTTGTCATACTCATCGACATGCAAGTCGTGATTCCTATTACAAGAATATGATCAATCTCATACATCACATATATCATTCATCACATCTTCTGGCCATATCACATCACAAGGCACATGCTGCAAAAACAAGTTAGACGTCCTCTAATTGTTGTTGCAAGTTTTTACGTGGCTTCTATAGGTTTCTAGCAAGAACGTTTCTTACCTACGTAAAACCACAACGTGATATGCCAATTTCTATTTACCCTTCATAAGGACCCTTTTCATCGAATCCGTTCCGACTAAAGTGGGAGAGTCAGACACCCGCTAGCCACCTTATGCAACTAGTGCATGTCAGTCGGTGGAACCTGTCTCACATAAGCATACGTGTAAGGTCGGTCCAGGCCGCTTCATCCCACAATACCGCCGAAACAAGATAAGACTAGTAGCGGCAAGAAGAATTGGCAACATCTACGCCCACAACTGCTTTGTGTTCTACTCGTGCATAGTAACTACGCATAGGCCTGGCTCATGATGCCACTGTTAGGGATCGTAGCAGAATTTTAAAATTTCCTACGCATCACCAAGATCCATCTATGGAGTATACTAGCAACGAGGGGAAAGGAGTGCATCTACATACCCTTGTAGATCGCGAGCGGAAGCGTTCCAATGAACGGGGTTGATGGAGTCGTACTCGCCGTGATCCAAATCACCGATGACCGAGTGCCGAACGGACGGCACCTCTGCGTTCAACACACGTACGGAGCAGCGATGTCTCCTCCTTCTTGATCCAGCAAGGGGGAAGGAGAGGTTGATGGAGATCCAGCAGCACGACGGCGTGGTGGTGGAAGTAGCGGGATCTCGGCAGGGCTTCGCCAAGCTTCTGCGGGAGGGAGAGGTGTTGCAGGGGGAGAGGGAGGCGCCAGGGGCTGTCGTGTTGCTGCCCTCCCTCCCCCCACTATATATAGGGACCCCTGGGGGGGCGCCAGCCCTGGGAGATCAGATCTCCAAGGGGGGGCGGCGGCCAAGGGGGAAGGGGGTGGCTTCCCCCCCAAGCCAAGTGGGGCGCCCCCACCCCCAGGGTTTCCAACCCTAGGCGCAGGGGGAGGCCCAAGGGGGGCGCCCCAGCCCACTAAGGGCTGGTTCCCTTCCCACTTCAGCCCATGGGGCCCTCCGGGATAGGTGGCCCCACCCGGTGGACCCCCGGGACCCTTCCGGTGGTCCCGGTACAATACCGATAACCCCCGAAACTTTCCCGGTGGCCGAAACTGGACTTCCTATATATAATTCTTCACCTCCGGACCATTCCGGAACTCCTCGTGACGTCCGGGATCTCATCCGGGACTCCGAACAACTTTCGGGTTTCCGCATACTAATATCTCTACAACCCTAGCGTCACCGAACCTTAAGTGTGTAGACCCTACGGGTTCGGGAGACATGCAGACATGACCGAGACGCCTCTCCGGTCAATAACCAACAGCGGGATCTGGATACCCATGTTGGCTCCCACATGTTCCACGATGATCTCATCGGATGAACCACGATGTCGAGGATTCAATCAATCCCGTATACAATTCCCTTTGTCAATCGGTACGTTACTTGCCCGAGATTCGATCGTCGGTATCCCAATACCTTGTTTAATCTCGTTACTGGCAAGTCACTTTACTCGTACTGTAATGCATGATCCCGTGGCTAACTCCTTAGTCACATTGAGCTCATTATGATGATGCATTACCGAGTGGGCCCAGAGATACCTCTCCGTCATACGGAGTGACAAATCCCAGTCTCGATCTGTGCCAACTCAACAGACACTTTCGGAGATACCCGTAGTGTACCTTTATAGTCACCCAGTTACGTTGTGACGTTTGGCACACCCAAAGCACTCCTACGGTATCCGGGAGTGCACGATCTCATGGTCTAAGGAAAAGATACTTGACATTGGAAAAGCTCTAGCAAACGAACTACACGATCTTTTATGCTATGCTTAGGATTGGGTCTTGTCAATCACATCATTCTCCTAATGATGTGATCCCGTTATCAATGACATCCAATGTCCATAGTCAGGAAACCATGACTATCTGTTGATCAACGAGCTAGTCAACTAGAGGCTTACTAGGGACACGTTGTGGTCTATGTATTCACACATGTATTACGATTTCCGGATAACACAATTATAGCATGAACAATAGACAATTATCATGAACAAAGAAATATAATAATAACCATTTATTATTGCCTCTAGGGCATATTTCCAACAAACTTGTCATCATGATTTTCATTTTCACTCTCATGATAGTTATTTTGTTGAGTTTGCTCCCACTACTATTGATGAGAAGAAATTTGCTTATGTGGAGAGTAATAAGTTTTCTATGCTTTTGTGTCATGAAAAGAATGATTTTATGTGATAGTTATATTGTTGAATTCATTCATGATGCTACTGAAAATTATTATGAGATGGGAACATATGCTTTTACATATTGCAATAATATCAAGTTTCCTCTCTATGTGTTGAAAATTTTGAAGTTTTGCTTGTTTTGCCTTCCTATGCTAGTTGATTCTTGTTCCCATAAGTTGTTTGCTCACAAAATCTCTATGCATAGGAAGTGGGTTAGGCTTAAATATGCTAGTCATATGCTTCATGATGCTCCCATTATGTTTCAATTCTTATCTTTTATGTGAGCATCATTGAAATCATCATGCCTAGCTAAAAAGGCATTAAACGAAAGTGCTTGTTGGGAGACAACCCAACATTTACCCATACTGTTTTTGTGTGTTCACATGATTATGCTACTGTAGTAATCATGTTTTATTGTTTTTGTTTCAATAAAGTGCCAAGTAAAGCCTTTGGGATAGTGTGGATGATAGTTGACTTGAATCTGTGGAAAAACAGAAACTTTTGCGTCCAGTGCAGAAATTCCTATCTTTTACCGGAACATGGAGAATTCTGAATTTTTTACAGTTGATAGGTATACAAATTGCCTACGTTTTCCTATTTTTTTCAGAATTTTTGGAGTTACAGAAGTATGAACTTAGCTCAGATCTTTACAGACTATACTGTTCTGACAGATTGCTGTTATGTTTGCATATGTTTACTTGTTTAATGATTCTATTTGAGGATAGGAGTATTAAATATGCAGAGGCATTTAGTATGCAATGTTGAATAATAATTTTAGTGATTTGCTACAGTAGACAATTATAAGGTTTTTGCATTGATTTATACTAACTTATCTCACGAGTTCTGGTTGAGTTTTGTGTGGATGAAGTTTTTAAGATTTAGGAAACCGTGATATAACAGGAATTAAGGAGACACAAAAGCTCAAGATTGGGGATGCCCAAGGCATCCCAAGATAATATTTCAAGAAGTCTCAAGCATCTAAGCTTGGGGATGCCCCGGTAGGAATCCCACCTTTCTTCACGAACAATTATCAGTTAGTATCGGTTGATCCTAAGTTTTTGCTTCTTCACATGATGTGTGCTATTGTTGGAATGTCATTTTATTTTGTTTTGCTTGTTGTTTTAATAAAATACTTATATATGAAAGTTTTTAATAAGAAAGAGTCCCCACATAGCTACCTATTTACTTAACTACTCACTTGATCTTCACTTGTATCTTTTTGGAGTAGCTTGTCATTTACTCTTGTGCTTCACTTATATCCTATGAGTAAATTGTTGAATGAATTGAATATCATGAAGTTGAACTTATATGTTCATATCATGCCTAGTAGTAGCTTCACATTGGGTTTAGAAAGTGAAATCTTTTGAGGCTTGACAATCACAATATTGGTCATACAAGCAATTCATGAATGATTAGTAGAAGGAAGAGAACTTTCATATGAAAATACACTATCTTGGAAATATTTTGTGATTGTGAGCCCCCATCAAAATATTATATGCCAAAATTGTTGATGTTGGACAAAGAAGACAACGTAATGGTTTATGTTTGTTCATATTCACATAGAAGTCATATTGTCATAGATCCTTCAACATGTGGTGCTTGCTCCCATCTTTGCTAGTCAAAAATTCCGCACCAAGTAAAGATACTACTTGTGCATCCAAAAACCCTTAAACCCAAATTTTATCTTCAAGAGTTCACCATACCTACCTAAGGATTGAGCAAGATCCTTCTAGTAAGTTGTCATCGGTGAAATAAGGCAATAAAAATTGCTTCTAAAAGTGTTAGATCATTTAGTGTAAGAGAAAATTGAGCGTTGTACGAACTTGTGATAGCAAAGATTAAAAGCGACAGACTGCATAATAAAGGTTGCTATCATAAGGGGCAATATAACGTGACGTTCTTTTGCACTAAGGGGTTGAGCATACAAACAAAAAGCGCATGGCAACCTCTACTTCCCTCTGCGAAGGGCCTACCTTTTACTTTTATGTATTTACTTTGATGCAAGAGTCAAAGTTTTTCTCTCTATTCCTTTTTATTTTTCTCTTTTGGCAAGCACCATGTGGCGAGGAAAGATGTAGGCACATATATCTAGTTGGATATGGGTAGCATGAGTTATTATTGTTGACATCACCCTTGAGGTGAATACGTTGGGAGGCGAAATTATAAGCCCCTATCTTTCTATGTGTCCGGTTGAAACGTTTTGCTCATGTGTATGCGGTGAGTGTTAGCAATCATAGAAGACGATATGATGGTTGAGTATGTGGAGCTCTTACTTAGACTTTGTTGAATAAGTTGAATTGCAATTGCTTGGTGACTGAGAACATAGGTTGTTGAGTTTCAAGAGAATTCATTGTTTGAACCTTAACATGTGAATTGGTTGCTACTTTAATATGAGAAGTTTTATAAGAAAGAATTGCTGTTATGATGCTAGGAAAAGTGATTGAAATTGTCATTGATCAAACTTGTGCACTGTTCGCACACGAACACGTCACCATGTACCTCCAACACCGAGGGTGATGCACCACAGCTCACGTCGAAGGAGTCCGAAAGTGCGGTACGCAAGCAATCCGGTGGGCGCTTATGAGTACCCGAAACCCCACACGCCCGGGAAGGACCCCGTCTGGACGCGCGGCGGCTATGGGCTGCCCTAGGTCGATTCGCTCGCCCCTAGGACCTCGAGGATCGCTGCCCTTCAACACGAAGAACGAACGAAGAACGAGAGATAAAGAACAAGGGAGAGATGTAAAAATAGGGTAAAAAGTAGTATATTGGTTTGTCGATTGTGTGTTGTTCAATCGGCCGTCACCTCTCATCTATTTATGAGGCGGCTGGACTTCCCGTACAAGAAAAGGACTAAAAAGTCCATCCAAAACGTCAAAAAACCCTAACCTAACTCGGACAGGAATCTTTGGTAATTTCCCGGATCAACTTGGTCTCACCGATTGGTTTGCTTCGGTCCCACCGAGTGAACGTGGCCAACTCTCTGTAATTTCCCGAATCAACTCGGTCTCACCGATTAGTTTGCTTCGGTCCCACCGAGTGAACGTTGCCAACTTTCTGTAACTTTCTGTAATTTTCCGGATCAGCTCGATCTCACCGAGTCAATCAACTCGGTCGGTCTGAAATGACTCTGCAACTTCTGTTTCTGACCTTGTTTTACCCCCACAGGTTGCATACGACCTTGGATTAAGACGATTCTTATATCAAAATCAACCGATTCGACGAGACGCACAACTTTCATGTTGAAATGGTTTCCATCAGAGGCCATCTTAGTTGAGTTTATGTCCATTTTATAATCTGATGTCAATATGAGCATAACTGAACTTGTCATAACTTTTCCATCCGAGCTCCGTTTTAGACCATCTTCATATCCATCTTGATCTTCTCGAATAGAGCCATCCCATGGTGACGTCCAATCATAACTTTATATTAATCTTGACATAGCTTTAAGCAACTTTTATGATTGTGCCACTTTTGAGCGTCAACACATGCCCCCTGCTTTTCGGCAAAGCTAGCGTGCCGAAAAATAACTTATCCCATGTTTGTTCTAAGGACAATGTCAACACTCCATCGGCCATTTATATGTGCTTAGGGTGATAAATATATATCGGCCATGTTCATGCTTAGGGCGATAATTCTATATCGGCCATTGATTTTAACTTCTTGTTTATATCATACCTTGGAACCAATTACCACCAATCGGCTTTAAAGAGATGGGAATGAACCCGTTCCTTGTAGCACTAAGGAAATCAAACTCTGAGAGGTCACGCCCTGTTAAGCAAGTAACATCAGGATGATTCCAATCCACCGATGCATCGGCCAAAGCAACACAAGCCGAATTATCCGCGTGAATGATTTCTACCTCATCATCGACCCATTGTATTAAGAATTGATGCATGGTAGATGGCACACATTGCTTACACTACTGGAATTAGCTTATTTGCCGTCTGCCAATTCTTTGCCGTCAGCTGGCTGACGGCAAAGAAGGTCTTTGCCGTCCGCTTACAAAAAACGGATGGCAAAGAACTGGATGATGGCAAAGGTCTTTGCCACCAGCCAATTCTTTGCCATCTGCTAGCGGACGACAAAGAATCTTTGCCGTCAGCTGGCAGACGGCAAAGAGAGAAGTGGCCCCCACTTACGAGCTGATTAGAAAAAACTTAACGGCCCCCCCTTTGCCGTCTGCTAGCAGACGACAAAGAGAAAAAAGCGGACGGCAAAGGTGGGGCGGACGGCAAAGAACTAACCTAACTAACGGCCGAGCCCCACCCCGCCCCTCCATCTCTCTGTTTCTCTCCCTCTCTCCTCCCCGACGACGACAGCCACACCCACCGCCGCCCCCGCCACCCGCCACCCGCCGCCGCTTGCCCCGTCGCCCCACCACCCCGCCGCCCCCCACCCGCCGACGCCCCATCGCCCCACCACCCCGCCGCCCCGACACCCCACCACGTCTTCGCCCGACCGCCCCACCGCCCCGGCGCCCCGCCGCCCCCACCACCCGCCCACCACCCCGACGCCACCGTCGCCCCTGACGCCACCGCGGCCCCATCGCCCCCGCGGCCCCATCGCCCCCGCCTCCCTGCCGACTCGGTGCCGCCTCTCACCGCCCCCTGAGCTCCACCGTCCCGGAGCCCTGCGGCCCCCGTCGCCACCGCCACCCTGCCGCTGCGAAACCCCGGCCCCCATCGGCTCCGGTGAGTTATTTTTTTCCTGTTTTTTCTGTTTTTTGCTGTTTAATTGTTAGTGTTAGATTTAGTGCTAGATATTAGTGTTAGATTTAGTGTTAGTGTTAGTGTTAGTGTTAGTGTTAGATTTAGTGCATGGTTTTAGATAATTAGTCATATTATTAAAAGAAGTAGAAAAAAGTTGAAAAGAAGAAGAAGAAGAAGAGGAGGAGGAGTAGAAGGAGGAGGAGGAGGAGGGAGGAAGAGGAGGAGGGAGAAGAAGAAATAAAAGAAGAAGAAAGAAGAGGAAGAGGAAACCCTAAACCCTAGTTTAGTTTCTTTTAGTTAATTTAGTTTCTGTTTTAGTTATAGTTTACTTTAGTTTTAGTTTCAATTTAGTTTTAGTTTTATTTTTAGTTTAGTTTTAGTTTAGAAGAAGAAGAAGAGTAGAAGGAGGAGGAGGAGGAGGAAGGAAGAGGAGGAGGGAGAAGAAGAAAGAAGAAGAAGAAGAAGAAGAAGAAGAAGAAGAAGAAGAAGAAGAAGAAGAAGAAGAAGAAAGAAGAGGAAGAGGAGGAGGAGGAGGGAGGAAGAGGAGGAGAAGAAGAAGAAGAAGAAAAGAAGAAGAAGAGGAAAAAGGAGAAGAGGAAGAAGAAGAAGAAGAAGAAGAAAAGAAGAAGAAGAAGAGAAGAAGAAAAGGAAAGATGGTGGGCACTGATGATGATACACTTAAGTGATATACATATTATTATTCATGTCGTTATTTTTTTATGTTGTAGTAATTTTGTTTACTCTTTGTCATGGCAGGTGTTGAAAGATGGTGGGCGCTGGTCCGGAGCGCTCCGAGGCCCCTTCTTCGTCGGCGCGTGGTAGGAGGTCTTCCATTCCACACGCACCTCTCCGCCGAGCGTTGCTGGACAGTATGGCGACACCGCCGGGACCTTCTTCGTCGACCGCGGTGCCCAGCAGGGGACGAGGTAAGGGAGGGAAGAAGAGAGGAGTTGGAGCATGTGGTCGCGGGAGAGGAGGTAGGGTGACTGCTAGGGTGCCTTCCTCGCCGCCACCCCCAGCTGTTTCACCCGAGCACGTGACTGCTAGGGTGGACTCGTCCGAGGAGGAGGATACACGGACTTCGGTCCACGAGCCTCGGGTCCATGGGCCTTCGACCCACGAGAGTTCGGCCCACGAGACCCCGGACGAGCACACGTCTGGATGGGGTACCTGGCCGGATCAGCCTGAGGGGCCGAGTGGCCATGCTGATGATGGCGCGGAGCCGACTGATATTGAGGAGGAGGAGGGGGGCACCGTCTACCAGCGTGGTTGTACACGGCTCCCGTCCGTGCCGGCGACCTGCGAGCAGAGGTGGTTGATTTTCCCTGATGGGGAGACGTAAGTGCATTTAATCTTTTTGTACCTTCTGCATTCACGTTTCTTCAAATATCTAATGCGGTGGCCTTGTCATGCTGCAGGGGTTGGGACCACCATGAGAAAGTCCGCCGGCCCAACTCCATCCTTGGAGTGCTTTGCCGGCAAAACTTCTCGGGGTTTGTCACGTTGCCTTGTGAGGGTCGGCTTCCAGAGCTTGGATTGAGCTGGGAGCACTACTTGGCTGCCTCGGCCCTACCGGGTGAGATTATCGACGGTGTCTTGTGCGACACGAGGGCAGACGTGGTGATCAGAAAGTTCTGGGTAATTTCTCCTTTACACAATTAAAAATCTTCAACTAGCTAGTTATTAATTGTACTAATCAATATTGTCTCATTTGATTGCAGACATTCTACAGGTGTGAGGAGGGATACGAGGAGGAAGCGGCAAATGTTATCGATAACATCTGCAAGCGCCTACTACAGAACTTACGTCACGAGGCTCGGGTGCAGGCTGTTCGAGACTACTACGCCTTGCGTGGTATCAAGAAGCCCAAGCCGGCGTGCCGCGAGAAGTTCCTGAGTAAGGAGCAGTACATGAAGGTAATTCTTAAGGCCTTGTACTTACTTCCTTCATTTAGTAATTCATAGCCGTAGCGCTCAAGTTTCTATTTGCTAACTTAGGCGCCTCCGAGATGGTGTGCGGATCGGATGGATTGTTGGGAGGTGTTGGTCAATGAGTGGTGCTCAAAAGAATGGCTAGCCGTCCACAATGCGGCCAAGGACAAACGTGCCCAAATGGAAGGTGTGCCACACCATCAAGGCAGCTCCAACTTATATCAGTTCGGGCGGAACTGGGTATGTGGTTTGCTTCATGATTCATGCAATTCATTCATAATGCTAGCTTGAGCCCTTTAATTACTAATTTACTTTGTTTCTCTCTTTCAGGCACGCTACAATAAGGCGAATAAGGTGCCAGAGGTGTACGACCTCTATGCCATGGCCCATACTGCCTCTTACAAGAAAGTCAAGGCATTCTCTCCGTCTGACCTCAATGATGCAAACAACTTCACCAACATCTCCTCCCACGACAAGCTCGTGAAATATAGAGATCAGGGGAAGGCGAGGAAAGGGGAGGACTTTAACCCGAGCCAGGGTCCCATTGATCCAGAGCTGGTGATGATAGCTGGTGGCGGGAGGTCCCATGGCTCGATAGCCATTGGAGATGGACTTATCCGTTGTCCTAGCACTCTCCCGGAGATCAAGGCGCGCCAGTCGAGATCCGCTCCTGAGATAAGGCCTCGTGAATGGCCAGTCCAACTCACATTCAAGGTTAGTTATACGTACTCAGCTATCTTTCTCCATTACATTGTGTGCGCTTCCATCAATGATTGCAAATGCTAACGAGGAGTGGTATTGCAGGCTGCTATACAGAGTGAGATAGATAGAACGGAGAAACTTCTGGCGGAGGCGGTGGAGAGGCAGCGGGAGTTGGAGGAGAGGACGAGAAAGATGTTGGAGGAGGAGAGGGCACGGAATGACATGCAGGCAAGGGCCATGTACGAGCTCCTTGTGGTAAGTTTCTTCTGCAGATTAGCCAAAACATTCATGTAGTGTTTGTCTCATTACTAACTAATATGACTGAGTCGTCAAAACCAAATGTGCAGTCTGTGTGCGAGAAGTCCGGTCAGACCGCTCCGCCGATGCCAGAGATTGCTCCTGGGACCACGGTGAGTTTAATTTGAATGGACATTACTTGCTAGTCTTAACATTTGAGTGTCATCATGCTAATGAGACATTGGAAATGATCTTTGGTGCAGCGTAAGTCCAGACAAGCATCGCACGATCCTTCTCCAGCTACTGGCACGAGCCAGCCCGCTCCCACACCTCCATGATCACAGTAAGTTTCTCTAGTGTTTTGCTTAACAAATGCATAAAGACCTAGACTTAGCTTTATTTCCTCCAAAATGACTTAATAAGCTTACTGACCTCCAAAACCATCCATTTTACCTAAGTTAGCTCCAAAACAATCTATACTTAGCTTTGTTTCCTCCAAAATGACATAAGTTAGTTCTAATATGCTTAGTTAACTAGGTTTGCTCAATAATGACATGTACTTAGCTTACTTATGTAAAAATGGCATAATTAGCTTAGTTAGCTCATAAACGATCCATTTTACCTAAGTTAGCTCTAAAATGATCAATTTTACCTTAGTTAGCTCATAAACGATCCATTTTACCTAAGTTAGCTCTAAAATGACCCATTTTACCTTAGTTAGCTCATAAATGATCCATTTTACCCAAGTTAGCTCTAAAATGACCCATTTTACCTAGGTTAGCTCCAAAATGATCCATTTTACCAAGGTTAGCTCTAAAATGACCCATTTTTACCTAGGTTAGCTCCAAAATGACCCATCTTACCTAGGTTAGCTCTAAAATGATGCATTTTACCTAAGTTAGCTCATAAACGATCCATTTCACCTAGGTTAGCTCATAAACGATCCATTTCACCTAAGTTAGCTCATAAACGATCCATTTCACCTAGGTTAGCTCACAAACGATCCATTTCACCTAGGTTAGCTCATAAACGATCAATTTCACCTAAGTTAGCTCACAAACGATCCATTTCACCTAGGTTAGCTCATAAACGATCCATTTCACCTAAGTTAGCTCATAAACGTTCCATTTCACCTAAGTTAGCTCATAAATGATCCATTTCACCTTAGTTAGCTCATAAACGATCCATTTCAACTAAGTTAGCTCATAAATGATCCATTTCACCTTAGTTAGCTCATAAACGATCCATTTCAACTAAGTTAGCTCATAAATGATCCATTTCACCTTAGTTAGCTCATAAACGATCCATTTCAACTAAGTTAGCTCATAAATGATCCATTTCACCTAAGTTATCCATTTCACCTAAGTTACCTCATAAATGACATATACTTCTTCTTCTAGTCACCTTTTTCTAACTTTCTTATTTGACATTTTGCAGATTTCATTCACTTCACGGAAGCTAGCTTGCTATGATGGAGTGCTTGTTTTTTCTTTCATTCTCTTCTAGTATTCTTCTAGCTTGCTATGATGGAACTTGCTATCTTGATGAAACTTTGCATGGTAATATGTATGGATGGAACAATGTGTATGTGCAACTTGCTATGTATGAATGGATGGAACTATATATGTATGAACTTTCTATGTACTTGCTATGTATGAACTTGCTATGTACGATGAAACTTATGTGCTGGATATGTCATATGTTTGCTGTGAAATAGCCCTGTGAAATATATATATATATATATATATATATATATATTTGTCATATATATTTGCTGTGAAAATTGTTGGATAAAAAAAAGAAAAAGAGGCAATGAAGGCTCTTTGCCGTCTGCTACCGACGGCAATGGGCTCTTTGCCGTCCGCCGCGGATGGCTAAGAAGGCACGTGGCAGCCACCTGTGTTTCCTGGAAGCTGACCCATTTGGTCAGTTTTCCTACAGTGGCAGACAGCAAAGGATCACCGAATTTGCCTACAGCGGCGGACGGCAAAGCCTTGGTGGGCAGTGACGTCCAATTGACGTCATTTGGCCGACGGCAAAGGCCTGATACTCTTTGCCGTCAGCCGTGGACGGCAAAGACTGCCGTTAGCCACCTAACGGACTAACAACGAATTTATTGTCGTCGGCTTTCTTTGCCGTCACCAGCTGACGGCTAAGGCCCCTTTGTCGTCCGCTTCAGAAAGCAGACGGCAAAGAAGGTCTTTACCGATCCTATCTTTGCCGGCGCCTTTTGCCGTCCGCGGCAGATGGCAAAGGCCTTTGCCGTCCGCCGTCCATGCCTTTGCCGTCTGCCTTGGCGGACGGCAAAGTAGCCGATTCCTGTAGTGTTAGCATGAACCCAATCGCTGCCTAATATAACATTATAGTTACCTTGCACCTTGGCGATGAAGAATGTGATGGCCAAAGTTTTGCTTCCCACAGTGAGTTCCATGCACATCACACCTTTGGACTCTGTCTTTTCTTTACCCTCAAATCCATTAAGTACCATATTGGTCTTCATCAATGCGTCATCATCTAACCCCAACTTCTTGAAGACCGAGTAGGGCATAAGATTTACCACAGCACCACCATCAACGAGCATCCTAGCAACCGGCGATCCGTTAATATGACCTTTGAGGTACAATGGCTTAAAGTGTTTCACCGGTTCTTTTGGCTTCTCGAAGAAAGCGTTCTTAGGACCAAGATCTAGCTGGGCCATCTCCTCTTCTCCACCTATAGCACGAAACTCGGCAGGTAAGTAATAAACCATATTAATATCCATACCTTCCCGAACCGGCGTAGATTCATAATCCACCATCTCATCTTCATCTCCCAATGTGTATATTGGGCTTAAAGTTTCCTCAATCGAAGGGGATGTTTCAGGTGGTGTGGACGATGTAATAGGGGTCACATCATCCTCTTTTGGTGGTGAAGATAGCTAATGTAGAAGCATCTATGTTTTCTTTTTTGTTTAGGCCTCCACACCTGTTTTTTGAGTGCCATGGGCCGCATTTCATTGAACAATTCGTCCCTTTGATTCTCTTCTTTGCGCTCTACCTTCTCATGGTTCCTTATGCGTTGTAATCTCCTTTTCATGGTCTTAGTTAAACCAGGAGGACACCACTTAGGTTGAGTATATTTGGGATCCCTAGGTTTGGCCTTGCTTGGAGAAATTTTTGTTGTCCGATTAGCACCATTGCTCAAACGGCCTTGTGTGGGATAATAAAGCCTCTCACGAGCAGGCCTTCTAGGTGCTGGTCACCCCATATGAAAAGCATAAGGAGCCATTGGGGGCTGCCCCCATCCTCCATTGAAGTCTCCCATGTAATATGGCGCATATGGGGGTTGTGACATCCATGGTGTCGGTGCCCATGACCCATATGGCCTTGCATAGCTTTGAAACTCTTGCTTCGGAGGTGATCTTGAATGCTTTGAATGTGATGACCGATTAGAGCTAGAACCGGCTGCTTGACCTGCATATTTGGATAGTAGCATATTAAAAGTTGGCTTCATTCGGTTGCGCTTAGCTTCACTCTTTTCCCACTTGCCAACTTCTGAATTCTTGGGCTTGATAAATTTAAAATGAGCATCTTCTTGTACTTGTGGTTGCCCCCCAAGTGCAAGATTTTTTATGGTGATCTTCAATACTTCCTTGCCATCGGGTTGCTTATCGAGCACAACCTCTCTTCCCAAGACTTTGTTGCCCTCCTTGCCTTTCCTGGGTTCACCAATAACAACATTATCTTTATTAGCAGATTCGGCTATGCTAGGCCGAAATGACATTTTCTTTCCCTCAAAGTCCATGGTGTTTATCAGGAAGGGTTGTTTATCAACTTGCATCTCAGCAAAATTCAATCGTCTGTCATTAATGACCGATTGTATCTGTCGTTGAAAAACATTACAATCATTAGTAGCATGAGAAAATGAATTATGGTACTTGCAATAAGCACGCCGTTTCAGCTCCTCAAACGGCGGTATGGTGTGTGATATTCTAATCATCTTGTCTTGCAAGAGAGCATCAAATATTTTATCACACTTTGATATATCAAAAGTAAACCCCATCTCCTCATCACGATTCTTGCGAATCGGCTTAAGAGCAATGCACATATAGGGTTTGGCCTTTGAGGACCAAACAAATTCAGTAGTATAGACATCAACCTCATCGTCTGAATTATCATCATTGTGTTCAACCATGTGCATTCTAGGACGATCGATTGTAGACCTATGGACCTCTTTACTTCGACTCTCTTGGGCCAAAGCTTTTTGTAAGACTTGATTAATGCTCAAAAACTCATAACTTTCAAGCCTCTCTTTAATGTGAGTTTTCAAACCATTAAGAACAAGATCCGCCAAGTCTCTCTCAGTTATCACTAAGCTATAACATCGGTTTTTTATATCTCTAAATCTCTTGACATAATCGGTGACCGATTCATCATGTTTTTGCCTAACCGATGTAAGATGTGACAACTTAAGATCATTATCACCGCTATAAAAGTAATCATGAAACTTTTGCTCTAATTGCGACCATAAGAGAATTGAACCATGTGGTAAAGCAGCAAACCATGAAAATGCGGTGCCAGTTAAAGACAAGGGAAATAAATGCACTTTCAACTCTTCTATGGAACCTGCTTCACCCAACTGTGCTAGATACTGACCCACATGCTCCCAAGTTGTTTTCGTGCCCTCTACACTAAATTTAACAAAATCAGGAACCTTGTACCCTTGAGGGTGCAAAACTGCATCAAAATGTTCAGGATAAGGCTTTTGGTATACACGACTCTTTACTTTTGGCTCGTTTCCAAAAGTTTCTTGAAACATCTTATTCAAATCCTCCCTTAATTTGGCTAAAATTGGATCCGAGGTAGACGAAGATGTTTGTGGCAATGATATAGGAACCTGAGCACTAGCTAGTGGTGCAACTTGTGGGATGGGCGCTGAACCATAATTCGGAGGAAGACCAAACAGGCTTGCGCCTGTAGATGGTGTGACAAAGTGATTCGGCGTTGATGCCGAATTGGGCACACTCATAATAGGATTAGGATATATAGGTGCAGCCACAAGCTGGTTGGTTTGAGTAGGGTAAAAATTCAACGACATATTATATTGTTGTTGCATAGGTGGTGACGATGAAATAGGTAAAGTTGGACTAGGGTTTTCAGATATACCAATAGTACCACTAGATGACAGAGGCATATTTTTCTGAGCTTAGCACTAGCCACAAAAGAATTGTATGCCATCATATTACCCTTACTAACAAGACTCTCAATCACAGCCAATTGCTCTGGAGAAAAAACTTTACTCACTGTGATTTCATCTTGTTCATCAATGAGGGGAGGGAAATTAACGTTTCCAACTGGAGTGATGTTGCCTTGACGGTCCTTCTTGAAACTTGAAAGAAACACCTCCAAATCCTCCTCCTCGCGCTTCTTCTTGAGCGCCTCAAAAGGCTCTTCACGCCGCTTCTTGCGCGCTTCGTAGGCTTGGCGATGTTCATCTGATAGTTCATCAAGACCGGGCTTAATGATGTTATCGGTGCTAACTTCTGAGGGCTTGGGGAGATCCAACATGGTTGATGATGATTCTTGATATTTCGTCCCCAGCGGAGTCGCCAAAAAGTGCGTTCGCACACGAATACGTCACCGTGTACCTCCAACGCCGTGGGTGATGCACCGCAGCTCACGTTGAAGGAGACCCGTCCGGAAGCGCGGTACACAAGCAATTCGGCGGGCGCTTTTGAGCACCCGAAACCCCACACGCCCGGGAGGGACCCCGTCTGGACGCGCGGCAACTATGGGCTGCCCTAGGTCGATTCGCTCGCCCCTAGGACCTCGAGGATCGCTGCCCTTCAACACGAAGAACAAACGAAGAACGAGAGATAAAGAACAAGGGAGAGATGTAAAAACTATGGTAAAAAGTAGTATATTGATTTGTCGATTGTGTGTTGTTCAATCGGCCGTCACCTCTCATCTATTTATGAGGCGGCTGTGTTGGGGAACGTAGCAGAAATTCAAAATTTTCTACGCATCACCAAGATCAATCTATGGAGTAATCTAGCAACGAGGGGAAGGGGAGTGCATCTACATACCATTGTAGATCGCGATGCGAAAGCGTTGCAACAATGCAGATGAGGGAGTCGTACTCGTAGCGATTCAGATCGCGGTTGGTTCCGATCTAAGCGCCGAACCACGGCGCCTCCGCGTTCAACACACGTGCAGCCCGGTGACGTCTCCCACGCCTTGATCCAGCAAGGAGAGAGGGAGAGGTTGGGGAAGACTCCGTCCAGCAGCAGCACGACGGCGTGGTGGTGATGGAGGAGCGTGGCAATCCCGCAGGGCTTCGCCAAGCACCGCGGGAGAGGAGGAGGGAGAGAGGTAGGGCTGCGCCATGAGGGAGATGTGTTCTCGTGTGTATGGCAGCCCCAAAACCCCAATATATATAGGGGAGGGGGAGGGTTGTGCCCCCATCTAGGGTTCCCCCCCCCAAGGGGTGCGGCCAGCCCTAGATGGGGCTTGGGGGCGGCCAAGGGGGGGAGAGAGGGGGGCGCCCCACTAGATGGGCCTTAGGCCCATCTGAGCCTAGGGTTTCCCCCTTCCCCCCCTTCCTGCGCCCTGGGCCTCTTGTGGGGGGGGGGGCACACCAGCCCACCTGGGGCTGGTCCCCTCCCACACTTGGCCCACGCAGCCCTCTGGGGCCGGTGGCCCCACCTGGTGGACCCCCGGGACCCTCCCGGTGGTCCCGGTACATTACCGATAGCACCCGAAACTTTTCCGGTGACCAAAACAGGACTTCCCATATATAAATCTTTACCTCCGGACCATTCTGGAACTCCTCGTGACGTCCGGGATCTCATCCGGGACTCCGAACAACACTCGGTAACCACATACAAACTTCCTTTATAACCCTAGCGTCATCGAATCTTAAGTGTGTAGACCCTACGGGTTCGGGAACCATGCAGACATGACCGAGACGTTCTCCGGCCAATAACCAACAGCGGGATCTGGATACCCATGTTGGCTCCCACATGTTCCACGATGATCTCATCGGATGAACCACGATGTCGGGGATTCAATCAATCCCGTATTCAATTCCCTTTGTCTATCGGTATGCTACTTGCCCGAGATTGGATCGTCGGTATCCCGATACCTTGTTCAATCTCGTTACCGGCAAGTCTCTTTACTCGTTCCGTAACTCACATCATCCCGTGATCAACTCCTTGGTCACATTGTGCACATTATGATGATGTCCTACCGAGTGGGCCCAGAGATACCTCTCCGTTTACACGGAGTGACAAATCTCAGTCTCGATTCGTGCCAACCCAACAGACACTTTCAGAGATACCTGTAGTGCACCTTTATAGCCACCCAGTTACGTTGTGACGTTTGGGACACCCAAAGCATTCCTACGGTATCCGGGAGTTGCACAATCTCATGGTCTAAGGAAATGATACTTGACGTTAGAAAAGCTCTGAGCAAACGAACTACACGATCTTGTGCTAGGCTTAGGATTGGGTCTTGTCCATCACATCATTCTCCTAATGATGTGATCCCGTTATCAACGACATCCAATGTCCATGGTCAGGAAACCGTAACCATCTATTGATCAACGAGCTAGTCAACTAGAGGCTTACTAGGGACATGGTGTTGTCTATGTATCCACACATGTATCTGTGTTTCCTATCAATACAATTCTAGCATGGATAATAAACGATTATCATGAACAAGGAAATATAATAATAACCTATTTATTATTGCCTCTAGGGCATATTTCCAACAGGATCCCACTTGCACTAGAGTCAATAATCTAGTTCACATCACCATGTGATTAACACTCACAGGTCACATCACCATGTGACCAACATCCAAAGAGTTTACTAGAGTCAACAATCTAGTTCACATCACTATGTGATTAACACTCAATGAGTTCTAGTTTGATCGTGTTATGCTTGTGAGAGAGGTTATTAGTCAACGGGTCTGAACCTTTCAGATCAGTGTGTGCTTTACGAATATCTATGTCATCTTGTGGATGCTACCACGCGCTACTTGGAGCCATTTCAAATAACTGCTCTACTATACGAATCCGGTCTACTACTCAGAGTCATCCGGATTAGTGTCAAAGTTCGCATCGACGTAACCCTTTACGACGAACTCCCTTTCACCTCCATAATCGAGAAAATTCCTTAGTCCACTAGATACTAAGGATAAGTTCGACCGATGTCATGTGATCCATTCCCGGATCACTATTGTACCCCTTGACCAACTCATGGCAAGGCACACTTCATGTGCGGTACATAGCATAGCATACTGTAGAGCCTACGTCTGAAGCATAGGGGACGACCTTCGTCCTTTCTCTCTCTTCTGCTGTGGTCAGGTCTTGAGTCTTACTCAATACTCACACCTTGTAACACAGCCAAGAACTCCTTCTTTGCTGATCTATTTTGAACTCTTTCAAAATCATGTCAAGGTGTGCGTTCTTTGAAAGTATCATCGGGCGTC
The DNA here is from genome assembly GCF_002575655.3 of Aegilops tauschii subsp. strangulata. NCBI lineage: Eukaryota > Viridiplantae > Streptophyta > Magnoliopsida > Poales > Poaceae > Aegilops > Aegilops tauschii. Next base: position 516,037,109 of record NC_053037.3, on the reverse strand, counting down.
TTGATCTATCTCTATAGATCTTGATGCCCAATATGTAAGCAGCTTTTATCCAGGTCTTCCTTTGAAAAACTCCTTTCAAACAACCCTTTATGCTTTCCAGAAATTTTACATCATTTCGGATCAACAATATGTCATTCACATATACTTATCAGAAATGTTGTAGCGCTCCCAGTCACTTTATTGTAAATACAAGTTTCTAACAAACTTTGTATAAACCCAAAAACTTTGATCACTCCATCAAAGTGTATATTCTGACTCCGAGATGCTTGCTCTAGTCCATGGAAGGATCGCTAGAGCTAGCATACCTTTTAGCATCCTTAGGATCGACAAAACCTTTCTGATTGTATCACATACAACCTTTCCTTACGAAAACTGGTAAGGAAACTTGTTTTGACATCCATCTACCAGATTTCATAAATGCAGCTAATGCTAACATGATTCCGACGGACTTAAGCATCGCTACGGATGAGAAAAATCTCATCGTAGTCAACTCCTTGAACTTGTGGAAATACTCTTAGCCACAAGTCGAGCTTCATAGACGGTAACATTACCATCCACGTCCGTCTTCTTCTTAAAGATCCATTTATCTCGGATTTCATGGCTTCTAACCATTTGTCGGAATATGGGCCCACCATCGCTTCTCCATAGCTCGTAGGTTCATTGTTGTCTAACAACATGACTTTCAAGACAGGATCACGTACCACTCTGAAGTGGCACGTATCCTCGTCGTCCTACGAGGTTTGGTAGTGACTTGATCCGAAGTTTCATGATCACTATTATAAGCTTCCACTTCAATTGGTGTAGGTACCACAGGAAACAACTTCTTGTGCCCTGCTATACACTAGTCGAAGTGACGGTTCAATAACCTTATCAAGTCTCCACCATCCTCCCACTCAATTCTTTCGAGAGAAACTTTTCCTCGAGAAAGGACCTGTCTCTAGAAGCAATTGCTTTTGCTTCCAGATCTGAAATAGGAGGTATACCCAATTGTTTTGGGTTTTCTATGAAGATGCATTTATCCGCTTTAGGTTCGAGCTTATCAGCCTGAAACTTTTTCACATAAGCATCGCAACCCAAACTTTTAAGAAATGACAACTTAGGTTTCTCTAAATGGTGTCGTCTCAACGGAATTGCGTGGTGCCCTATTTAAAGTGAATGCGGTTGTCTCTAATGCCTAACCCATAAACGATAGTGGTAATTCGATAAGAAACATCATGGTATGCACCATTTCCAATAGGGTGCAGCTATGATGTCCGGACACACCATCACACTATGGTGTTCCAGGCGGTATTAATTGTGAAACACTTTCCACAATGTCTTAATTGTGTGCCAAACTCGTAACTCAGATACTCATCTCTATGATCATATCACAGACATTTTATCCTCTTGTCACGACGATCTTCAACTTCACTCTGAAATTACTTGAACCTTTCAATAATTCAGACTTGTGTTTCATCAAGTAAATACACTCAGCATCTACTCAAATCATCTGTGAAGTAAGAACATAACGATATCCACTGCAGGCCTCAGCACTCATTGGACTGCATACATCAAAATGTATTACTTCCAATAAGTTGCTCTCTTGTTCCATCTTACTGAAAACGAGGCCTTTCAGTCATCTTGCCCATGTGGTATGATTTGCATGTCTCAAGTGATTCAAAATCAAGAGAGTCCAAACGATCCATCTGCATGGAGTTTCTTCATGCATATATACCAATAGACATGGTTCGCATGTCTCAATCTTTTCAAAACGAGTGAGTCCAAAGATCCATCTACATGGAGCTTCTTCATGCGTTCTATACCAATATGACTCAAATGGCAGTGCCACAAGTATGTGGTACTATCATTACTATTTTATATCTTTTGGCACGAACATGTGTATCACTGCGATCAAGATTCATTTTAGGCGCAAGACCATTGAAGGTATTATTCAAATAAAGAGAGTAACCATTATTCTCCTTAAATGAATAACCGTATTGCGATAAACATAATCCAATCATGTTTATGCTCAACGCAAACACCAATCTCGATGGTAGAGGGAGCATGCGATGCTTGATCACATCAACCTTGGAAACACTTCCAACACATATCGTCATCTCACCTTTAGCTAGTCTCCGTTTATTCCGCAGCTTTTATTTTGAGTTACTAACACTTAGCAACCGAACCAGTATCTAATACCCTGGTGCTACTAGGAGTACTAGTAAAGTACACATTCATATAATGTATATCCAATATACTTCTGTCGACCTTGCCTGCCTTCTCATCTACCAAGTATCTAGGGTAGTTTTGCTTCAGTGACCGTTCCCCTCATTACAGAAGCACTTAGTCTCGGGTTTGGGTTCAACCTTGAGATTCTTCACTAGAGCAGCAAATGATTTGTTGTTTCATGAAGTATCCCTTTTGCCCTTGCCCTTCTAGGAACTAGTGGTTTTACTAACCATCAACAATTGATGCTCCTTCTTGATTTCTACTTTCGCGGTGTCAAACATCGCTAGTTGCTCAAGGATCATCATCTATCCTTGATATGTTATAGTTCATCATGAAGCTCTAATAGCTTGGTGGCAGTGACTATGGAGAACCATCACTATCTTATCTGGAAGATTAACTCCCACTCGATTCTAGCGATTGTGGCACTCAGACAATCTGAGCACATGCTCAACGATTGAGCTTTTCTCCCTTAGTCTGCAGGCTTAAGAAACTTGTCAGAGGTCTCATACCTCTTGACGCGGGCATTAGTCTGAAATCCCAATTTCAGTCTTTGGAACATCTCACATGTTCTGCGACGTTTCAAAAACGTCTTTGGTGCCACAATTCTAAACCGTTAGCATTACGCACTGAACTATCACGTAGTCATCAAAACGTGTATGTTAGATGTTTCGCAACATCTACAGACGTCGCTGAGGTTCAGCACACCGAGCGGTGCATTAAGGACATAAGCCTTCTGTGCAGCAATGAGGACAATCCTCAAATTACGGACCCAGTCCGCATAATTGCTACTACCAACTTTCAACTAAATTTTCTCTAGGAACATATCTTAAACAGTAGAACTAAAGCGTATGACATAATTTGCAAAGACCTTTTGACTATGTTCATGATAATGAAGTTCATCTGATTATTTAATGAACTCCCACTCAGATAGACATCCCTCTAGTCATCTAAGTGATACATGATCCGAGTCAAACTAGGCCGTGTCCGATCATCATGTGAGACGGACTAGTCATCATCGGTGAACATCTCCATGTTGATCGTATCTTCTATACGACTCATGCTCGACCTTTCGGTCCCTTGTGTTCCGAGGCCATGTCTGTACATGCTAGGCTCGTCAAGTCAACCTAAGTGTTTTGCATGTGTTCCGAGGCCATGTCTGTACATGCTAGGCTCGTCAACACCAGTTGTATTCGAACGTTAGAATCTATCACACCCGATCATCACGTGGTGCTTCGAAACAACGAACCTTCGCAACGGTGCACAGTTAGGGGGAACACGTCTCTTGAAATTTTAGTGAGGGATCATCTTATTTATGCTACCGTCGTTCTAAGCAAATAAGATGTAAACATGATAAACGTCACATGCAAATCATAAAGTGACGTGATATGGCCAATATCATCTTGCGCCTTTTGATCTCCATCTTCGAGGCGCGGCATGATCACCTTCGTCACCGACATGACACCATGATCTCCATCATCATGATCTCCATCATCGTGTCTTCATGAAGTTGTCTCGCCAACTATTACTTCTACTACTATGGCTAACGGTTAGCAATAAAGTAAAGTAATTACATGGCATTTTCATTGACACGCAGGTCATACAATAAATTAAGACAACTCCTATGGCTCCTGCCGGTTGTCATACTCATCGACATGCAAGTCGTGATTCCTATTACAAGAATATGATCAATCTCATACATCACATATATCATTCATCACATCCTTTTGGCCATATCACATCACATAGCATACCCTGCAAAAACAAGTTAGACGTCCTCTAATTGTTGTTGCATGTTTTACGTGGCTGCTATGGGTTTCTAGCAAGAACGTTTCTTACCTACGCAAAAGCCACAACGTGATATGCCAATTTCTATTTACCCTTCATAAGGACCCTTTTCATCGAATCCGATCCGACTAAAGTGGGAGAGACAGACGCCCGCTAGCCACCTTATGCAACTAGTGCATGTCAGTCGGTGGAACCTGTCTCACGTAAGTGTACGTGTAAGGTTGGTCCGGGCCGCTTCATCCCACAATGCCGCCGAATCAAGATAAGACTAGTAACGGCAAGTAAATTGACAACATCGACGCCCACAACTACTTTGTGTTCTACTCGTGCATAGAAACTACGCATAGACCTAGCTCTGATACCACTATTGGGGAACGTAGCAGAAATTCAAAATTTTCTACGCATCACCAAGATCAATCTATGGAGTAATCTAGCAACGAGGGGAAGGGGAGTGCAACTACATACCATTGTAGATCGCGATGCGGAAGCGTTGCAAGAACGCGGATGAGGGAGTCGTACTCGTAGCGATTCAAATCGCGGTTGGTTCCGATCTAAGCGCCGAACCACGGCGCCTCCGCGTTCAACACACGTGCAGCCCGGTGACGTCTCCCACGCCTTGATCCAGCAAGGAGAGAGGGAGTGGTTGGGGAAGACTCCGTCCAGCAGCAGCACGACGGCGTGGTGGTGATGGAGGAGCGTGGCAATCCCGCAGGGCTTCCCCAAGCACCGCGGGAGAGGAGGAGGGAGAGAGGTAGGGCTGTGCCATGAGGGAGATGTGTTCTCGTGTGTATGGCAGCCCCAAAACCCCAATATATATAGGGGAGGGGGAGGGCTGTGCCCCCATCTAGGGTTCCCCCCCCCAAGGGGTGCGGCCAGCCCTAGATGGGGCTTGGGCGGCGGCCAAGGGGGGGAGAGAGGGGGGCGCCCCACTAGATGGGCCTTAGGCCCATCTGAGCCTAAGGTTTCCCCCTTCCCCCCTTCCTGCGCCCTGGGCCTCTTGTGGGGGGGCGCACCAGCCCACCTGGGGCTGGTCCCCTCCCACACTTGGCCCACGCAGCCCTCTGGGGCCGGTGGCCCCACCTGGTGGACCCCTGGGACCCTCCCGGTGGTCCCGGTACATTACCGATAGCACCCGAAACTTTTCTAGTGACCAAAACAGGACTTCCCATATATAAATCTTTACCTCCGGACCATTCTGGAACTCCTCGTGACGTCTGGGATCTCATCCGGGACTCCGAACAACATTCGGTAACCACATACAAACTTCCTTTATAACCCTAGCGTCATCGAACCTTAAGTGTGTAGACCCTACGGGTTCGGGAACCATGCAGACATGACCGAGACGTTCTCCGGCCAATAACCAACAGCGGGATCTGGATACCCATGTTGGCTCCCACATGTTCCACGATGATCTCATCGGATGAACCACGATGTCGGGGATTCAATCAATCCCGTATTCAATTCCCTTTGTCTATCGGTATGCTACTTGCCCGAGATTCGATCGTCGGTATCCCGATACCTTGTTCAATCTCGTTACCGGCAAGTCTCTTTACTCGTTCCGTAACTCACATCATCCCGTGATCAAATCCTTGGTCACATTGTGCACATTATGATGATTTCCTACCGAGTGGGCCCAGAGATACCTCTCCGTTTACACGGAGTGACAAATCCCAGTCTCGATTCGTGCCAACCCAACAGACACTTTCGGAGATACCTGTAGTGCACCTTTATAGCCACCCAGTTACGTTGTGACGTTTGGTACACCCAAAGCATTCCTACGGTATCCGGGAGTTGCACAATCTCATGGTCTAAGGAAATGATACTTGACATTAGAAAAGCTCTGAGCAAACGAACTACACGGTCTTGTGCTAGGCTTAGGATTGGGTCTTGTCCATCACATCATTCTCCTAATGATGTGATCCCGTTATCAACGACATCCAATGTCCATGGTCAGGAAACCGTAACCATCTATTGATCAACGAGCTAGTCAACTAGAGGCTTACTAGGGACATGGTGTTGTCTATGTATCCACACATGTATCTGAGTTTCCTATCAATACAATTCTAGCATGGATAATAAACGATTATCATGAAAAAGAAAATATAATAATAACCTATTTATTATTGCCTCTAGGGCATATTTCCAACAGGCTGGACTTCCCGTACAAGAAAAGGACTAAAAAGTCCATCCAAAATGTCAAAAAACCCTAACCTAACTCGGACAGGAATCTTTGGTAATTTCCCGTATCAACTCGGTTTCACCGATTGGTTTGCTTCGGTCCCACCGAGTGAACGTGGCCAACTCTCTGTAACTTTTTGTAATTTCCCGGATCAACTCGGTCTCACCAATTAGTTTGCTTCGGTACCACCGAGTGAACATTGCCAACTTTCTGTAACTTTCTGTAATTTTCTGGATCAACTCGGTCTCACCGAGTCAATCAACTTGGTCGGTCTGAAATGACTCTGCAGCTTCTGTTTCTGACCTTGTTTTGCCTCCACAGGTTGCATACGATCTCGGATTAAGATGATTTTTATATCAAAATCAACCGATTTGACGAGACACACAACTTTGATGTTGAAACGTTTTCCATCAGAGGCCATATTAATTGAGTTTATGGCTATTTTATAATCTGACGTCAATATGAGCATATCTGAACTTGTCATAACTTTAGCATCCGAGCTCCGTTTTAGACCATCTTCATATCCATGTTTATCTTCTCGAATAGAGCCATCCCATGGTGACTTCCAATCATAACTTTAAATTAATCTTGACATAGCTTTAAGCAAATTTTATGATTGCGCCACTTTTGAGCATCAACATGCACTTTGCTAGCATTCACACTTCATAAATTATTTCTTTTATCATTTACCTACTCGAGGACGAGTAGGAATTAAGCTTGGGGATGCTGATACGTCTCCAACGTATCTATTATTTATGAAGTATTCATGTTGTTATATTATCATTCTTGGATGTTTTACAAGCATTTTATAGCATATTTATATCATTTTTTGGGACTGATCTATTGACCCAGTGCCCAGTGCCAGTTGCTGTTTTTTGCTTGTTTTTTACATCACAGGAAATCAATATCAAATGGAGTCCAAACACCGCGAAACTTTTTGTGGATTTTTTATGGACCAGAAGATATCCAATGGGCCAGATTAGCACCTGGGGGGGTGCCCCGAGGGGGGCACAACCCACCAGGGCGCGCCTGGGGGCCCAGGCGTGCCCGGGTGGGTTGTGCCCACATCGGTGGCCTCCCATACCCCCTCTTCGCCCTATAAATCGTCAAATATTCCAAAAACCCTCGGGGTAACCCTAGATCAGAAGTTCCGCCGCCGCAAGCCTGTGTAGCCATGAAAAACCAATGTAGACCCCGTTCAGTTACTCCCCCGGAGAGGGAAATCATCACCAGTGGCCATCTTCATCATCCCTATGGTCTCCATGATGAGGAGGGAGTAGTCCACCCTCGGGGCTGAGGGTTTGTACCAGTAGCTATGTGTTTAATCTCTCTCTCTCTCTCATGTTCTTCAGATGTCACGATCTTGATGTATCGTGGGCTTTGTTAATATAGTTGGATCATATGGTGTTTTCCCCTCTCTATCTTATTGTGAATTGAGTTTTCCCTTTGAGATTTCATTTTATTGGATTGAATACTTTTATGGATTTGAGAGCACTTGATATATGTCTTGCATATGAATACCCGTGGTGACAATGGGGTATTATTTTGATTCACTTGATATATGTTTTGGCACTCAACTCGCGGATTGCCGAGGTGACATTGGGGTAATCTACGCATAGGGGTTGATGCACGTTCTTGTCTTTGTTTCTTCGGTAGAAATCTTGGGGCACTCTTTGAGGTTCTTTGTGTTGGATTGAGTATTATGAATCTGAAATTATTTGGTGTCATTTTAGTACGAACTCTTGGATAGATTGATGGAAAAGAACAGTGATGCGGCTTGAAGCTACGTCGGTATTTCCCCAAAGAGGAAGGGATGTTGCAGCACAATGGCGGTAGGTATTTCCCTCAGTGGTGAGACCAAAGTTATCGAACCAGTAGGAGAACCAAGCAACACTACGTAAACAGCACCTGCACACAAATAACAAATACTCGCAACCTGACATGTAAAAGGGGTTGTCAATCCCTTTCGGGCAACAGCGCCATAAATTGGCAAACAGATGTGAGAGAGTAGTAAGTATTGATAGATCGAACGCCATATAAATTAAAGTGCAGCAAGGTATTTTTGTATTTTTGGTTTAATAGATCTGAAAATAAAAGAAAAAGAAAAAAGATGCAAAGGCAAATATATTAAAGAAGAGACCCCGGGGCCGTAGGTTTCACTAGTGGTTTCTCTCGAGGAAAATAGCAAACGGTGGGTAAACGAATTACTGTTGGGCAATTGATAGAACTTCAAATAATCATGACGATATCCAGGCAATGATCATTATATAGGCATCACGTCCAAGATTAGTAGACCGACTCATGCCTGCATCTACTACTATTACTCCACACAGCGACCGCTATCCAGCATGCATCTAGTGTATTAAGTTCATGGAGAAACGGAGTAATGCAATAAGAACGATGACATGATGTAGACAAGATCTATTTATGTAAAAATAGACCCCATCATTTTATCCTTAGTAGCAACGACGGTTCCCCTTCTGTCACTGGGATCAAGCCGTAAGATCGAACCCACTACAAAGCACCTCTTCCCATTGCAAGATAAATAGATCGAGTTGGCCAAACAAAACCCAAATATCGAAGAAGAAATACGAGGCTATAAGCAATCATGCATATAAGAGATTAAAGAAACTCAAATAACTTTCATGGATAAAAAGATAGATCTGATAATAAACTCAAAGTTCATCCGATCCCAACAAACACACCACAAAAAGAGTTACATCATATGGATCTCCGAGAGACCATTGTATTGAGAATCAAACGAGAGAGAGGAAGCCATCTAGCTACTAACTACGGACCCGAAGGTCTACAAAGAACTACTCACGCACCAATGGAAGCGGTGAACCCCTCCGTGATGGTGTCTAGATTGGATCTGGTGGTTCTGGACTCTGCGGCGGCTGGAACTGATTTTCGTCGACTCCTCTAGGGTTTCTAGAATATTGGGGTATTTATAGAGCAAAGAGGCGATTCAGGGGGCACCCGCCTAGGTGCGCCCGGGCCCCCAGGCACGCCCTGGTGGGTTGTGCTCCCAGGTGCTTCTCCGGCCCACTGGATGTCATCGGGTCCAAAAAATCCACAAAATGTTTCGCTGCGTTTGGACTCCGTTTGGTATTGATTTCCTGCGATATAAAAAAACATGCAAAAAACAACAACTGGCACTTGGCACTATGTCAATAGGTTAGTACCAAAAAATGATATAAAATGATTATAAAACATCCAAGAATGATAATATAACAGCATGGAACAATAAAAAAATTATAGATATGTTGGAGACGTATCAACATCCCCAAACTTAATTCCTGCTCATCCTCGAGTTGGTAAATGATAAAAACATATTTTTTGATTTGGAATGCTGCCTAACATGTCATCTCATATTCTTTTCTTTATAGCATGGACATTTGGACTTTTATATTGTTCAAAGTAATAGTCTAGTTTTGACATGAGACTTAAATACTCAAGAATACCAACAAGCAACCATGTCTTTCAAAATATCAACGCTAAAATAAGTTATCCCTAGCCCATCATGCTCAATCATTGATCCATTCATGGAACACACTCGCATATTAGCTACACCCTATGCTCAAGTACGATCATAGTGCCTCCTAGTTGGTGCTTTATAAGAGAAGATGGAGACTATTTTTTTTTGCATAAAGTAAAAGAAAGGCCCTTCGTAGAGGGAAGTAGGGATTTGTAGAGGTGCCAGAGCTCAAAGCAAAAATTGAGAGATAAAAACATTTTGAGAGGCATACTTTTCCCACCAACAAAAACGACTTAGAGTTCCCAACACTTTCCATGCTAGATATATCATAGGAGGTTCCCAAACAGAAATTAAAGTGTATTCCTTTTTCCACCATACTTTCACTTTCCATGGCTAATCGTATCCACGGGTGCCTTCCATACCAACACTTTCCATGAAATTTATTATTTGAGAAGATAAAGTAAATTCATTTTTCAATTCGAGACTCGGCATCCCTAATACCTTTGCCTTACTCTCGTGCAATGACAAGTGAATAAACACTCATCGTGAGAATAACACATCTAGCATGGAAAATATGAGCCACCCCTCACCGCCTCACGAGCGGTACGAGCACACAAAAGAGAAATTTATTTTGAATATTAGAGATGCCACATACAAATTTGCTTAGAACGACAAAAGAATACCGCATATAGGTAGGTATAGTGGACTCATGTGGCAAAACTGGTTTAAAGGATTTTGGATGCACAAGTAGTGATCATAATTAGTGCAAAATGAAGGTTAGCAAAAGATTGAGAAGCGACCAACCAAGAAACGTATAATCTCATAAGCGGGCATTAAGCATAATTAACACCGAATGATGCACCACAAGTAGGATATAATTTCATTGCATGACTATTGACTTTCGTGCTTGCATAGGGAATCAAAAACCTTAACACCAATATTCTTACTAAAGCATAATTACTCATCAACATGACTCACATATCACATCATCATATCTCAAAACTATTACAAGGAATCAAGTTTATTTTGTCCAATGATCTTCATGAAAGTTTTTATTATATCCTTCTTGGATATCTATCACTTTGGAACTAATTTTCATATGTTGCTTTTGATAAGCTCAAACAAATATAAGTGACGATCATGAGCATAATATTTCTTTCTCTCAAATTAATTTAAGTGAAGCAAGAGAGAATTTCTTGAAACTTTCACTATCTCTCAAATAAATCTAATTGAAGCAAGAGAGCATTTCTTCAAAAATACTAAAGCACACCATGCTCAAAAAGATAGAAGTGAAGCACTAGAGCTATTCCATAGCTCATAAAAATTTAAGTGAAGCATAGAGAGCAATTCTATCAAGTCATGGCATAATTTTGGCTCTCTCAAAAAGGTGTGTCCAGCAAGGAATCAAGACTAAAAACACAAAGAAAAAAAGGCAAAGACTCATATCATACAAGACGCTCCAAGCAAAACACATAGTATGTGACGAATAAAAATATAGCTTCGAGTAAAATACCGATGGTTGTTAGAAGAAAGAGGGGATGCCACTCGGGGCATCCCCAAGCTTAGTTGCTTGCTACTCTTTGGATAATGGCTTGGGGTGCCATGGGCATCCCCAAGCTTAGTCTCTTCTTACTCCTTATTCCTCCATCCATCGTAACATCACCCAAAACATGAAAACTTCAATCACACAAAACTCAACAAAACCTTCGTGAGATCCGTTAGTATAAGAAAACCAATCTTTACTTTAAGTAGTGTAGAAAACTTATTCAAATTTTGTTATTGCTTTATGTCTACTGTATTCTAAATTTTCCATGGCAAAACTCTTCAAAGAAAACCATAGAATCATCAAAATAAGCACCTAACACAACGAAAACAGAATCTGTCAAAAACAGAGGAGTCTGTAAAGAAGCGAATTGTTCTCATACTTCTGTAACTCCAAAAATTCCGAAACATTAGTACAACAGAGGCAATTGGTATATCAATCTACTGTAAAAAAGTCAGAGTTTTTCGTCGCTTCTGTGAATTTTGAAAATTGTAACTCTGGACGCAAAAGTTTCTGTTTTTTCAGCAAGATCAAACAACTATCATCAAAGAAGATCCTAAAGGCTTTACTTAGCACAAACACTAATTAAAACACAAAAAACACAATCATAACAGTATCATAATTGTGTAAACACTCAAGAACAGAAAGCAAAAGCAAAAATATTTTTTTTTTCATTGGGTTGACTCCCAACAAGCGTTATTGCTTCACGCCCTTAGCTAGGCATAGAGCAAGGATCTAAGTTTTGCCATCCATAGCTTTGGCTACTTTGGTAGGGGTTTTCTCAAACCCGGGAGGCTCTTTACGCTTCCATAAATTCTCAGGAAAATAAACCATCTTTAGATCCAAAATATCCAATCGCTTATTGCAAAGAGTAATCAAGGTATTCATGCGATTGATACTACCATTGAGATGTTTAAGGGTTCGTTATATTTTTGTAATTCAACCATGTGTTTATGCAAATCACCAAGTTTGTCCAGCATTTGAACTCCCTCTGGGGTGAAAGAAAACCCCTTCTTTTGAGGTGGAACCCCCAGAATTCCTTCTAAAATTTCATAGCAGCATTAGTATCAAGCTCAATAAAATTCCCGTTAGCGGCAAAATCTAAGAGTTCTCTATGATGCAAAGCCAATCCTATGTAAAAATAACGAAGGAAGATCTTAGCGTCTCCCTTTAAAATGCAAATACGATAGGATTCCATAAGCCTATACCAAGCATCTCTCAAATTTTCTCCTTGTCTTTGCTTGAAGTATAGAACTTCAAAATCTGGTGACAAAGGAGGAGTAGACACGCTAGCCATTAGGACTAGAAAGCAAGAAAACGGCGAACGAAAAAGAGGGCGAATAAAACGGCAAATTTTTGTGAAGCGGGGGAGAGGAAAACGAGAGGCAAATGGCAAATACTGTAATTGCGAAGAGATGAGATTTGTGATTAGGAACCTGGTATATGTTGAAGATCCTCCCCAACAACGGCTTCAGAAATTCCTTTTGATGCGGCTTGAAGCTACGTTGGTATTTCCCCAAAGAGGAAAGGATGATGCAGCACAGCGGCGGTAGGTATTTCCCTTAGTGATGATACCAAGGTTATCGAACCAGTAGGAGAACCAAGCAACACTACGTAAACAACACCTGCACACAAATAACAAATACTCACAACCCGACGTGTAAAAGGGTTGTCAATCCCTTTCGGGCAGCGGCGCCAAAAATTGACAAACGGACGTGAGAGAGTAGTAAATATTGATAGATCGAACGCCACATAAAATAAAGTGCAGCAAGGTATTTTTGTATTTTTGGTTTAAAAGATCTAAAAATAAAAGCAAAGGAAAATAGATCGCAAAAGCAAATCTCTAATACCTAAATAGTTCATCCCCACTATCCTATTTCTCTTGGCATGCATCCTATCCACATCATCACACATGTCCCACATATTTCATCTCAGAAAAATAAATAAAGCATGCCACATACCTTTTATATTTAGTATGCAGCCATTCCTGATCGTTTCCCTTCTGATACGCTTTTCCGCTACGTCCCATCACTAAATCCTCGGTACACGCTATGTGTTGCGCGTTCGCTTCACTTCCCAGCCCAATAACGTACGTGCCCTTTTTTAGCTAACGTGGCTATTCGTTAAACACATGCCTGCACACCATGTAAAACACAGGCCCATCTAACTAATCATAGTATCGCCTTCCTCTTCCGATAACTGTCGTTGCTCTCTCTTCCGCTCGCCGCCGCCGCTCTGTATTCTGCTCGTCTTCATGAAACGGCAACCACTAATACACATGAAATAGCAACATTCACTGCCTCACATTACCCTGCCCTCCATTACGTTGCAAATGCAAGCAGCCGCCTCCTACAGCCTTAGTCTTTAAAAAGACGCAAGATTTCTCGCGTCCTCCTACTCTCTGAGCAAGCCTCTCTATCCCTCAACTTTGGTAGGTTGATGCTACCTATTTTTAGCCACCGTTGATTTTTCTTATCCTCAAGCTTATGCTTTTTGAATTCAGTTTCTCTCCGGATCGAATCGAAGAGAAAATCACACAACCCCTCCTAGTTCCCACATTATTTCTGGTATGTATGTGTTTCATGTATGATCAATTTTATTCATTTCTAACAGGAATAATCTGACCAAGCTACAAAACTAACATCTATATAACACTATCCTATTGCATTTTCAGCTTGCGATTTGTCTTTTCAACCATGGGTCAACAGCCATTACAAATGGACAATCGAGACACAGGAACTCCTACTGAAATTTGTATGCTGCATATTTTCATTTCATTTCTTACCCTGATTGATAACCTGCACATATCTTTCTTACCCTGGTTGAAAACGTATACATATCTTCTCCAGGATGCCACCTAATCTCGCAAACAATAATTTGCCATGTTCTACCGTTGTTTCAATAAGAGAATCTCAGAATAAATAGATAGATGCAACTGCAATGATGAAGAACACAAAAGAACCAATATTTATAACTTTCAAACGTGAGTCCAAGCCTCAGCACACCGCTACACTGTCTGATGACCATCCATTCTCATCTCTTGGACACATTGTAGTATGAAAAGAATGGGATGGCATATATCCAGGTCGCTCTAACTGAAGAAGGCAAACCTACAAACAACATCAAATAGATCCTATAATAATATGCTCCATGCTACAAACTACTCTATTTTTATCATACGGTATATTGTTCATTCTAAGGTTTTATCATGTGATGTATTGTTCATGGTAGAGACTGATATAGTTTTTATCATATGGTACATAATTGTACCAGCAACAATTTTTAGTCATTACCTATCATTTTATTGATTCAAATTAGTTTCTTCTTTGGGACGTCCATGTTACTCTAAAAATCCATGACAAATTTCCGCAGCAACACGCGGGGCATCATCTAGTATATTAAAGAAGAGACCCGGGGGCCGTGGGTTTCACTAGTGGCTTCTCTCGAGGAAAATAGCAAACAGTGGGTAAACGAATTACCGTTGGGCAATTAATAGAACTTCAAATAATCATGACGATATCCAGGCAATGATCATTATATAGGCATCACGTCCAAGATTAGTAGACCAACTCCTGCCTGCATCTACTACTATTACTCCACACATCGACCGCTATGCAGGATGCATCTAGTGTATTAAGTTCATGGAGAAACGGAGTAATGCAATAAGAATGATGACATGATGTAGACAAGATCTATTTATGTAGAAATAGACCCCCATCGTTTTATCCTTAGTAGCAACGATATATACGTGTCGGTTCCCCTTCTGTCACTGGGATCAAGCACCATAAGATCGAACCCACTACAAAGCACCTCTTCCCATTGCAAGATAAATAGATCGAGTTGGCCAAACAAAACCCAAATATCGGAGAAGAAATACGAGGCTATAAGCAATCATGCATATAAGAGATCAACGAAACTCAAATAACTTTCATGGATAAAAAGATAAATCTGATCATAAACTCAAAGTTCATCCGATCCCAACAAACACACCACAAAAAGAGTTACATCATATGGATCTCCAAGAGACCATTGTATTGAGAATCAAATGAGAGAGAGGAAGCCATCTAGCTACTAACTACGGACCCGAAGGTCTACAAAGAACTACTCACACATCATCGAAGAGGCACCAATGGAAGTGGTGAACCCCTCTGTGATGGTGTCTAGATTGGATCTGGTGGTTCTGGACTCTATGGCGGCTTGAATTGATTTTCGTTGACTCCCCTAGGGTTTCTGGAATATTTGGGTATTTATAGAGCAAAGAGGCGGTTCAGGGGCACCGGAGGTGGGCACAACCCACCTAGGCGCGCCTGGGCCTCCCGGCACCCCCTGGTGGGTTGTGCTCCCCTCGGAGCACCCCAAGGTGCTTCTCCGGCGCACTGGATGTCTTCTGGTCCAAAAAACACCACAAATAGTTTTGCTGTGTTTGGACTCCGTTTGGTATTGATTTCCTGTGATGTAAAAAACATGCAGAAAACAGCAACTGGCACTTGGCACTATGTCAATAGATTAGTACCAAAAAACGATATAAAATGACTATAAAACATCCAAGAATGATAATATAAGAGCATGGAACAATCAAAAATTATAGATACGTTGGAGACATATCAAATAGCTTTGAGGTGGTTTCGTACCCTACAAACGATTTCTTCTTATGTTCTCCGCTAGATAGGAACTTCAGAGTGATTCTTCATCGCACTTTGAGGGATGGTTGTATGATCCAATTATATTAGCATTGTTGAGAGATTGCACTAGCGAAAGTATGGACCCTAGGCCTCATTTTCAAGCATTGCAATACCGTTTGTGCTCACTTTTGCTACTTGCTACCTTGCTGTTTTTTTATTGTTCCTGTTACAAAAATCAATATCTACTATCCATATTACACTTGTATCACCATCTCTTCGCCGAACTAGTGCACCTATACAAATTACCATTGTATTTGGTGTGTTGGGGACACAAGAGACTTTTTATTATTTGGTTACAGGGTTGTTTGAGAGAGACCATCTTCATCCTACGCCGCCCACGGATTGATAAACCTTAGGTCATCCACTTGATGGAAAATTGCTACTATCCTACAAAACTCCGCGCTTGGAGGCCCAACACGTGTCTACAAGAATAAAGTTTCGTAGTAGACATCACCCACCGTATGCTATTTTTCTCGAGCGAAGCCACTAGTGAAATCTACGGCCCCCGGGTCTCTTCTTTATCATATTTGCCTTCGAGATCTATTTTTATTCGCTTTTATTTTCAGAGCTATATTATCAAAAACCCAAAAATACCTTGCTGAATTTTATTTGCATCTATCAATCTATTGCAACTTTCTCCCGTCCACGTGCCAATTTCTGGCACCGTTACCCGAAAGGGATTGACAACCCCTTTTACACGTCGGGTTCCAAGTATTTGTTCTTTGTGTGCAGGTACCATTTATGTAGTGTTGCATGGTTCTCCTACTGGTTTGATAACCTTGATCTCATCACTGAGGGAAATACCTACCGTTGCTGTGCTGGATCATCCCTTCCTCTTTGGGGAAATACAGGCGTAGTTCAAGCCGCATCAGTACTCTCTCCGTACCTAAATATAAGTCTTTGTAGAGATTCCTCCATGGACTACATATGGAGCAAAATGAGTGAATCTGCACTCTAAAATGTATCTATATACATCCGTATGTGATCCATAGTGGAATCTCTATAAAGACTTGTATTTAGGAACAGAGGGAGTATAATAGTTGTACAGTATGTTCTTTGTAGTGAAGAGGAGGAGGGACATTTGAAGTGTACAGGTCTATTCGGTCGCTTTTCATGGACGCTTTCAACTCTTCGTGTTGGTCTTCATGTCGATTGTCATGGACGCTTTCAACTCTTCATATTCGGTCATATGTGTCGCCTTTGAGAGTTAGACTGATAGTAACAGTATTGCGCCTTCAGTTGTAGAGAGATGGTATCCGAAGCCTCTCTGGCCGTACCGACAATACTAGCACATATATTCCAGCAAGTTCCACTTTCCTGATTTTACTCCTGATGCTTAGGGTTTTCCCAATATATCTACACTATGATCTACGTAGGTGCTTTGTGTCCTACTAGCAGCTGTCCACCCTTTAAAGCTAAATAACACACCAATCATACGTCCTAAGGTTCTTCAAATACAAATGTGATATGATACTGACATTAGCTAACAGACACCCATTTAATTGGTTAGCTAATGCTCCCACTTGAGTTCCCAAATGCATGTGGCCACATATAGAGAGACATCATGGAATGGCATTTCTTTGGGCGCTCTGATTCATCATGGGCGGGCAACCAACATTGTATAGAAAGAAGGGGAATCTCAATAATATGCTTCCCCTTCTATTCTTTAACATGTTCCTCTTCTGTTCTTCTTTAGTAAGTACAGTATGTTCCTTGTCAGGAAGGGGAGCAGGGACATCTGCAGTCGACAACTCTATTGGGCCGGTTCTGCTACATGATTTCGCACTTCGAGTTGGTTTGCCATAATATCCTGGAAATGGTGGGAGCCGGCGGTCTTTGATAGACTAGACTGATAGTAACAGATGTGTGCCTTCAGATGAATAGAGCTGGCCTGTAGGTGATCGATATGCTGCATATTAGTAGTGGCAAAACTCTGTATTTTCCAGCCAGTTCCGCTTTCTCGATTTATTTATTGTGGTTATGGTGTACCCCTATTATCTAGATTACGATTTTCCTAGTGGTTGTGCGCTCTCATTATCATGGTTTGGCAATAAACTTTCTATACGGTATATTATGAACCTATCATCTGCCAACTATCCTTACATCTCGAGCTCCCAACAGGGGGCCTATTTTTTGTGTAGTTGTGCTAGATTATATTAATCTACTCACCATATAGATTATATTAATCTACTCACCATATTACAGCACACATGGGCTCTCTCATCAGAATCCAGTGATAGCACACAAGGGTTTACAGGGAGCCCCTATTATATTACAATATCCTCTGCATTACAAAGATAATCTCACTACTATTTATGTTTTCATGCTTTTCAAATATTGTACGTAATCACAATGAATATAAGAATGCGCACATCAGAAGAATATTGGGGAACAGTTCAATGGGTAACAAAGTTGGCATCAAGGGATTGAGGTCCATTGTGGATGCAATGAAACCCACATGCTCCCGACCTATAGATTCGTATTCAGAATATGATCCTAATGACCATTCTGAGCTCAAGGAGTCAAAGACAGATGGCCTATCCTATTCACCCAATAAGGTGCCTGTTCTAATTTGGCAAGGTTTTATTGGTTGCACATATCTTGCATAAGGTGTCTTGCATTTCATTTGCTTCATTGCACCGCCATATGCTTAGTTTACTCATGATATATGTGAAGATGCCATGCCCATCCATTATCAATACATAAAACATTTGTCGTCATACCATGTTTTTCCATTCAAATGATGTTCTTGTGTTTCAGACATCCAAAAGGAAGAGGGTGATTGCAGAACCTGAAGGAGTACAAGCAAAGTCCTTGAAAAAGGTGGTGCTACTGGAGAAATGAGATAGCACCCCACGTATATTGGCGATAGAACCAGCGCCGCAAAACCTAGGATATCGCGACTATGCTAGTTGCTGCTTTGCTCTTGTGAGTACCTATTGCTATCGCTGTACTTACATTCATACCTGGTGGATTATGTGACATCATTGTGCATTATAGCTTGCTTATCCACTGTTCGCTCCAAATTATCAGATCTATATTAATGCTTACATTAATGTAGAATAAACCCAATGCTTATGAAGAAATTTAGTTCTGCATTGTTCTTGTAAGTATCTATTGTCCTTCATCAGTGTACTTATATTGTCAGCTAGTTATTCATGTACACTTTGTAGCTTATTTTCCCTTGCCCTCCATTTTCTACACATCCGATCTACATTACTCTTGCGAAAATATTGAATAAAACCAATGTTACTGAAGAAGTTTAGCTCTGCATTGCTCTTGTCAGTGCCTTTTGCCTGTATGTTGTATTTACATTTGTACTCTGCATCTTAGGTTAAATAATCGCCATTTTTTCCTATATTTTCACATCTATATTTACTCTTAACAAAATGTAGAATAAAGCCAATGCTCTTGAAGAAGAGTGTGCGGTAAACTTCTTGAATTGCCCCCCCCCTCAATATGGACAAGGGCTTTATAGAGCCGGTCTTCACTCCTAACGTAAGTTTGTCCTCCCCGAGCCTTCAAACTTTGTTGTGTATATTTGGATAGCTATGAGTGCAAATGTTGTTTATTTTTGTCGTCTGCATCAAATTGCTTGTTCAAAGTTTATAACAAAGAAGTACATAAACATAAGTTTGTCCTTCTCAATTTCAGTCTTTAGTTGTACAACCTAGTTCCTATTCATACCATGTAAATTAAACTAAACATAGCAAGTTATCTTCTTTACCACTGTGTGTATGCTTGTGTTCTTGATCTGTAATCCAGTGGTGTGGTGAAACTACCAACTCCAGCACAATGTCATATCCTGCTATGTCTCAACTATGAACAATGCCATATTATATTAATGTTATTTAAATCATGTCTCTTTATTTACCAATCTGAAATGGTATAATTTGACAGTACACTCACCATTCATGCTTATACGTTGTTTAGCACTACATGTATGCTTGTGTTCTTGATCTGTAATCCAGTGGTATAGTGAAGCTGGCCGGTCCTGCACAATGCCATTTCCTGCCGTCTTAACTATGAACAATGCCTATTACATTGATGCTATTTTAAACCGTGTCTCTTTATTTCCGACAAAGAAATGAGATGAATTGACAGTGTTGATGCTTATACGTGCAAAACCTATTATCTACCTACTTTCTTCTCTTTCAGGGTGACAACATTGATGCTAGGAAGAACTGCCACAATAATAGTGAGACGAACCCATTGTTTGCCCCTCTAACATATATTCCAGAGAAGAAGGCAACACATCTTGAGGGTAGGGATACAACCAAAAGTTATGTCTTGATGTAGTGTCGAACTTACTCAGTGACACAAGCTCGATGAAGTCGCCGCCTGAATCTGTTCGACTTCTTCAGTCTGAAATTCAAGCAGAAAGACATGCTTCCGCTCAAATCTGACTAAAACTCCAATCTCTATGCAAGATTAACCATAAATACAGGACGTCTATTGATGATATGCAGTTTAATTTGGTGGATATAAGCGTCAAACAAGCACAATCTCATCAGGTTGCTAAGCTGCTTGCGCTGCAGCTCCTGGGTCGGGCTAACCTTTCTTGAATTGTGTTGAAGTGTTGTCGGTTTTGTCTATTATTTTGTCGTCCTGTTTACTTCCACTGGTGGCGACCTGCCCAGTTTATGGAATCTGTTGTCTAGTTGCCCTTTATTATCACTGGCGGCAAACTTTGATGCCCAGGGGATGTAATATCCTGTAATTTCTTTGTTGTATAGTCTAGGTTTATTCTTCGTCATGATGCTGTAATTTATTTGCTGTTTATTTCGTTGCTCTGAGAAAAGGTCGTAATCTTCGATCGAAGCGCAATGAGCCAATAGGTTAGGTTTATTAAAAAATAATTTCAGTACTAAAACTGGTTGGTCACCAATCGCTAGTACGGGCCGAACCGTGGGCCTACAATCATCTTGGGCCATTAGTTAGGTCTAGTAGTCTGGCCCACTATTAGTTTCGGGCTTTTAAAAGGCCGAGTAAACCGCTTGCCTTAATTGGGCCGAAAAATTAAATTGGCTTTTAACATGTTGAGAACTAGATTGAGCCTTAATTGTGGCGAACAATTCACGGGCCGATTGCACTATGTAATATACATCGGCCCATTATTGGCCCATATGTGTGACAGGCCATTAACAAGGTGAAATGTTTTTGGGCCTTGGCTGACCCAATTACATGACTAGCGAGAAGCAGGCCAGATGTATAACGGGCCAAAATTAGGCCCAACACTCTCAAGGGCCTTTAACAGGCCGATAGGCAGTTTGGGCTAGTGTATCCACGAAGACTACGGGCCGTTAAGAGGCCGAAAGTAACTACGGACCAGAATTAGGCCCAGGTGCAACTCAGGCCTTTAAATGGTCGAAAGCGAAACCGGGCCAAAAGAGGCCCATATGTAGACAGGGGCGCTGACAGGCCGAAACTAATATCAGGTCGAACTGTTAAACGGTCCATTAAGAGGCCGAAGAGCAAATCAGGCCCCCAATGGGCCCGATGGCACAGTAACTTTTAAAGGGCTGCATCTGTTATGGGCCATAATTTGGCCCAAGAAATGAAAGCGAGTTAACGGGCCGAATCCGGTATGGACCGTAATTTGGTCCAAACTTTTGCAAGTTGTTAACAGGCCGGATCTGATATGGGCCGCAAGCTGGCCTAGAATATTAACGGCCCTTATCTGATGTGGGCCATAATTTGGTCGAGAAAATGTTAGGCTATTAATTGGTCGACCCATTAGATTTGACGAAATCTTGTGGGCATGTTCCCGGGCCGGCTTTTAAACCTATATGGGCTTCTATTGGGCCGTCCCACGTGTCAACATTTCATTGCGATATTGTCCAATGGATGGTTGACATCTGTCCCAACGCTGAGCTGACACGTCGATCGTCGGCGAATGAGAATTTTACACGTGGAAAATCGCCATTGGTCCGGGCTATTAACGGGTTATCGGATCCAAATCGGAACCCAATAGCTTAACAGCGACCCGTTACGATGGATGCCACGTGTCGGTTACCCTTGACGAAAGCACTTCCATGACGCGACATTTATCGTCATGGAAGTGGACACTTCCATGATGATAATTTTGGTAATGTCATGGAACACTTCTACGACAGCACAGGTATGGCTATCTTGATTCTATCATAAAATCATCATGGATGTACATGCATGACAGAAAACATGACCTACTTTGACAAACACGTATCATCACGGAAGTGTATTTTTTTTGTAGTGCATACTCCCCCAAGGTTAGGCTTTTGGCCTAACTTGGTGATCACCACACATAAAATCCTTCTGGTCCGGGAAGAAACTGCCTCGGTTGTGGCACTCGAGCATCCCAAGGTCGAGCCTCGCTTGCCGCAGCAGCTAGCGTGCCCTCATAAGCAGTGATCTCCTCGGGCGTAATGGTGTATCCATTCCTAGCATTAACATCAAATAAAGCAGGGGCGGGCAATGCAATAACCTTACGTGTTTCCTCACTAAATACCAAATTATACAAATAACGATGAGGAGGTTAGGTTCATGTAACACCCCGGATGTAACTTGCCATATTTGTAACTCCAACTCTTGCAATTTTCGGCTATGTGTTATGATATTCCCTCCGTGGTCGGGTTTTTGTCTTTCGTTTTGCATTTTGTTCTTGTCATGCATTTCATATCATGTCATCATGTGCATTGCATTTGCATACGTGTTCGTCTCATGCATCCGAGCATTTTCCCCGTTGTCCGTTTTGCAATCCGGCGCTCCCATCTCCTCCGGCGCACCCCTTTTGCTTTCTTTCGTGAGCGGGTGTCAAACATTCTCGGAATGGACCGAGACTTGTCAAGTGGCCCTAGTATACCACCGCGAGACCACCGGTCAACTTTCGTTCCATTTGGAGGTCGTTTGGTACTCCAACGGTTAACCGGGCATCCGCAAAGTCCATTTGTGTGTTGCAGAAAAACCCCTCTCTAAACCAGTCCAAACCCCACCAAACTCTCTTCCATGCTGTAGGTCGTTCGATCACGATCGTGTGGGCGAAAACCGCACCTCATTTGGACTCTCCTAGCTCCCTCTACCTATTTATATGTGACCCTCCCGAAAAACGAACGCAGACGAAACCCTAGAAAATCCATCCGCGCTGCCGGACGCGTCCGTACCCCGCCGGACATATCGCCACCGCCGCCCGCAGCCTATCGGCGCGCGCCACGTGGCACGCCACCGCGCCGCGCCGCCGCGGCCCGCCGGGCCCGAGGCCGGCCCGCCCGCGCGCGACCGGGCCCCGAGCCGCCGCCCGGCCTCCGCCGTGCCCTGCCACCTGCATCGCCGCCTCGCCGCCGGTTGTCCCCGCTTCCTTGCCCGCGTCGCCGGTGCCCGCCGCCGCCATCGCCGGGCCGAGCTCCGCCGCCCGCGGCCGTCTCCTCCCGCCGAGGCCCGCCGTCCCCGGCCGGCGCCGCCTCTCCCCCGCGCCCGTCGGCCTCGTCGTCTCCTTCCTCCGTCGCCGGCCGCCATCTCCGGCGAGCCGCCCGCGCCGCCGCTCGGGAGCCCGAGCCGGCCCCGATCTCGATCTGGATCCAGTCAACAAGGTTGACCCGAGACCACCCTCGATTTTCCCCAAGTCTTTGCATTTTCACATGATATGCCCCTGTTCAACATTGCATAACTCTTTGCACGTAGCTCCGTTTTGCGCGTGTAATATGTCAAATTGTTCGTCCCGTGATGCTCTACATTTTGTTCAATTGCACCATGTTCATTAGAGATCATCTTGATGCCCAAATCTCTCGTGCAAGAGTGCTGGTTGCTGTTATCTTCTGGTTCTTAGCAGAACTTGGAGATTTGTCATTTTTGTATCATTTAATCTGCGCATCTTATGGGCAGGAGCTCTACATGTGTTTTGTTGTATGCCATGTCATCTTTCCAGTGGTGTATGCCATGTATTTTTGTGATATCTATGGTGACTAGAACAAGCATGCAAACTAGGCCCCGTAATGTTTCTGATTTCAGGGACTTAGTGATTTCTCTAAGTCCTTGTCTGCTGTTATTTTGTTGCCATGTAAACTTGATGCTACAGAGAGATCCATGCATATTTTGGAGATGTTCAGTAAGGATGTTTTGTAGATATTGTTGTTATTGATCCATCCCTGCCCTTGTTTGCAATTATGGAGTGCCATAGCATGACTCAATCTTGCTCTACTTTTGCTATAAAATATTTCTGGCAGATTCTTAACATGATATGTAATTTTGCCAAGCTTATTGT
The DNA here is from genome assembly GCF_002575655.3 of Aegilops tauschii subsp. strangulata. Lineage (NCBI taxonomy): Eukaryota > Viridiplantae > Streptophyta > Magnoliopsida > Poales > Poaceae > Aegilops > Aegilops tauschii. Next base: position 516,012,998 of record NC_053037.3, on the reverse strand, counting down.
AGTTGATCCATATAGGCTATGTATTTTCTCTTGCCATGGATAGCTTCATAAACATGCCATATTGCTGTAGGTATGCTTGTTTTGTCATGCATTGCTTTGTGGTGAGTGCATCAAGCTCACCAAGAGGCCTTCATATTGTTGTTTCTGCCATGCTCTGTTTTCTGCTAAGTCTGAAACCTGTTAACGAAACTTGGTATGTTTACAAGGTTGCCATAATATCTTCTGTTCCTTTTTGGCTTATGGTCAGTAAGGGACTTTTGTCATATGCATTTAGTAGAATACTACCATGCCTTGCTTTGCCATGTTAACTTCCTGTAGCATGTTGATTTTGTGCTCTGAACATTGCTACCTGATGCTGTTTTCTGCCATGTCCAGTAATTTCACCAAGTCTGTGAACCTGTTATCTTTTGCACTTTTGCCATGCTTGTTTGAGCTTGTTATGTTGTGACCTAGCCGTTGCTCAGTGTTCATCTTTTGTCAAGCATCGCCTGTAGATTACGGCCATATGCTTTGTTGCTATGTTGGAGTGCTGTATCATTGTTGGTTTGTTGCATTTTAAGTGCTATCATGCTGTTAATCGCAGATTCGTGTCATTCTTGTTTTGCTTGCCATTTGCAAACCGTGCATCCGTTTCCGGTGATCTTTATATCGATTTCGTCCGAAATCATCTCATCTTTCCAGTGGCATGCTTGGTTTTCCAAGTTACTGCCTTGTTCATCATTTTCCTTCCGGAGCACGCATATGCATCGCATATCATATCTCGCATATCATACATGTTTTGCATCATGTTGCTTGTGCGTTTCTCGTGATTGATTGTGGTTCCGTTGCTTGTGTTCTTGTCTTGGGTAGAGCCAGGAGACGAGTTCGTGAACGAGGAACCTATTGAGTACGCTTACGAGGATCAAGCTTTCGACAACTCTGAGAACCTTGCAGGCAAGATGACCACCCCTCGAAATCACTTCTATATTTGCTTTGCTAGTTGTTCGCTCTATTGCCATGCTACGCTACCTATCACTTGCTATATCATGTCTCCCATTTTGCCATGTCAGACTCTAACCATCCTTTCCTAGCAAACCGTTGTTTGGCTAAGTTACCGCTTTTGCTCAGCCCTTCTTATAGCGTTGCTAGTTGAAGGTGAAGTTGAAGTTTGTTCCATGTCGGAACATGGATATGTTGGGATATCACAATATCTCTTATTTAATTAATGCATCTATATATTTTGGTAAAGGGTGGAAGGCTCAGCCTTATGCCTGGTGTTTTGTTCCACTCTTGCCGCCCTAGTATCTGTCTTACCGGTATTATGTTCCTTGAGTTTGCATTCCTTACGCGGTTGGGTGATTTATGGGACCCCCTTGATAGTTCGCCTTGAATAAAACTCCTCCAGCAAGGCCCAACCTTGGTTTTACCATTTGCCACCTAAGCCTTTTTCCCCCGGGTTTTCTAGAGCCCGAGGGTCATCTTTATTTTAAAACCCTGGGCCAGTGTTCCTCTGAGTGCTGGTCCAAACTAGAGCCCTTTGCAGCGCCACCTTGGGGAAACTCGAGGATTGGTTTTAGTTGTACGGACTGCTCATCTGGTGTGCCCTGAGAACGAGATATGTGCAGCTCCTATCGGGATTTGTCGGCACATTCGGGCGGCTTTGCTGGTCTTGTTTTACCATTGTCGAAATGTCTTGTAAACCGGGATTCCGAGACTGATCGGGCCTTTCCGGGAGAAGGTTTATCCTTCGTTGAACGTGAGAGCTTATGATGGGCTAAGTTGGGACACCCCTGCAGGGTATTACCTTTCGAAAGCCGTGCCCGCGGTTATGAGGCAGATGGGAATTTGTTAATGTCCGGTTGTAGAGAACTTGTCACTTGACCCAATTTAAAATACATCAACTGTGTGTGTAGCCGTGATGGTCTCTTCTCAGCGGAGTCCGGGAAGTGAACACGGTTTGAGTTATGAATGACGTAAGTAGGAGTTCAGGATCACTTCTTGGTCATTGCTAGATGACGACCGTTCCGTTGCTTCTCTTCTCGCTCTCTTTTGCGTATGTTAGCCACCATATATGCTTATTGCCGCTGCAGCTCCACCTCTTTACACCATCCTTCCCTATAAGCTTAAATAGTCTTGATCTCGCGGGTGTGAGATTGCTGAGTCCTCGTGACTCACAGATTCTACCAAAACAGTTGCAGGTGCCGACGATGCCAGTGCAGATGATGGGATCGATCTCAAGTGGGAGTTCGATGAGGAATGTGGTCGTTACTATGTGTCTTTTCCTAATGATCAGTAGTGGAGCCCAGTTGGGACGATCGGGGATCTAGCATTTGGGGTTGTCTTATTTTCATCTGGATTTTGACCGTAGTCGGTCTATATGTGTGTATTTTGGATGATGTATGAATTATATTTATGTATTGTGTGAAGTGGCGATTGTAAGCCAACTCTTTATCCCATTCTTGTTCATTACATGGGATTGTGTGAAGATGACCCTTCTTGCGACAAAACCACTATGCGGTTATGCCTCTAAGTCGTGCCTCGACACGTGGGAGATATAGCCGCATTGTGGGCGTTACAGTTCATCAATAAAATGATGGGCTATCATGTACTCATGATCCAATAAACTCTAGGTAGCAAATGATCGTGAGGGCGAATTGCCACATTAAGGCGAGTGGCATAAATACAGCCATGAAGACTACCCCTAGTTCTATTAGTGTGCAAGACACATGCAATATTAGCTCACAGACTGTAGGTTCTATCACTGAAAAGTGCACAACGTAAAATGGTGAGGTTAGGGGCATTGAGCGTACCACCCTCATGTCTAGCAGTCAAATGTTTTCCTATAAATAAACCAAAGTAATGCACAGCTGATAACCCACAAGTATAGGGGATCGCAAAAGTTTTCGAGGGTAGAGTATTCAACCCAAATTTATAGATTCGACACAAGGGGAGCCAAAGAATATTTGAAGGTATTAGCAGCTGAGTTATCAATTCAACCACACCTGGAGATTAATTATCTGCAGCAAAGTGATCAGTAGCACATTACTATGATAGTTTTGATAGTGGTGACAGTAGCAATGGTAACAGTAACAGTGATAGCAGTAATTTTGTAGCAAGTGTAACAGTGATGATAGCAGTAGTAGCTTAGCAGAAACAATATAAGATAAATTCATAGGCATTGGATCGGTGACTTGTTGGATGATATCCATCATGTGACAGTTATAACCTAGGGCGATACGGCACTAGCTCCAGTTCATCGATATAATGTAGGCATGTATTCCGTAAATAGTCATACGTGCTTTATCAAAAGAACTTGCATGACTTCTTTTGTCCTACCCTCCCGTGGCAGCGGGGTCCATATTGGAAACTAAGGGATATTAAGGCCTCCTTTTAATAGAGAACCGGAACAAAGCATTAACACATAGTGAATACATGAACTCCTCAAACTACGGTCATCACCGAGAGTGGGCCCGGTTGTTGTCACTCCGGGGTTGTCGGATCATAACCGTAGTAGGTGACTATAACTTGCAAGATCGGATCTAAAACATGGATATAATGATGAATTCATAAACGGTACAGATGTGAGTTCATGGCACCCGGGCCCAAAGTGACAAGCATTAAGCATAGCAAAGTCATAGCAGCATCAATCTAAGAGCATAGTGGATACTAGGGATCATGCCCTAACAAAACTAACTCGATTACATGATGAATCTCATCCAACTCCTCACCGAACAGCGAGCCTACAAAGGAATTACTCACTCCCGGTGGGGAGCATCATGGAATTGGCGATGGAGATTGGTTGGTGATGACGAAGAACGAAGATCCCCCTCTCCGGAGCCCCAAACGGAGTCCAGATCTGCCCTCCCGAGGAAGAACAGGGCTTGGCGGCGGCTCCGTCTCGTGGATCACGATAATTCTTTCTCCCTGATTTTTTTCTTCGAAAATAGGAATTTATAGTGTCAGGGTTGAGGTCCGCGGGGCCACCAGGTGGGTACAACCCACCTGGGCGCGCCAGGAGAGGGGGGCGCGCCCTGGTGGGTTGTGCCCACCCAGGGGCCCCTCTCTGGTGGGTCTTGGCTCTAGAAATTCTCTTTTATTCCATAAAAAATCCTCGCGAAGTTTAGTTCCATTCCGAGAACTTTTATTTCTGCACAAAAACAACACCATGGTAGTTCTGCTGAAAACAGCGTCAGTCCGGGGTTAGTTTCATTCAAATCATGCAAATTAGAGTCCAAAACAAGAGGAAAAGCGCGAGAAAAAGTAGATACGTTGGAGACGTATCAACTCCCCCAAGCTTAAACCTTTGCTTGTCCTCAAGCAATTCAGTTGATAAACTGAAAGTGAGAAAGAAAAACTTTTACCAACTCTTTTGCTCTTGTTTGCATAAATAAGCTTAAACAGCACCCAGGTTTTCAGCAAGCATTATAACTAACCATGTCGACAATAACACTTAAAGATTATAATGACTCATATCAATGACATAATCAGCTAGCGAGCAATAATAAGATATCTCAAACAGCAACATGTTGTCAAAACAACCATGATATAATATGACAATAATGGTATCTCGCTAGCCCTTTCTGAGACCGCAAAACATAAATGCAGAGCACCTCCAAAGTTCAACCAGCGATTAAACATTGAATTCATGGTAGAAAAGATCCAGTCATGATGCACCCAATATTAGCTATACATAATGCATAAATCATGACAGCTGTGCTCTAGTCAGTTTCTGGCGCTTGTTTTTAGAAGTTGATGACACAACATAAAAGTAAATAGAAAGTACCTTCGCAGAGGGAAGCAGTGATTTGCAGAGGTGCCAGAGCTCAGTTTAAAATAGAGATAAATGATATTTTGAGACATGGACCCTTCTTATTCACTTCACGACCATCAGTTATCAACATCTTCCACGCTAAGCACGCTAGTGGCGGTTCCCAAGCAATAAAAGTAAAGGTTTTGATTCCATTGGGAGTTTTGTTTGATTATTGCAGAGATGAACTCTTTTTCATGTTTGCAGTTTGGGACTGGGCATCCCTATTACCGCCCATTTTCTCGTGCGATGGCGAGTGAATAAACACTCGACCTGAGAATAACCCGCTTAGCATGGAAGATACCGACCACCTCCTGTCGTTCCATGAACGATCCAGCCACACAACAAGGATAATTTTTAGAAGTTTTTAGAGGTGGCACATGCAAATTTACTTAGGACGGCAGGGTAATACCGTATATAAGTAGGTATGGTGGACTCATCTGGAATAACTTTGGGTTCAAGGTTTTTGATGTACAAGCAGAATTCCCACTTAGTACAGGCGAAGGCTAGAAATTAAGATTGAGAAGCGGCCAGCTAGAGAGCAACAACGATCATAATGATGCATTATGCATAAGTAACATTGGACACTAGCATGAGCAGGATATGAACACCATGAACATAAATATTATAGAGGCTATGTTGGTTTTGATTCAACTACATGCATGAACATGTACCAAGTCAAGCCACTCGAACATTCAGAGGAGGATACCATATCATCATACTACATCACAATCATTTTAACGCTATGTTGATATCCAAGATAAATCATTATCAACTCCCAGTTACTTATGCATGGCACGAGAAACTATAATCTCTAATTGTCATTGCAAACATGTTTAATCATAATGGGCTGAATCATGGATACTAGGTTAAACATATTCACACAAACAGAACAAGTCGAGTTCATACCAGTTTCTCTCTGCCACGGCCAGCTCATCGAATATCATCATTATTGCCTTTCACTTGCACGACCGAACGATATTCAACAGGAGAAGACAAGGTAAAATGTGCTCTTTATTAGATCAACAGTTATTCATATGAGAGCCACTCAACATTTTCATCGCGGTCTTCTCCTCGGTAAGACTCGAATAAAAAGAAAAGAAATTCAGAGAAACACACTGAAATATTTTTGGAGTTTTTGGTTTTCTTGAACAAGGAAATAAAAGGTAAAATCAAAAATGAGAAAAACTATTTACATGGGAAAGCTCCCAAGCAAAAGAAGAACAAGGAATTCTTTTTGGATTTTCTTTTTAGTACTACTACTAAGCATGCATATAAAGTAAATTACTACAACTATTTTTTTTGGTTTTTCTAAAGCTTTTCAAACACACAAGAAGAAGGCAAGAAAAAAAATCTAAGCATGGATACTACAATGAAAAAGTGTGAACACCGACAAATAGAATGGTATGTGAATATGAATATAATGTCGGTGAGAAACACGTACTCCCCCAAACTTAGGCTTTTGGCCTAACTTGGTAGTCAATCAGTAGCCTGGAGGGTAGTAGGAATCTTGAGGAGCGGGCATCCACTCATCCCACTGCTGAGGTACTTGTGCAGCCTCTGCAGCAGCGTGAGCGTTCCAGTAGGCGATGATGTCTGCAGGCATAATCCTATATCCGCCCCTGGCAGCAGAATCAAACAAAGCAGGTGCAGGCAAGGGGATAACATGACAAGTTGTAACGCTATAGACCAGGTTATAAGGAATGGCAATATCAGGACGATCATGTGCAAGAAAGTGATGGTGATCCATGGCTGCTAGGTCTAGGTAAACCTTGGTCAGAGGGTAATCATGAGGGCGTATCTCAACCTCGAAGTGAGCCGCCAAACGAGTAGCAAAAATCACACCATGTATTTTACCCTGGGATTTATTAAGGTGCAGGCGACGAGCCACGATAGCTCCCAAGCTATACGTGTTGTCACCCTCAAGTGCACGACGTAAAATAGCAAGGTCTGGTGAACTAAGTGCACCCACCTTCTCCCTAGCAAGCAAGCATTTGGTAATAAAAAGTGCAAAGTAACGAACAGCAGGAAAATGTAAGCCAGCGACAGTGATGGCCAACACTCTTCTCTCATCACCCACTGTCAAAGTGCGACAAAAGACCTCACACTCGGCCGGCCTAGGCTCAACCAAGCTCCCATCAGACGTGATCATGCATATGTTACAAAATTCAGTGAGTGGTATTTGATGGTTTTCAGCATATAAGTCAAAGCTCACTTCAGGAGGATTATTTCTAGGCAGGAAAGCAAAACTTTGAATAAAGATGTTTGTGAGGATTTGGTGTTGGTCACACTCATCTGCGATGAAGTCCGTGAGGCCGGCATTAGTGATGTATTACATGAACTCCTCATGGATTCCAGCCTCTTGCAGGAACGGGGTGTGCGGCCATTCGCACGGTCGTACCTCCGCTAACCTCCGAGGGCGGAGATCACTGTCAGAAGACTCCCCAATAACACCCTTGGAGTTCTTCTTTGAGCCAAACTTCCTGAAGATATTCATGTCCGCGTACAATTTCTGAAAATAGAATTTTTGGGGTGACAAAAATTTGTCAACAAAACTTTATAAAATTGATAGCAACTACTCATAGGGATACATAGAGGCCATAGAAAGCATTCAAACTACTTAGAACACTAAGAATTCAACATGCAAGCACATCTACAGCAGCACCAAGAGTAGCTAATTATTCAAAGTATAAACCACTAAAACAAAAAACTAATTGGACTAACCTATTAACCTAGAGCCCAGTGCCAGTTCCTGTTTTTTCCTTGTTTTTGAGTTTTACAGAAAAGGAATATCAAACAGAGTCCAATTGACGTGCCAATTTTTGACGATTTTTTATGGACCAAAAGAAGACCCCGGAGTAAAAGAGTTGGGCCAGGAGAGTCCCGGGGTGCCCACGAGGGTGGGGGGCGTGCCCACCCCCCCCCCCCCCCCCGCCAGGCGCGTGGGCCTGCCTCGAGGGCGCCTCGGGCACCTCCTTGACGTGAGACCGACACCAAAAATTCCTATAAATACAGAAACCTCGAAAAATTAACCTAGATCAGAAGTTCCGCCGCCGCAAGCCTCTGTAGCCACGAGAAATCAATCTAGGCCCTCTCTGGCACCCTGCCGGAGGGGGCCATCATCACCGGAGGGCATGGAGGAGGATCCCGGAGGGGCCATCATCGCCATGAAGGCCAAGGACCAGAGGGAGAACCTCTCCCCATCTAGGGGGGAGGCCATGGAGGAGGAAGCACAAGGGGGAGAACCTCTCCTCCTCTCTCTTGCTGGCACCGGAGTGCCATCGGGAGGGGAATCATCGCCGCGGTGATTGTCTTCATCAACATCACCATCATCATCATCATCCTCATCTAATTTACGCGGTCCACTCTCCCGCACCCCGCAGTAATCCCTACTTGAACATGGTGCTTTTGCCACATATTATGATCCATGATGTGTTGCCATCCTATGATGTTTTGAGTAGATATCCTTTTTCTTTGGGTTGATTGATGATCTAGATTGGTATGAGTTGTATGTTTTATTTTGGTGTTGTCCTATGGTGCCCTCCGTGTCGCGCAAGCGTGAGGGATTCCCGCTGTAGGGCGTTGCAATACGTTCATGATTCGCTTATAGTGGGTTGGTGAGTGACTGAAACACAAACCCGAGTAAGGGGGTTGTTGCGTATGGGAATAAAGAGGACTTGATGCTTTAATGCTATGGTTGGGTTTTACCTTAATGATCTTTAGTAGTTGCGGATGCTTGCTAGAGTTACAATCATAAGTGCATATGATCCAAGTAGAGAAAGTATGTTAGCTTATGCCTCTCCCTCATATGAAATTGCAATGACGACTACCGGTCTTGTTAATAATTGCCTAGGACAATTCCGCACACCGATCCACCATTATTCCACACTCGCTATTTATAATATTTAGTAATATATTCTAACTTTATGATAACATCACCTACTTCTATATTTTAGCTCTCCGATACCATGCAAAGTTATCCTCTTCATACCCACAACGTAGTTTTATTTCTCGTTTCTAGTTGGAAGCAAACGTTCGGTGCACGTAGAGTCGTATCAGTGGCAAATAGGGCTTGAGAGAATATTGATCTTACCTTTAGCTCCTTGTGGGTTCGACACTCCATACTTATCACTTCCACCTTTGGAAATTGCTACGATGATTCCCTGCACTTGGGGATTATCAAGCTCTTATCTGGCGCCGTTGCCGGGGAGCCATAGCGTGGGGTTGATATTCTCGTGTGTGCTTGTTTGCTTTCTCCACTAAGTAGATTTTGTTTTTCCTTTTTGTTTTTGTTTAGTTTTGGGTGAAACATACAAAAATATATTTTAAAGAATGAAAATACAAAAAAAATTATTACTTGCCTCTCATGCCTAAAAAGTTTTTCAAAAAGAGAAGTGATTGAAAAGTTATGCATTGAAGAAGTGAGGGCCGACCTTGAGCACTTGTGTTCATGCTCACGGAAACAATGTAGAATTTTTCATGGAAGTTTCTCTGTAAATAATTATCCCCTTGTATATATCCATTGTATTATAAAAATAATGTGCCAAGCTTTGGTTTTAGGATGATTAGATTGCTTGTTTACTATGTGCAGAACAAAAACAGAAACATTGGCTGTAGTGCATGAATTTACATTTTTTACTGGAAGGTCAAATGGGTCTGAAACGTTTTCACATTACTTCTGTACAAAATTTTCAAATTTTCAAATTTATTTCATAATTTTAGGAGTTACAGAAGTTTACTAAACTTCCAGATTACTACAGACTGTCCTGTTTTTGACAGATTCTGTTTTTCGCGTGTTGTTTGCTTATTTTGATGAATCTATGGCTAGTATCGGGGGGGGGGGGGGGGGGGGTATGAACCATAGAGATGTTGGAATACAGTAGGTTTAACACCAATATAAATAAAGAATTAGTTCATTACAGTACCTTAAAGTGGTAGTTTGCTTTATTACACTATCGGATCTCACAAAGTTTTTGTTAAAGTTTTGTGTGGATGAAGTGTTCGAAGATCGAGGAACTATCAATATGAGAAGAATAAAGGGAGGCAAGAGTTCAAGCTTGGGGATGCCCAAGGCACCCCAAGTAAATATTTCAAAGGATACTCAAGCATCTAAGCTTGGGGATGCCCCGGTTGGCATCCCATCTTTCTTCTTCAACAAATATCGGTATACCTTGGTTTTTGTTTTGTTCACATGATTTGTGTCCTTTGTGTTTTTGTTTTTCCTTTAAGAACCAAGCTAGTATGAGATAGCCCTTCATTTATTTATATAATACTTCATGTGCTTCACTTTTATCTTTTGAGTATGACTTTATAGAATGCTCTTTGTACTTCACTTAAATCTTTTGAGTATGGTTTTATAGAATGCTTCGTGTGCTTCACTTATATATTTTGAGCTTGGATATTGGTTAGTCTATATTAATTAAAGAATGCTCCATGAACTTCACTTATATCTTTTGGAGTATGAATAATACTATCATCTAAAGCGGGTTTGGAAAAGTGTCAACTTTAGGAGTTAGTGATCCCACTATTCCGAATGAGAAGAATTTTGCTTATGTGGAGAGGGGAAAATTTTCTATTCTTGTAGATCATGAAAAAAATGCTTTATGTGATGGTTATATTGTTGAATTCATTCATGATGCTACTGAAAATTATTATGAGGGAGGAATATATGCTTGTAGGAGTTGCAATAATATCAAGTTTCCTCTCTATGTGCTTATAGTTTTGAAGTTATACTTGTTTTGCCTTCCTATGCTAGTTGATTCTTGTTCCTATAAAATTATGTGTTCACAAAATCCCTAGGCATAGGAAGTTGGTTATATTCAAATGTGCTAGTCATATTCTTCATGATGCTCTCTTTATGTTTCAATTCTTATCTTTTATGTGAGCATCATTGAAATCATCATGCCTAGCTAAAAGGCATTAAAGAAAAGCGCTTGTTGGGAGACAACCCAATATTTACCCTTACTGTTTTTGTGTGTTTACATGATTAAGCTACTGTAGCAATCATGTTTTATAGCTTTGTTTCAATAAAGTGCCAAGTAAGACCTTTGGGAAGACTTGGGTGAAAGTTAATGTGATCTTGCTGTAAAAAACAGAAACTTTGCGCTCACGAGATTAGCTATCATTTTTTTTACAGAAGAGTGCTTTTGAGTTGATTCTTTTTGCAGAAGATTAATAGGCAAATTCCTCACGTCCAACAATTTATTTCATAATTTTTGGATTAGGATAAGTATGGTTGCTGTTCAGATCATTACAGACTGTTCTGTTTCTGACAGATTCTGTTTTCTTTGCATAGTTTGCTTGTTTTCTAGTTTCTATGGCTTATATTTCTCAATATAAATTTTAGAAATGATATGGTACAGTAGACATTGTGTGGGAACAATTATGAACCTTGTCTTAGACTGTACCAAAGTGAATGGTTTACTCTTTATCATACTAACCTATCTCACGAAGTTTCGTTAAGTTTTGTGTGATTGAAGTTTTCAAGCTTTGGGTGAGATATCGATATGAGGAGAACAAGGAGTGGAAAGACCCTAAGCTTGGGGATGCCCAAGGCACCCCAAGGTAATATTCAAGGAAGACTCAAGCGCCTAAGCTTGGGGATGCCCCGGAAGGCATCCCCTCTTTCGTCTTCAAAACTATCAGTATACCTTACTCGGAGCTATATTTTTATTCGTCACATGATATGTGTTTTGCTTGGAGCGTGTTTTCAATTTTACTTCCTGTTTGAATAAAATCATTGGATCTGAATTATTGAATGAAAAAGAATCCTCCCATGGCTAGTTAATTATTTGACTACTCAGTGATCTTCACTTGTATCTTTTTGGAGTAGTTTGTCAATAACTCGCGTGCTTCACTTATATCCTATGACTAAAACGTTGAATGAATTGAATGTCATAAATCTGAATTTTTCATATGCTTATAACATGGGGAGTAATGACTTCACACATAATAAGTATAGGTAGTAAACTCATTGAAAGTTAGCAAACATAGAATTGGTCACTTGAACAATTCATGAAAGAATATTGAAGGAAGAGAGATTTCACATATAAATATACTATCTTGGACATCTTTTGTAATTGTGAGCACTCATTAAAATATGAAATGATAAAAGGGTGATGTTGGACAAGGAAGACGACTTAATGGGTTATGTTTTCTTATATCCGAAATAAAGTACATTGTCATGGATCATCCAACATGCTGAGCTTGCCTTTCCCTCTCATGCTAGCCAAATTCTTTGCACCAAGTAGAGATACTACTTGTGCTTCCAAACATCCCTTAAAACAAGTTTTGCCATGAGAGTCCACCATATCTACCTATGGATTGAGTAAGATCCTTCAAGTAAGTTGTCATCGGTGCATGCAATAAAAATTGCCCTCTAAATATGTATGATCTATTAATGTGGAGAAAATAAGCTTTATACGATCTTGTGATGTGGAAGAAATAAAAGCGATGGACTGCATAATAAAGGTTCATATCACAAGTGGCAATATAAAGCGACGTTCTTTTGCATTAAGATTTTGTGCATCCAACCTTAAAAGCGCATGACAACCTCTGCTTCCCTCTGCGAAGGGCCTATAGTTTACTTTTATCTTCTACCTTATGCAAGAGTCATGGTGATCTTCACCTTTCCTTTTTACATTTTATCCTTTGGCAAGCACATTGTGTTGGAAAGATCCTGATATATATATCCGATTGGATGTAAGTTATCATGAACTGTTATTGTTGACATTACCCTTGAGGTAAAAGGTTGGGAGGCGAATCTATAAGCCCCTATCTTTCTCTGTGTCCGATTAAAACTTTGAACCCATAAATATCACGTGAGTGTTAGCAATTGTGAATAGTTGAGTATGTGAAGTTTGCTGAATCAAAGCTCTCACATAGACCCTTCCTGAAAATAGGATGAATTGCAATTGTTTGATGACTAAGAACACTGTTTGTTAGTTTTCAAGAAAGTTTATGATCTATACTTTAACATGTGAATAGTTTGTTACTTGATCATGAAAAGTTTTATGAGATGAGCTACTGTTATGACATGTATTGATGCTAGAAAAAGTGATTGAAATTATCATTGATCAAACTTAAGCACTTGCTAGCATTCACATTTCATAAATTATTTCTTTTATCATTTACCTACTCGAGGACGAGCAGGAATTAAGCTTGGGGATGCTGATACGTCTCCAACGTATCTATAATTTATGAAGTATTCATGCTATTATATTATTAACCTTGGGTGTTTTATATGCTTTTATATGATTTTTGGGACTAACCTATTAACCTAGAGCCCAGTGCCAGTTCCTGTTTTTTCCTTGTTTTTGAGTTTTACAGAAAAGGAATATCAAACGGAGTCCAATTGACGTGCCAATTTTTGACGATTTTTTATGGACCAAAAGAAGACCCCGGAGTAAAAGAGTTGGGCCAGGAGAGTCCCGGGGCGCCCATGAGGGTGGGAGGCGCGCCCACCCCCCCACCCCCCCGCTAGGCGCGTGGGTCTGCCTCGTGGGTGCCTCGGGCACCTCCTTGACGTGAGACCGACGCCAAAAATTCCTATAAATATAGAAACCTCGGAAAATTAACCTAGATCAGAAGTTCCGCCGCCGCAAGCCTCTGTAGCCACGAGAAATCAATCTAGGCCCTCTCTGGCACCCTGCCGGAGGGGGCCATCATCACCGGAGGGCATGGAGGAGGATCCTGGAGGGGCCATCATCGCCATGAAGGCCAAGGACCAGAGGGAGAACCTCTCCCCATCTAGGGGGAGGCCATGGAGGAGGAAGCACAAGGGGGAGAACCTCTCCTCCTCTCTCTTGCTGGCACCGGAGTGCCATCGGGAGGGGAATCATCGCCGCGGTGATCGTCTTCATCAACATCACCATCATCATCACCATCCTCATCTAATTTACGCGGTCCACTCTCCCGCACCCTGCAGTAATCCCTACTTGAACATGGTGCTTTATGCCACATATTATGATCCAATGATGTGTTGCCATCCTATGATGTTTTGAGTAGATATCCTTTGTCTTTGGGTTGATTGATGATCTAGATTGGTATAAGTTGTATGTTTTATTTTGGTGCTGTCCTATGGTGCCCTCCGTGTCGCGCAAGCGTGAGGGATTCCCGCTGTAGGGTGTTGCAATACATTCATGATTCGCTTATAGTGGGTTGGTGAGTAACTGAAACACAAACCCGAGTAAGGGGGTTGTTGCGTATGGGAATAAAGAGGACTTGATGCTTTAATGCTATGGTTGGGTTTTAACTTAATGATCTTTAGTAGTTGCGGATGCTTGCTAGAGTTCCAATCATAAGTGCATATAATCCAAGTAGAGAAAGTATGTTAGCTTATGCCTCTCCCTCATATGAAATTGCAATGACGACTACCGGCCTTGTTAATAATTGCCTAGGACAATTCCGCACACCGATCCACTATTATTCTACACTCGCTATTTATAATATTTAGTAATATATTCTAACTTTATGATAACATCACCTACTTTTATATTTTAGCTCTCCGATACCATGCAAAGTTATCCTCTTCATACCCACAACGTAGTTTTATTTCTCGTTTCTAGTTGGAAGCAAACCTTCGGTGCACGTAGAGTCGTATCAGTGGCAGATAGGGCTTGAGAGAATATTGATCTTACCTTTAGCTCCTTGTGGGTTCGACACTCCATACTTATCACTTCCACCTTTGGAAATTGCTATGATGATTCCCTGCACTTGGGGATTATCAAGGGGCCAGTGGTGCTGGATCGAGGAGGCAGATCCACAGGAGTTCTGCCGGGTTCGTCGGAGGCCGCCGGTCCGCAGCAAGGACTAGGGCGAGCTCGACGCTGATGACAAGAAGCTCACGGTCACCACCACCAGGATCCATCGCCTCACCTCGGTCGGGCTCACTCTCGAGATGATAGGGGTCGACTTCATCTGTCGTCGGATCGCCCCGCTGCACAATAAGGGGAGGGCGGCCTGGGATTTTAGGAACGCGGCCGATATCATGAGGCTCCGCCCCGGCCTGAACCACAACTTCACGGTGTTGCAGCATGCTCATCTCTGCCAGAGGCTTTTCCAGCTCAAGGTTGACAAGGTCGGCAGGGTTGAGAGGACCAGCAAGGCCGAGAAGACCGGCAAGGCTGCCAAGGGCGGCAAGTCTCTGTTTGGGTTGCCAGCGGGGGTGGTCCCGTTGAGCAACAACTCTTGCCAGACCGCCATCATCGCCATGATGCCGGTATTCAACGCGCACGGCCTCGATCCGACCTGGGCCGAGCCAAAAGCAGAGCTGGTGCAGGCATTCTTCGACAACTTGTCGGAGAGGTATGTTCGCGACGAGCCACTGCTCATCCGCGACACCACCAAGGAAGAGCTGGCGTACATCGCCGCCAGGGCGGAGGAAGCGGCACTTGTCGAGGAGGCCGACAACCTTGGCACCGTGGAGGATGAGGCCGACATGGCCGCTGAAGAGAAGGAGTTCGCCGAGTGGACGGGGCCTGCCGGGGAAGCCAGTGGTGCCGGCGCTAGGGCTCCCCGCATCGAAGAAGTGGTCGAGGAGTCGGCCGAAGAGGAGACCAATGCGGACGACTCCTTGGCCCTAGGGAGGAAACGCGTCCTATGGTGGGCTGGCTCCGGCGAGCCGGTCCGGCCCGGCAGGACCGCGCAACAGCAACAGGCCTAGGAGCAGCCCGTGCGCCAGACGAGGGCTGCGGCAGCGAAGAAGGCGGCGGCTGCTGCCTCCTCCTCGTCCAAGCGGCGCAGGACCCCATCCCCTTCTCCTCCCCTTGCGGACGCTGCCCCGGAGGCCGACTTCGACCTTGGGTCCTTTAGCCCGAAGAGGAAGAGGAGGCCAGAGGAGGAGGAGGACGAGTAAGCACCCTGCCCCTCATCATCTCCTGATCCCTCCGCCTGCGCTATCTTCTCCTAACTTGATCTTGTCTTTGTAGTGACATGGAGACGCTGACCCAGAGGGTGGCGAAGAGGGCCAAGGCTTCGACGGGCAACTAGCCCTCGGCAAGCGCTTCGCGCACGCTAGCGTTGGTGGTGATCAGCCCGGACAGCAGCCCTCAACGCAGTCCCCGCTCCAGCCCCCAGCGTGAGTCCGTCATACACTCCTCATCGGCAGCCGTTGGGGTGTGTATCTTTGGTGCTGACCTTGCCGGGTTTGCAGGAGGAGAGCGGCAGCTGGAGGAGCCGCTGAGGGCCGCCCCTGACACGCCGCCCTCGTCAACCAAGCCACCCAGAGGGGCGTCTCGGGCAAGGGCATCTACCGCCGAGCCCACGCGCATGCAAGAAGAAGGGGCAGGCATGGGCGTTGGTGGCTCCATCCCGGCAACGAACTTTGGCGGGGAGGGAATCACTTGTCCTCAGCTCGGCATCGGTAAGTTTCTTGCCTCCATTCCCTTGCCATATCTGCCACGCGGTGTTCTCTTTTTCCTTCATTCTAAACTTTGATTTTGGCCTCGCTTCATTCCCCTTTCTGGTTTCCAGACCCTCCCTCGACGGACCAGGAGGATGTGGACGCCGTCATCGAGGAGGTTGCCAAGGGCGCCGGAGCCGAGGCCACCAAGATCGTGGCTAGGGAAGCCGCCAGGTCTGCCACCGAGGAGGCTGCCAAGGGGCCTAATGGGGAGGCCGGCAAGGCGGCTGCCGAGGAGGCCGGCAAGGGGCCCGTCGGGGAGGAGGTGGCTGATGACCAACCTTCCTCCCCTACAGCCCCCGCCCCGGGCAAGTACTTGAAGGTGGGCAATGATCTGTTCATCGGCCTCCCAGGGACTGCAAGCACCAGGGCGCCAGCCGAAGGGGAGGTTTTTGACGACGAGGTCCTCGCCACCGGCGGACTCCAGGTTGTCGATGAGCCGAGCGCCAGCGGCGGTGGTTCCCAAGAGGAGCAGCTCCTCCGGACCATGAGCGCCAACTTCCAGAAGCTTCAGGCGCTCCAGCGTGCCCGCCAGGATAAGGTGAACTCCAAGACAGCGGCCGTGGACAAGGCCGAAGCAGACTTTCAGGAGCACATCGCTCAAATGCAAGTCTGGTTCGGCGAGGCCCGACAGGAACTGAAGGACGCCCAGGATTAGCTGGACGAGCGCAAGCGAGAGCTCCTCCTGAAGCAAACTGACATCAAGAAGGCCCAAGAGGCGGCGAAGGAGCAGGCCGCCAAGGACGAAGCTAACCGGAGGCAGAAGCAAGCTCTGCTGGACACCCAAGAGGAAGACAATGTTGGCCGCAAACAGGCGCTTGCCGCCACGCTTCGCGGCAAGGACGAGGAGGTCGAGAAGCTCGTCGTGCAGTGGACCCAGGAGCTGGAGCAGAAGCACAAAGACACACTTGATGCTCTGGCCCTGGACCAGGCCGGTAAGGTGGAGAAGCTAGAGCTGGAACGGGAGCAGCTGAAGAAGGAGATCTCAACGCTCACGGAGGACATGGACACAGCTTACCGCACTCTGGCGGATTTGCAGGTCACTGTCTCCGACAAGACCAAGCTGCTCTCCGAGGCCAACGATTCCATCAACGATCGGAAGCTGAAGCTGGACTCCTTGGAGGGAACGCTTTCGGAGGTCAGGGCCCGTGAGGAGACCCTGAGCAAGGCCCTTGAGAGCGAGAGGCAGCTGCGGAAAATGTTGGGAATCATAGCATAATTTTAAAATTTTCCTACGCTCACCAAGATCCATCTATGGAGTATACTAGCAACGAGGGGAAAGGAGTGCATCTACATACCCTTGTAGATCGCGAGCGGAAGCGTTCCAATGAACGTTGTTGACGGAGTCGTACTCGTCGTGATTCAAATCACCGATGACCGAGTGCCGAACGGACGGCACCTCCGCGTTCAACACACGTACGGTGCAGCGACGTCTCCTCCTTCTTGATCCAGCAAGGGGGAAGGAGAGGTTGATGGAGATCCAGCAGCACGACGGCGTGGTGGTGGATGTAGCGGGATGTCGGCAGGGCTTCGTCGAGCTTCTGCGAGAGAGAGAGGTGTAGCAGGGGAGCAGGGAGGCGCCCAAGGCTGTAATACTCCTGCCCTCCCTCCCCCCTTTATATAGGCCCCCTGGGAAGGGGGGGCGCCGGCCAGAACCCATCTGGATGGGTGGGGCGGCGGCCAGGGGGGTAACTTACCCCCCAAGTCAAGTGGGGCGCCCCACCACCCTAGGGTTTCCAACCCTAGGCGCAGGGGGGAGGCCCATGGGGGGCACCCCAGCCCACTATGGGCTGGTTCCCTTCCCACTTCAGCCCATGGGGCCCTCCGGGACAGGTGGCCCCACCCGATGGACCCCCGGGACCCTTCCGGTAGTCCCGGTACAATACCGATAACCCCCGAAACTTTCCCGGTGGCCGAAACTGGACTTCCTATATATAATTCTTCACCTCCGGACCATTCCGGAACTCCTCGTGACGTCCGGGATCTCATCCGGGACTCCGAACAACTTTCGGGTTTCCGCATACTCATATCTCTACAACCCTAGCGTCACCGAACCTTAAGTGTGTAGACCCTACGGGTTCGGGAGACATGCAGACATGACCGAGACGCCTCTCTGGTCAATAACCAACAGCAGGATCTGGATACCCATGTTGGCTCCCACATGTTCCACGATGATCTTATCGGATGAACCACGATGTCGAGGATTCAATCAATCCCGTATACAATTCCCTTTGTCAATCGGTATGTTACTTGCCCGAGATTCGATCGTCGGTATCCCAATACCTTGTTCAATCTCGTTACCGGCAAGTCTCTTTACTCGTACCGCAATGCATGATCCCGTGACTAACACCTTAGTCACATTGAGCTCATTATGATGATGCATTACCGAGTGGGCCCAGAGATACCTCTCCGTCATACGGAGTGACAAATCCCAGTCTCGATCCATGCCAACCCAACAGACACTTTCGGAGATACCCGCAGTGTACCTTTATAGTCACCCAGTTACGTTGTGACGTTTGGCACACCCAAAGCACTCCTACGGTATCCGGGAGTTGCACGATCTCATGGTCTAAGGAAAAGATACTTGACATTGGAAAAGCTCTAGCAAACGAAACTACACGATCTTTTATGCTATGCTTAGGATTGGGCCTTGTCCATCACATCATTCTCCTAATGATGTGATCCCGTTATCAATGACATCCAATGTCCATAGTCAGGAAACCGTGACTATCTGTTGATCAACGAGCTAGTCAACTAGAGGCTTACTAGGGACACGTTGTGGTCTATGTATTCACACATGTATTACGATTTCCGGATAACACAATTATAGCATGAACAATAGACAATTACCATGAACAAAGAAATATAATAATAACCATTTATTATTGCCTCTAGGGCATATTTCCAACAGAAAAATGATGCCGCTGCCCACAAGGACTATGTGGACAGCGCAAATCTCTGGATCGGCCGCCTCATCGACGTTGCAGAGAGGCTCACCACGCAGCTAGCCGTCATGGGCATGCCAGACATCAGGTACTCCCACGAGGTGAACATAAGCCCCAATGCCAGGCTGACCTTGTTCTTCGAGCGCATCCTCGACGCCCTGGAGCAGCTCCGCTCCAGTCGAGCGACTTATCTGAGGCTCGGAAGCTTTGCCGGGGCGCCCTGACCAAGGTGCTCACCAAGGTGGCGTTCTGGAACCTCAGCGTCGACTTCGCCAACGCGCTTGAGAGCTTGCCGGAGGATGCGGACCTCACGGCGCTCGAGAGCGTATCGAGCCCATCATCAGCTGCGTAGATGGAGTCAAGAGGTTGGAGGGCCAGCGCCGGGACTAGCCGCCCCGTTTCTCATCGCCGCTGCGAGTTCATGCCCAAGACAATTTTATCTTAAGTTAGAACCATGGCAACCACTGATGTAATATAACTTTGCAGTATTCTGAAATAGTGCGTGCTATCTTCCTGTTTGATCTTTCTTTGTATGTATGCACCCTATGCTTAGTTCGATAGGTTTGCCGGCGTGTAAACCCTGTTGGGGTACGTAGTAATTTCAAAAAAATTCCTACGCACACGCAAGATCATGGTGATGCATAGCAACGAGAGGGGAGAGTGTTGTCCACGTACCCTCGTAGACCGAAAGCGGAAGCGTTATCACAACGCGGTTGATGTACTCGTACGTTTTCACGATCCGACCGATCAAGTACCGAACGCACGGCACCTCCGAGTTCAGCACACGTTCAGCTCGATGACGTCCCTTGAACTCCGATCCAGCCGAGTGTTGAGGGAGAGTTTCGTCAGCACAGCGGCGTGGTGACAATGATGATGTTCTACCGACGCAGGGCTTCGCCTAAGCTCCGCAACGATATTATCGAGGTGTAATATGGTGGAGGGGGGCACCGCACACGGCTAAAATATCGTATATCAATTGTGTGTCTAGAGGTGCCCCCCTGCCCCCGTATATAAAGGAGCAAGGGGGGAGGCCGGCTGCCCTTGGGGCACGCCAAGGAGAGGGGGGAGTCCTCCTCCTAGTAGGAGTAGGACTCCCCTTTCCTAGTCCAACTAGGAAGAGAGAGGGGTAAGGAAAGAGAGGGAGAGGGAGAGGGAAAGAGGGGTCGCGCCCCCCTCCCCTAGTCCAATTCAGACTCCTCATGGGAGGGGGCGCGCCACCTCCTGGCTGCTGCCCTCTCTCTCCCCTCAGGCCCACTAAGGCCCAATACTTCCCCGGGGGGTTCCGGTAACCCCTCCGGCACTCCGGTTTTATCCGAAACTTCTCCGGAACACTTCCGGTGTCCGAATATAGTCGTCCAATATATCAATCTTTATGTCTCGACCATTTCGAGACTCCTCGTCATGTCCGTGATCACATCCGGGACTCCGAACAACCTTCGGTACATCAAAACATATAAACTCATAATATAACTGTCATCGTAACGTTAAGCGTGCGGACCCTACGGGTTCGAGAACTATGTAGACATGACCGAGACACCTCTCCGGTCAATAACCAATAATGGAACCTGGATGCTCATATTGGTTCCTACATATTCTACAAAGATCTTTATCGGTCAGACCGCATAACAACATACGTTGTTCCCTTTGTCATCGGTATGTTACTTGCCCGAGATTCGATCGTCGGTATCTCGATACCTAGTTCAATCTTGTTACCGGCAAGTCTCTTTACTCGTTCCGTAATACATCATCCCGCAACTAACTCATTAGTCACAATGCTTGCAAGGCTTATAGTGATGTGCATTACCGAGTGGGCCCAGAGATACCTCTCCGACAATCGGAGTGACAAATCCTAATCTCGAAATACGCCAACCCAACAAGTACCTTTGGAGCCACCTGTAGAGCACCTTTATAATCACCCAGTTACGTTGTGATGTTTGGTAGCACACAAAGTGTTCCTCCGGTAAACGGGAGTTGCATAATCTCATAGTCATAGGAACATGTTAAGTCATGAAGAAAGCAATAGCAATATACTAAACGATCGAGTGCTAAGCTAACGGAATGGGTCAAGTCAATCACGTCATTCTCCTAATGAGGTGATCCCGTTAATCAAATGACAACTCATGTCTATGGCTAGGAAACATAACCATCTTTGATTAACGAGCTAGTCAAGTAGAGGCATACTAGTGACACACTGTTTGTCTATGTATTCACACATGTATTATGTTTCCAGTTAATACAATTCTAGCATGAATAATAAACATTTATCATGATATAAGGAAATAAATAATACTTTATTATTGCCTCTAGGGCATATTTCCTTCAGTCTCCCACTTGCACTAGAGTCAATAATCTAGATTACACAATAATGAATCTTACACCCATGGAGTCTTGGTGCTGATCATGTTTTGCTCGTGGAAGAGGCTTAGTCAACGGGTCTGCAACATTCAGATCCGTATGTATCTTGCAAATTTCTATGTCTCCCACCTGGACTAAATCCCGGATGGAATGGAAGCGTCTTTTGATGTGCTTGGTTCTCTTGTGAAATCTGGATTCCTTTGCTAAGGCAATTGCACCAGTATTGTCACAAAAGATTTTCATTGGTCCCGATGCACTAGGTATGACACCTAGATCAGATATGAACTCCTTCATCCAGACTCCTTCATTTGCTGCTTCCGAAGCAGCTATGTACTCCGCTTCACACGTAGATCCCGCCACGACACTTTGCTTAGAACTGCACCAACTGACAGCTCCACCGTTCAATGTAAATACGTATCCGGTTTGCGATTTAGAATCGTCCGGATCAGTGTCAAAGCTTGCATCAACGTAACCACTTACGATGAGCTCTTTGTCACCTCCATAAACGAGAAACATATCCTTAGTCCTTTTCAGGTATTTCAGGATGTTCTTGACCGATGTCCAGTGATCCACTCCTGGATTACTTTGGTACCTCCCTGCTAAACTTATAGCAAGGCACACATCAGGTCTGGTACACAGCATTGCATACATGATAGAGCCTATGGTTGAAGCATAGGGAACATCTTTCATCTTCTCTCTATCTTCTGCAGTGGTCGGGCATTGAGTCTTACTCAATCTCACACCTTGTAGTACAGGCAAGAACCCTTTCTTTGCTTGATCCATTTTGAACTTCTTCAAAACTTTGTCAAGGTATGTGCTTTGTGAAAGTCCAATTAAGCGTCTTGATCTATCTCTATAGATCTTAATGCCTAATATATATGCAGCTTCACCGAGGTCTTTCATTGAAAAACTCTTATTCAAGTATCCCTTTATGCTATCCAGAAATTCTATATCATTTCCAATCAGCAATATGTCATCCACATATAATATCAGAAATGCTACTGAGCTCCCACTCACTTTCTTGTAAATACAGGCTTCTCCAAAAGTCTGTATAAAACCAAATGCTTTGATCACACTATCAAAGCGTTTATTCCAACTCCAAGAGGCTTGCACCAGTCCATAAATGGATCGCTGGAGCTTGCACACTTTGTTAGCTCCCTTTGGATCGACAAAACCTTCCGGTTGCATCATATACAACTCTTATTCCAGAAAACCATTCAGGAATGCAGTTTTTGACATCCATTTGCCAAATTTCATAATCATAAAATGCGGCAATTGCTAACATGATTCGGACAGACTTAAGCATCGCTACGGTGAGAAGGTCTCATCGTAGTCAATCCCTTGAACTTGTCGAAAACCTTTCGCAACAAGTCGAGCTTTATAGACAGTAACATTACCATCAGCGTCAGTCTTCTTCTTGAAGATCCATTTATTTTTAATGGCTTGCCGACCATCGGGCAAGTCAACCAAAGTCCATACTTTGTTCTCATACATGGATCCCATCTCGGATTTCATGGCTTCAAGCCATTTTGCGGAATCTGGGCTCACCATCGCTTCTTCATAGTTCGTAGGTTCGTCATGGTCTAGTAACATAACCTCCAGAACAGGATTATCGTACCACTCTGGTGCGGATCTTGATCTAGTTGACCTACGAGGTTCAGTAATAACTTGATCTGAAGTTTCATGATCATTATCATTAACTTCCTCACTAATTGGTGTAGGTGTCGCAGAAACTGATTTCTGTGGTGATCTACTTTCCAATAAGGGAGCAGGTACAGTTACCTCATCAAGTTCTACTTTCCTCCCACTCACTTCTTTCGAGAGAAACTCCTTCTCTAGAAAGGATCCATTCTTAGCAACGAATATCTTGCCTTCAGATCTGTGATAGAAGGTGTACCCAACAGTCTCCTTTGGGTATCCTATGAAGACACATTTCTCCGATTTAGGTTCGAGCTTATCAGGTTGAAGTTTCTTCACATAAGCATCGCAACCCCAAACTTTAAGATACGACAACTTTGGTTTCTTGCCAAACCATAGTTCATAAGGCGTCGTCTCAACGGATTTCGATGGTGTCCTATTTAGAGTGAATGCAGCCGTCTCTAAAGCATAACCCCAAAACGATAGCGGTAAATCAGTAAGAGACATCATAGATCGCATCATATCTAATAAAGTACGATTACGACGTTCGGACACACCATTACGCTGTGGTGTTCCGGGTGGCGTGAGTTGCGAAACTATTCCGCATTGTTTCAAATGTAAGCCAAACTCGTAACTTAAATATTCTCCTCCACGATCTGATCGTAGAAACTTTATTTTCTTGTTACGATGATTTTCAAGTTCACTCTGAAATTCTTTGAACTTTTCAAATGTTTCAGGCTTATGTTTCATTAAGTAGATATACCCATATCTGCTCAAATCATCTGTGAAGGTGAGAAAATAACGATATCCGCCACGAGCCTCAATATTCATCGGACCACATACATCTGTATGTATGATTTCCAATAAATCTGTCTCCATAGTTCCGGAGAACGGTGTTTTAGTCATCTTGCCCATGAGGCACGGTTCGCAAGTACCAAGTGATTCATAATCAAGTGATTCCAAAAGTCCATCAGTATGGAGTTTCTTCATGCGCTTTACACCGATATGACTAAACGGCAGTGCCACAAATAAGTTGCACTGTCATTATCAACTCTGCATCTTTTGGCTTCAACATTATGAATATGTGTGTCACTACTATCAAGATTCATTAAAAATAGACCACTCTTCAAGGGTGCATGACCATAAAAGATATTATTCATATAAATAGAACAACCATTATTCTCTGATTTAAATGACTAACCGTCTCGCATCAAACAAGATCCAGATATAATGTTCATGCTCAACGCTGGCACCAAATAACAATTATTTAGGTCTAATACTAATCCCGAAGGTAGATGTAGAGGTAGCGTGCCGACGGCGATCACATCGACTTTGGAACCATTTCCCACGCGCATCGTCACCTCGTCCTTAGCCGATTTTCGCTTAATCCATAGCCCCTGTTTCAAGTTGCAAATATTAGCAACAGAACCAGTATCAAATACCCAGGTGCTACTGCGAGCATTAGTAAGGTACACATCAATAACATGTATATCACATATACCTTTGTTAACCTTGCCATCCTTCTTATCCGCCAAATACTTGGGGCAGTTCCGCTTCCAGTGACCAGTCTGCTTGCAGTAGAAGCACTCAGTTTCAGGCTTAGGTCCAGACTTGGATTTCTTCTCCTGAACAGCAACTTGCTTGCTGTTCTTCTTGAAGTTCCCCTTCTTCTTCCCTTTGCCCTTTTTCTTGAAACTAGCGGTTTTACTGATCATCAACACTTGATGCTCCTTTTTGATTTCTACCTCCGCTGCCTTTAGCATTGCGAAGAGCTCGGGAATTGTCTTATCCATCCCTTGCATGTTATAGTTCATCACGAAGCTCTTGTAGCTTGGTGGCAGTGATTGAAGAATTCTGTCACTGACGCTATCATCCGAAAGATTAACTCCCAGTTGAATCAAGTGATTATTATACCCAGACATTTTGAGTATATGCTCACTGACAGAACTATTCTCTTCCATCTTGCAGCTGTAGAACTTATTGGAGACTTCATATCTCTCAATCCGGGCATTTGCTTGAAATATTAACTTCAACTCCTGGAACATCTCATATGCTCCATGATGTTCAAAACGACGTTGAAGACCCGGTTCTAAGCCGTAAAGCATGCACACTGAACTATCGAGTAGTCATCAGCTTTGCTCTGCCAGACGTTCATAACTTCTGGTGTTGCTCTTGCAGGAGGCCTGGCACCTAGCGGTGCTTCCAGGACGTAATTCTTCTGTGCAGCAATGAGGATAATCCTCAAGTTACGGACCCAGTCCGTGTAATTGCTACCATCATCTTTCAACTTTGCTTTCTCAAGGAACGCATTAAAATTCAACGGAACAACAGCACAGGCCATTTATCTACAATTAACATAGACAAGCAAGATACTATCAGGTACTAAGTTCATGATAAATTCAAGTTCAATTAATCATATTACTTAAGAACTCCCACTTAGATAGACATCCCTCTCATCGTCTAAGTGATTACGTGATCCAAATCAACTAAACCATGTCCGATCATCACGTGACATGGAGTAGTTTCAATGGTGAACATCACTATGTTGATCATATCTACTATATGATTCACGCTCGACCTTTCGGTCTCCGTGTTCCGAGGCCATATCTGCATATGCTAGGCTCGTCAAGTTTAACCTGAGTATTCCGCGTGTGCAACTATTTTGCACCCGTTGTATTTGAACATAGAGCCTATCACACCCGATCATCACGTGGTGTCTCAGCACGAAGAACTTTCGCAATGGTGCATACTCAGGGAGAACACTTTTATCTTGAAATTTTAGTGAGAGATCATCTTATAATGCTACCGTCAATCAAAGCAAGATAAGATGCATAAAAGATTAACATCACATTAATCAATATAAGTGATATGATATGGCCATCATCATCTTGTGCTGGTGATCTCCATCTCCGAAACACCGTCATGATCACCATCGTCACCGGCGCGACACCTTGATCTCCATCGTAGTATCGTTGTCGTCTCGCCAACTTATTGCTTTTACGACTATCGCTACCGCTTAGTGATAAAGTAAAACAATTACATGGCGATTGCATTGCATACAATAAAGCGACAACCATATGGCTGCTGCCAGTTGCCGATAACTCGGTTACAAAACATGATCATCTCATACAATAAAATATAGCATCATGTCTTGACCATATCACATCACAACATGCCCTGCAAAAACAAGTTAGACGTCCTCTACTTTGTTGTTGCAAGTTTTACGTGGCTGCTACGGGCTTAGTAAGAACCGTTCTTACCTACGCATCAAAACCACAACGATAGTTTGTCAAGTTGGTGCTGTTTTAACCTTCGCAAGGACCGGGCGTAGACACACTCGGTTCAACTAAAGTGAGAGAGACAGACACCCGCCAGTCACCTTTAGGCAACGAGTGCTCGCAACGGTGAAACCAGTCTCACGTAAGCGTACGCGTAGTGTCGGTCCGGGCCGCTTCATCTCACAATACCGCTGAACCAAAGTATGACATGCTGGTAAGCAGTATGACTTATATCGCCCACAACTCACTTGTGTTCTACTCGTGCAAAGCATCAATGCATAAAACCAGGCTCGGATGCCACTGTTGGGGAACGTAATAATTTCAAAAAAATTCCTACGCACACGCAAGATCATGGTGATGCATAGCAACGAGAGGGGAGAGTGTTGTCCACGTACCCTCATAGACCGAAAGCGGAAGCGTTATCACAACGCGGTTGATGTAGTCGTACGTTTTCACGATCCGACTGATCAAGTACCGAACGCACGGCACCTCCGAGTTCAACACACGTTCAGCTCGATGACGTCCCTCGAACTCCGATCCAGCCGAGTGTTGAGGGAGAGTTTCGTCAGCACGACGGCGTGGTGACGATGATGATGTTCTACCGACGCAGGGCTTCGCCTAAGCTCCGCAACGATATTATCGAGGTGTAATATGGTGGAGGGGGGCACCGCACACGGCTAAAATATCGTATATCAATTGTGTGTCTAGAGGTGCCCCCTGCCCCCGTATATAAAGGAGCAAGGGGGGAGGTCGGCTGCCCTTGGGGTGCGCCAAGGAGAGGGTGGGAGTCCTCCTCCTAGTAGGAGTAGGACTCCCCTTTCCTAGTCCAACTAGGAAGAGAGAGGGGGAAGGAAAGAGAGGGAGAGGGAGAGGGGAAGAGGGGCCGCGCCCCCCTCCCCTAGTACAATTTAGACTCCTCATGGGAGGGGGCGCGCCACCTCCTGGCTGCTGCCCTCTCTCTCCCCTCAGACCCACTAAGGCCCAATACTTCCCCGGGGGGTTCCGGTAACCCCTCCGGCACTCCGGTTTTATCCGAAACTTCTCCGGAACACTTCTGGTGTCCGAATATAGTCGTCCAATATATCAATCTTTATGTCTCGACCATTTCGAGACTCCTCGTCATGTCCGTGATCACATCCGGGACTCCAAACAACCTTCGGTACATCAAAACATATAAACTCATAATATAACTGTCATCGTAACGTTAAGCGTGCGGACTCTCCGGTCAATAACCAATAGCGGAACCTGGATGCTCATATTGGTTCCTACATATTCTACGAAGATCTTTATCGGTCAGACCGCATAATAACATACGTTGTTCCCTTTGTCATCGGTATGTTACTTGCCCGAGATTCGATCGTCGGTATCTCGATACCTAGTTCAATCTCGTTACTGGCAAGTCTCTTTACTCGTTCCCTAATACATCATCCCGCAACTAACTCATTAGTCACAATGCTTGCAAGGCTTATAGTGATGTGCATTACCGAGTGGGCCCAGAGATACCTCTCCGACAATCGGAGTGACAAATCCTAATCTCGAAATACGCCAACCCAACAAGTACCTTTGGAGCCACCTGTAGAGCACCTTTATAATCACCCAGTTACGTTGTGACGTTTGGTAGCACACAAAGTGTTCCTCCGGTAAACGGGAGTTGCATAATCTCATAGTCATAGGAACATGTATAAGTCATGAAGAAAGCAATAGCAATATACTAAACGATCGAGTGCTAAGCTAACGGAATGGGTCAAGTCAATCACGTCATTCTCCTAATGAGGTGATCCCGTTAATCAAATGACAACTCATGTCTATGGCTAGGAAACATAACCATCTTTGATTAACGAGCTAGTCAAGTAGAGGCATACTAGTGACACACTGTTTGTCTATGTATTCACACATGTATTATGTTTCCGGTTAATACAATTCTAGCATGAATAATAAACATTTATCATTATATAAGGAAATAAATAATACTTTATTATTGCCTCTAGGGCATATTTCCTTCAAACCCGTGCTGTGGCGCTTTGAGGAACGGATCCTTAGCAGCCTGCCGGGGGGCGCTTGCTGGTAGCCAAGCCACCTTGCCATTCTCGGCGCATCCGTTTGAACTATTGAGCGGACTCGAAACAGAACAAGGGCATTACCAATAGCGGAAGGGTTCCCTTGCGTGCAGGGTCTCCATACAAGGAGCAAGATCTTTCGAGGAAAATATCCCTAATAAAAAGGAAATTGCTCAAGGTTTTGCGTGACTTAGCTTTTCGTCGCCACACGTATGGTTGTTGCGGCTGTGGACGACACCGCTCGCCTGACTGATGGCACCAGAGGGATGGAGATGACTTTGACCTCCTCCGCCTCCGCCATCTGCCCTGTCGCTCGCCCGCACTGGCGCGGTCAGACCGGCTCCAGACGAGCTGGCCGCCGGGGCCGCCTTCTTCTTCGGAGTCATGGCGATGATGAAGTCGATGCACTAACTTCTAGACCAGATTTTCATAGCCTTAGCGCCCCTTACCTGGCGCGCCAAAGATGTCGGGGGAAACGACAACTATGGGATTCCCTGGGAATCCCTTCTACGGTTGGCGGGGCGTGGAGCTGCGCAAAGAGCAAGTCTATCGATCAGCGCGAGGGGATTTTTTACCCAGGTTCGGGCCTCAAACGATGCGTAATACCCTAGTCCTGCTTGTCTGTGTTTATTTGGTGTTCTTGAGTTCTTGAACTAGCTGCGGTGCATGCCCGGTCCAAAAAGTCCGAATCCTTCCACAGTACGCCTCGGGCCTCCTTTTATATGTCAAAGGGGTGGCAACAGTGGCACACAGGAGGTGGAAAGTATCTACAGTGTACAAGTTATCGCCTGACACCGTAGGACAAACGCATTTAATGCGCCGCCTACGTGTCCTCTTGCTTTATCGGGGCCGGCAACAAAGCTTGTCCCGTCCGTCGCCGCCTCACCTTGCTTCGACGCGCATCCAAGGTGACGAGGCATGCAACGCCATGCTGGCTGGTTGCTGCGCTGGTGCGGTGACAGGGTCTTCACGAAGATCTGCATGCCACCACGTAGGTGCTTGACTAGTAGGCCTAGAAGCTGTATGCTGCCAGGCAGGCGCTCGCCTAGTTGGCGGGCTGGTTGCCGCGTCGGGGCGGCCGCGGGGTAGCGAAACTTTGGTAGGTGCGGGCCTGGTTGAGGCCCCGCAGATGCCCCCGGCAAGGGTCTTGCCGGGGTCGGCAAGGGTCTTGCGGGGGTCTCGCGGGTGTCCCCGACAAGGATCTTGCCGGGGGCCTTCGTCTGTCCCTGGCAAGGATCTTGCCGGGGGTGTTCGTCTTCTGGTTCCTATTTAGACTCGCAGGCCTTTGGTCTTGACAAAGATCTGCATGCCACCATGCAGGCGCCCCCTGAGCCTTGGTCTTGATGTTGTTGATGGTGTCAGAACTCTCAGGCTCAAGGGTGGCGGCCTGGCTGGTCTTGGGCAAGTTACCCCGGCAAGGCTCTTGCCGGGGCTACGTAGGCCACCCCGGCAAGGGCCTTGCCGGGGAAGTCCATCTTGCCCCTTTGCTCTTTGCGCCTCTGGCTTGAGTACTGCCTCGGCAGTCTTGTTCCTTTCCTTCCTCTGCCATGCCAAACATGGCCGCAGGTGTGGCTACGACTGCACGTGCACAAGTAAAGGGGTACAGAAAGGTCCCTACTTTTGTACACCGACAATTGCTAATACTTACAAATATTCTTTGGCTCCCCTTGTGTCAAATCTATAAATTTGGGTTGAATACTCTACCTTCGAAAACTGTTGCGATCCCCTATACTTATGGGTTATCTGCGCGCAGCCGAGGTCCCGGCCGGCGCGCTGCAGGAGGCAGCCGCCGCCACCGGGCTCCACCACGACTCCATGGCCGCCGCATGAAGGGAGACACGGACCGAACTCGACTTGGGGGGGAGGGGGATGGAGCCGCATCACGAGGGGGACGCGCCCGGCCGTCGGAGGACGTCGGAGCCGGACGGGAAGCGGGTCTTCAGATCCCGGCAGTGTGGTTGGGGTGGATTAGGCGTCGCGGTTTCGCAGCCATGGGCAGGAGGCCCCGCCGCCGCCGCCACGACACAGGCTTTGCCTAGAGGTGGCCTTTGACGGCGGCGAGGGGAGGAGCGGGAGGGTAGGGGGCCCGGCGGCGTGCTGTGGGGGAAGCCGCCCGTGCCGCTTAGGGTTAGGCGACGCGGGGGCTGGGCTCGTCGGGAGCGTAGTTCTTACAAAAGGCTACCAATCGAAAATGACGCCGTTCAGATAGTTTTGATAGTTTAACTTGTAATCTATCTCTATTATTCTTAGACTCCAAGACTTGTACTTTATATTAACAGCCCATTGAGGCCCCAATCAATATAATTATTATTCTCCAATCTTCACCACGAACAACCCATATGCAATATGAAGGCTCATAGTTTAGCTAGGCTAGCTATTACGCTTGATGCTTGTCGACATGTTTGGTTACTCAAACGCCCTGATGGTCTTTGTATCCCTATGAATGGAAGAAACCTGATTTGATCGAAAAAGGTTAATAACATTTGAGCTCACGTGGTTCCCCCATTTTTTGTTGAGCCCAGGTACACACGAGAATCTCCACATTAACACATAGAGGTGTTTGGCTAGAGAAATGGTAACGTAAACGTAAACGTAATCAGATCACGGCGTTTTAGGAGGTGTAGTGAATTCTTTCCAAGTTTGTTTGGTTCGCTCACGTAAAGGAATTGATCCCGCTTGCCGACCATGATCCTCTCCATCAGCGACCTGCTCTTGCTAGGCCCCGGCCGTCTAGGATGTCAAGCGCCGCCGTCCATCCTCGAAATCAGCACCGCCGGTTGCTCAGATCTTAAGCGCCGTCGGCCCTTCGGATCATGCGCGCGGCGGCCGTCCTCCGATCTCAAGCGCCGCCAGCCGGCCCCGGTCTCGCGCGCCGTCGGCCATCGCCGGTCTCGTGCGCCGCCGGCCACCGCCGGCCATCGCCGGTCTCGCGCGCCGCCGGTCTCGCAAGCCCCCGAGCATGTGCGTCTTTGCCTCTCTGTTCTAGACCGAGAGAATAACTGCTGCTACAAAATCGGGAGGTACCCGATACCGGATGGGTGTGGGCGGAATCAGATTTGAACAGCAGTGTAATCTGATTACACAGGATCTCATTACGCTTAACTCGAACCAAACAGAAAATAACGTTTTCAGTTCCCGCTGTTATCAGGTTACGTTACCAAACGATCGAACCAAACACCTCCCTCTGCTCGTCCCGCGCGCCTGGAGATCGAGCAGCTGCGCTCGTTCTCGAGAGCGTTGACCAGGCCCGCAGCCGCAACAGCGTGTGGCCCAGCTCCTCCTGCGCCAAGGCCCAATGTGAGGAAGCCCATCTTCTATTTGCCCCTGTGCACTGTTGGGCCAGTCAGTTTCGGCCCAGTGTTGTTTTTTTCTGTGTCTGCGATTTTGCCTATTAATGCTGAGAAAAACAGATTTGCAGAAAAACCCTTGAACTTCATGCATATAATAACTCATGAACTGTGCATCATATTAAAAAGTTTTATATATGTAAAATGATTAGATTTCTGTCTAGTTTCATAATAACACTTTCATCATGTTTAAAATGCTTAAACTTGTTGTTTGTTTAATTTCGCATAAATGCCATGTTAAAATGTTTTATTTCATAACTAATTAACCGTAACTCGGAATTTAATAAACTTTATATGTAAATGGGGTAGAAAAATGCCTAGTTTAACTTGGTACACTTTATTTTGCTGTTTAACAACATTAAAATTGTGTTTATGGCAGAACAGTACCAAATCTAAAATATGCACATGGGGATTTTCCGGAATTGTTGTTTGTTGTTCCGGCCTCATTTAAACTTGCCTAAATAGTTAGTTTATTTATGCTTCACCTCTTTCCATGTTTAAAAACATTTAATATTGTTGTGTACCTTAACGAGAGCGAACTAAATAACTCGAATGTGGTGTTTCGTCTATATGCAACTCATTGCATATTGAGCTCCACTTAATTTGTAGTGTTGTTTGTTGCATTTGCCATGCCATGAATCATTAAACCGGACATGCATCATACTTGATTGTGCATCATGCCATGTTTCTGTGATGGTTGTTTACTATGTTGTTTGTTTCTTTCCGGGTTGCTTCTCTCGTTAGCTTCGGTTTCGTTCCGGAGTTGTGAGGATTCGTTCGACTACATCCGTTTGTCTTCTTCATGGATTCGTTCTTCTTCCTAGCGGGATCTCATGCAAGATGACCATACCCTCGAAATCATTTCTATCTTTGCTTGCTAGTTGTTTCGCTCTATTGCTATGCCGCGCTACCTACCACTTGCTATATCATGCCTCCCATATTGCCATGTCAAGCCTCTAACCCACCTTTCCTAGCAAACCGTTGTTTGGCTATGTTACCGCTTTTGCTCAGCCCCTCTTATAGCGTTGCTAGTTGCAGGTGAAGACGAAGTTTGTTCCATGTTGGAACATGGATATGTTGGGATATCACAATATCTCTTATCTTAATTAATGCATCTATATACTTGGTAAAGGGTGGAAGACTCAGCCTTATGCCTGGTGTTTTGTTCCACTCTTGCCGCCCTAGTTTCCGTCATACCGGTGTTATGTTCCTTGATTTTGCGTTCCTTGCGCGGTTGGGTGATTTATGGGACCCCCTTGACAGTTCGCTTTGAATAAAACTCTTCCAACCTTGGTTTTAACATTTGCCACCTAAGCCTTTTTCCCTTGGGGTCTACAGACTCAAGGGTCATCTTTATTTACCCCCTCCGGCCAGTGCTCCTTCGAGTGCTGGTCCAAACCGAGCGATGTCCGGCGCCCCCTGGGCAACCAGGGTCTATGCCAACCCGACGTCTGGCTCATCCGGTGTGCCCTGAGAACGAGATATGTGCAGCTCCTATCGGGATTTGTCGGCACATCCGGACGGCTTTGCTGGTCTTGTTTTACCATTGTCGAAATGTCTTGTAAACCGGGATTCCGAGACTGATCGGGTCTTCCCAGGAGAAGGTTTATCCTTCGTTGACCGTGAGAGCTTATAATGGGCTAAGTTGGGACACCCCTGCAGGGTATTATCTTTCGAAAGCCGTGCCCACGGTTATGTGGCAGATGGGAATTTGTTAATGTCCGGTTGTAGAGAATTTGACACTTGACTTAATTAAAATGTATCAACCGTGTGTGTAGCCGTGATGGTCTCTTTTCAGCGGAGTCCGGGAAATGAACACGGCTTTTGGGTTATGTTTGACGTAAGTAGGAGTTCAGGATCACTTCTTGATCATTACTAGTTGACGACCGTTCCGTTGCTCCTCTTCCCGCTCTTATTTGCGTATGTTAGCCACCATATATGCTTAGTGCTTGCTACAGCTCCACCTCATTACCCATCCTTTCCTATAAGCTTAAATAGTCTTGATCTCGCGGGTGTGAGATTGCTGAGTCCTCGTGACTCACAGATACTTCCAAAACAGTTGCAGGTGTCGACGATACCAGTACAGGTGATGCAACCGAGCTCAAGTGGGAGTTCGACGAGGACCTTGGTCGTTACTATGTTTCGTTTCCTGTTGATCAGTAGTGGAGCCCTGTTGGGACGATCAGGGATCTAGCATTTGGGGTTGTCTTCTTTTCTTTTGGTTCCGTAGTCGGACCTATGTGTGTACTCTGATTGATGTATGATTTATTTATGTATTGTGTGAAGTGGCGATTGTAAGCCAACTCTTTATCCCATTCTTGTTCATTACATGGGATTGTGTGAAGATGACCCTTCTTGCGACAAAACCACAATGCGGTTATGCCTCTAAGTCGTGCCTCGACACGTGGGAGATATAGCCGCATCGTGGGTGTGTCTGCATATGTCCAAACTCCAAACACATCGTCTTTGTTGGTGCATCACGACGTTGCGCTGGCCGTCGGCGTGCCCCATGACTGCTCCTCCTCCTCGGATGCACCCTGCGCTCTATCCTCTGTCGTGGCCCGCCCGTGCCCGACGCCGATCTCCTCGACCATCCTCACGACCTCCGAGGCGTCTGGCCGCGCGTCCGGCGCCGTGGCCGCACACGCCATGGCCACCTGCAGCAGCGCCACCATCTCCTCCTCGGCGCCGCCCTCATCCAGGCTCACCAGCTCCGCGTCGAACACCTCCGCCGTCCACTCCTCCCTTACCACCGATTGTACCCATCGCGGCAGGTCCGACGACACACCGCTGTCACCCACACCGGTCGACGCCGCCGTGGGGGACCTGCCGGCGAGGATCTCAAGGAAGAGCACTCCGAGCGAGTATATGTCCGACTTGAATGTCGGCCGACGCGCATCCACGAGCTCCGGCGCGCGGTACCCACCGACACTGCCTTGCACTGACGACGGTGGTGGGGAGAAGAGGTGCTGAAGGGAGTAGTCGGAAAGCGCTGCGGCTTCCGGGTCGCCGTGCCGGAGTAGCAGGTTGGACGACTTCAAGTTTCCATGGGTGAGGCCGTGTGCCGCGTGCAGGTGCGCCACCCCGCGCGCTGCCGACAGCGCGGCCCGCTTCCGCGTGTTCCAGTCCATCCTTGTCCGGCCGGAGCCGCCACTACCTATAGGAAAATAAATGCACGGTGAGAATTTTCATATACTCCATCATGCATGCAGAGTGAAACAGCGATATGTAGTAAAAAAAAGAGGTCATACTCCATCCATTCCACAAAGTGCCTACAGATTTTTTTTAAGTCAAAGCTTGCAAACTTTGATTAAGTATGTAGAGAAAATATTTACATTTAGAATACCAAATACATATCACTAGATAAATCATGAGATATATGTTAGTAATATTTTATAAGTATGTTTGATGTTGTAGACGAACTTGGTTAAAGTTTGCAAGTTTTAACTTCTTAAATCTTTTATAGGCCCTACATTATGGAATGGACGGAGTAACATTTTTCCAACATTTTGGGCAAGTCCAGTTTAATTTGTTTGCAAAAGCGTGCAATACAAGTGTACTACTCTACTTCCTCTATCCGTTTGTTAATCTCCCCCTCTATTTCCGAACCCAAATTTGACTAAACTTTAGGCTAGTAAAACATGACTTATAAATTTGGGACCGAGTTCCACTATCATCAAGGTAACGGAATAACAACAGACCATCATCCATGTGCAGCAGAACGTAAAAGAAGTCTACATGTTCAGCTGCCAAAAAGTAGGAGTTATTTGCAACAAAAAGTACATCGTTGGATTCATATTCGGAAAAGTTAAAGTTTTCAATAATATACTTTGTAGCGAGTAAACCATAATTTAGTCAAAATTTGGATCAAATTCAGGATCAGAATTGGAAGGGACCAATAAACACGAACGGATGAAATATGAGACACACGTGTCCTGTCAGGTATAGCAATTTCAGGTCACATCATAGGTTCCATCACCTTTTTGTGACAGTGAAGGACGTATGCATGACTCTGCCACTCTCCATTCTCCTCCCATTGAAGATAGAAATCTCTTGGAGATACTAGCATTAATTTTTCTTAGTGCTGTCATGAACCATGCATATTCTCATGCATTGCTTCTTTTTTTTGACATAACACCCATATACAAATGCTAACAGAGTGATCAATGAAGTAACTAATGGCACTGAATCTCTAAAAAGTTTTGAAAGTGGATCTGTACCCGGTACATACATGCTCCCCTAGGAGTCTAGGAAGGACTTTGGCGTACTTGAATTTGTATGCTAGCAAACATATGTTAACATTTGTATGCTACCGTACGTTGAAAACAGGTTGAAGAAAAGACATATTATTAGGCTAATTCAAAGTTTGACCAGGTTTGATAAATAAATATCCCGCTAATCCCGGTAGACCAGACTGGACAAAGAAAATGGAATCTGGAGGACGCCATCACGGATAACCGACGCCTGCCGAGCCATACGTTCAACTCTGCGTCCCTTTCGAATTATTTGGAGCTACCAAGATTTTTCTGTACCCTCAGAAACGCTAGCCAAATGCAATCGCTATGATTGCCACCTTTCAATCCCGTCGTACGACTGGAACCAGGAAAAATGCCGGACAGACGCGCAAACGTCGCTGTCCCCCTGAGTAATCGACCGGAGTTTCACTTCATTCCTCCTTTTGATCGATGCAAACCACGGCAATGGCGGTCAAAACGAGCTAGCCAGCAGCGATCAATGCAGTAACTAATGGCAATGTCACTGTGAGCTAATGATGTGGTGAGAGGAGATAGCCGGATAGAGCAGGGGACTGACCGTGGAGCGCGGCGGAGAGGCTGCCGTCGGGCAGGAAGTCGGCGACGAGGAGCTTCTCGTCGCTGGAGTAGTAGTAGCCGCGGACGGGGAGCAGGTTGCGGTGCTGCACCCGGCCCAACGTCTCCACGGCGGACGCGAACTCCTGTCGCTCCGCCGCCACGTTCTTCAGCCGCTTCACCGCCACCGTCGTCCCGTCCTCCAGCGTCGCCCTGTACGTCGGCCCCGCGACGCCGTTCCCCAGCACCTCCGCCGACGCCCGCAGCAGGTCCTCCAGGTCGAAGCTGTAGCCGCCGCCGCCCATGAACACCAGCCGGCTCCTCATCATCTCCGCCGCGCCGCCGCCCGCCGCCGAGGGTATCTCCTTTGAAGACGTCAGGTCGGTCATCTCGCCTGACACCGTCGACGGCGTCAGCGTGTGCCCTCTCGCCGGCGTCGCCGGCGTGGGCGCCTTGTTCCTGTCGTCGCCGCTGGCTGCCGCGTCGTCCCGGCGGCGGCGGACAAAGCAGAGCACGAGCAGGATGAGAACGAGCAGCGCGCCAGCCGCGGCGCCCACGGCGATGGCCGCGACCGCCGTGCCGGAGAGCCGCTTCCTCTTCTTCTCTTGCACCGGTGGGACGACTCCGCCGCCGGGGGACGGGCATGGCCGGTCGAGGGGCTCGCCGCAGAGCCGAAGGTTGCCGGCGAATGACTCTAGCGAGAAGTTCGCGAGGGAGGGCGGGACGGCGCCGGCGAGCTGGTTGTCCGAGACATTAAACACCTTGAGCCGCTGGAGGCCGCTCAGGCTCTGAAGGCCACCGGAGAGGCGGTTGCCGTCGAGCCTAAGCAACCGTAGCTCCCTCAGGCCGTCGAGCGCGGCCGGTATCTCACCGGACAGGTGGTTGTCGTAGAGCGCGAGGTGCCAGAGCGCCGCGAGCCCGGCGACCTCGGGCGGGATGGAGCCGGAGAGACGGTTCCCCTGGAGGTAGAGCGAGCGGAGCAGGGGCAGCGCGAAGAAGTCCTTGGGGATGGGGCCGAAGAGGCGGTTGTTGCGGAGGGAGAGCTTCCGGAGGCCCCGGAGCTCGCCGAGCGTGCCGGCGGGGAGGGCACCGGCGAGGCCGACGCCGGGGAGGCGGACGGCGACGACCGTGGCGTTGCTCGCGTCGCAGGCGACGCCGGGCCAGAGGCACGCCGAGGGCGCGGACGGCGAGTTCCAGCCCAGATCGCGCTCGTGCGGCAAGGCGGCGAGGAAGGACTGCAGCGCCGTCCGCTCTTGCTTCGGCGGCTCCACGGCGTGGCAGCCGAGAGCGGCGACGGCCAGCGCCAGCAGCAGCACCGACGTTCGTGGTGGGATCGCGGCCATCTGTGTACGCGTGCGCCGCCGCTTGGCAAGTCTGACGATGTGCTGCGGCCACGGCTCGGAATGACGCGGCCTCGGCATATGAGAGGCGCTTGCTTGGCTCGCGAGCGAGCTACACTGAGTGCCACAGGTTCAGGGTGTATGGATGGGAGCGAGCTATGTCCCGTGTCTTATGTACACGCTGGGTTGCCTAGCTTGGCATAGGATCTGGAGTTTCATGTGGTTATAGGCTGACCCTGTTGCCGACAGAGTGGAGACAGAGAAAGTGGCGCTGCCGCCATTTGCACGTGCGCGCCATGGATGAAGAGCGTTAGCCGTTAGGAACATTCTCCTCGGATCCGGGCTTGGCTTGGATCGTAAGTAAGCGGTGGATCATATGCATGCATGCATGGCAATCTGGCATGATGTCCACTCTACTACGCATGTCGCGGAGACAGGATCGAGTGAGCCGCGTACAATGCCGTTTATGCCATCATTTTTTCCATCTTATTTTGCCCACGGCATGATTGCAAGTGGGATCGGGGTAACATTTTTTTTCGAATTGGGGAGCATCACGCTCCCAGTTTTCACTATCATCGATGAAAACGGGCAATACAGAGGGGGTGGTCGACGCAAAGGCATTCCTAGTGCGGTCCGGACGTGTTTTGTCATCCAACGCAGTCCTATATCAATCCGTTCGGTGGTTCGAACGTATTTTTTTCCGCAAACCGGAGACAAAGTGGGAGGGGCTTTGCGGACGTCCGGACCACTCCCACGTCCACGTCTGACTAACCTGGCCCATAAAACAACCTCACCCGTCTCTCCCGCGTTTTCTGTCTGATGCACGCGCCGCATCAATGGCAGCCAGAGCACACAACGGCTGACATTGATGTTGCGTGATGTGACCGGATGGGAGGATGGCGCGATCTTTCGGGAGCCGCCGCTTCAATGCGGACACACCTTCCCGAGGAATCAAATTCGGCCGCTACGCCGCATTGAAGCGGTTGACCGTCCGTTCGCATGGCCTGGATGAGGCTATATAAGCCGTGCTTCGGCATCGTTCACATCGCACTCACCGCATCGCTCCGCACATCCTCATCCTCACATCCGCTCTTCCTTCACAACTCCGGTGATGGGCAAGTCATGAGCCTCAGCAGCGGTAGGAGGCGGCTCCGGAACGGGCTCCGAAGGTTCGTGCCAACGCTGCCCTCAACTCCGAGGTCGTCTTCCTCATCGGCGGCCGGCTCCTCGGCGAAGAGGAGATAGTTATCTCCTCCAGCGACGAGGAGGACCAGCCGTCGCAGCAGCAGATGGCGACGCAGGGCGCCGTCTACGCTGCCACAGACAAGGAGTACGAGCAGCAGATGGAGGTCATGCTCCGCCGCTCCGTCCTCCACGTCAACGGCCCGGCAGCGCCATCGGAGACGCTCCTCCGCATCAAGTCGGATATCGCGTCCCTTCCCCACTCTCCCTTGCACAACCGCGGCTCCAAATAGGACGCCGCGTCAAGGAGGATCCTCTTTCACCGCCTTTCCCGCGCCGCGTCAGGGAGGAGCGGAGCGGCTCTTGCCGCCGCCCCGGCGTGTGAAGGAGAAGGGGCGCTCTCCGTTGCCCGACCGCGTCAAGGACGAGCGGCGCTCGCCACCGCCCCTGCACCATGCGATCGCCGTAAAGGAGTGCGGTCATCTTCGCCACTACCTCGGCGACGACAGCAGTAGCTTGCCCTCCTGGAGCGCCCTAAGGGCGGTGGAGTACGCCGACAGGAAGCGGCGATGGCGGGACAGGCACAACGTGACACGCCGGTCAGAGTTCGTGGACTCCGACGTCCCACCGCCGCACATCGCGGTGGACCCGGAGCTGGCATATGCATGGGCCATGGACCACTCCAAGACGGTGGCGGAGACAAGCAAGTGTCGTCCCTGCCGGCTTGATGGGAAAATGGCCAAGTACGGGAGGAGTGGTCTCTCTACGAGGCCGTCGCCTCCTCCAAGGCCCATCTCCCTCCCCCTCTCCCCCACCCACGTCGTCGGTGGCCGCGGCCGCACTGCGCAAGAAGCGGGAGGAAGCGGAGAGGATCATTCGTGAGCGTCAGGCTGCTGTCGGGAAGCCCTGTAGCGCCCTTCCGCCGTCCAAAGCCCGATGACGACGACTCCGACGATGGCTGAGGCGACGATGACGAAGGAGCAGCCAGCCAGTCCGGCATGGCCTACGAGGTAGGGGTAGTGTAGGCTTAGGTTTTTTTAAAGGTTTTTAGCTCAAATATCTTCCGATTTTACGTTAAAATTATCCTAATTTAAATTAATATCGTTCGGTTTGTTTGGGTTTGAATCAAAATTGGTCATTTTTGGTAAAATTCATTTGAAATGTAACCGGATATATGCGGCTAGCTTTGGATAGCCTGATCCCTCCATGGTCCGCAAACGGATACAGAAAAAGATATGGGATCAGTGTTGAAGATGCCCTTAAAGCAGCCACAATGTATGGTTTTTGCTGCCTCTAAGCATTCTCTCTCCTCTTAGAGGCAGCCTCCATACATTGCAAACCCCAGCCTCTAGTCCGAAATTGCTAGCATCC
Organism: Aegilops tauschii subsp. strangulata; assembly: GCF_002575655.3. Taxonomy (NCBI): domain Eukaryota; kingdom Viridiplantae; phylum Streptophyta; class Magnoliopsida; order Poales; family Poaceae; genus Aegilops; species Aegilops tauschii. The sequence continues at coordinate 515,972,490 of NC_053037.3, read as the reverse complement.
CCTCTTAGCTTGGAGGCAGCCTCTAAGGAATAAAGAAATTGAGTGACCCCATCAGTCATTTCTAGGGAGCGGTTGTGGTAGAATAAAATATGTTGAGAAACTTGTTTTCTAAACTTCTTGGTAGGGTCCATCGAATAGGTGACCACAACCTCTATACATTATGTGCTTTTCCCTAAAACTTAGAGGCAACCTATGGACCCAGCATAGAGGCGATGCTGCCTCTAGACATTGTGGATGCCCTTAGCGGCAACGATACATACCGATAGTTTAGGTACCAATGAGATGTTGCCACATGTAAAGAGATACGACCACATGCATATCTATACTGTATTTCTTTTTTTAGTTGTGGGGGTGTATACTATATTTCAGTAGCGTATCTATTGTATCTATGATTTGTTGTCAAATCATGTGGCGCAGAGGACTAGTTTTATCGCGAACCAACCTATGGTTGATGGTTAGAGGGACACTGGTATGCCCAGCCCACCACATTTGACGGCTCCTTCTCTCGAAGGTGCTCATAGGGGTAGGGTGTGCGTGTGTAAGTTCATAGGGATGAGTGTATGCGTGTATGTATGAGCGCTTGCGTCTTTACTATGTTAAAAAAAAGTACTAGTTTTGTCAGGAAATCAGTGGCTTTATTCCATCTTAACCAATTTAAATCATTTATATCTTCTAAACCATACTCTCGTTTTTGAAACTTTTATATATTTGTACTCTTGGCGCCAACACCTTTCGAACAAGATCAATCTTGGATACATTTCAAACACATTTAAATTTTAACATCTCAATCCACTTATTTCACTCAATCTATTCCATTGTATGAAACTGCTTATTTCAAATCGATTTCTTGAAACAAGTGAACTCAGCTAATTGAAATGGCTGAAATCTGGCTCTTGAAAGATTTGAAATATGTTGTTTGAAAGAATTGGAATCAATTATTTTAGGGATAATTAGATTTATGCCCCTAATTATGTCCCACTCAACTGTTTTACCCCTAATTTTCAAAAGTCACCGCTTCTGTCCAAGTCACTTCGCTCCTCTTATGTTTTTGCTCTTTGACCGTTTGACCATCAGTTTGAAAACTTCATAACTTATTCATACTAAATCAAAAAAATGCAAATAAGATACCAAAATGTTCGAAAAAACATCACCTATATGTCAGTGTCATTTGCATTCATGAAAAAAGTGTTCGAAAGTGCCCATCCGAGTTTTTGCTCTTATGCTACCACCATGAATAGTAAAATCTAAAAAAATTCAAAAAAAATTGGTGGCAAAGAATGAGAAATGTTTTAAGTGCTCGTCAAGTTTCGTAAGGGAATGACATTCATGGGTGCCCCAGCAGAAAAAAACAATCAACACTCCAAAATAGATTATTTATTTGCCACGACTTCCACGAATGTCGTTCCCTGATGAAACCTGGCAAGCACTTAGAACATTTGTCGTTCTTTGCCACCATATTTTTTTTGAATTTTTTAGATTTTACTATTCATGATGGTATCAAAAGAGCTAAAATTCGGACGTGCACTTTCCAACTTTTTTCATGAATGCAAACGACACTGACATATAGGTGATGTTTTTTTGAACATTTTAGTATCTTATTTGCATTTTTCTGATTTAGTATGAATCTACTACCCCTATAAAAGCATGAGAGGGCGGAGAACCAAATCATCTGTACCGTCCAGTAAGAGTAATCCAACGATCCATAGCCCTCCTGTGTTTAGCACTAACCACGTTTTACTGTTCACCGAATTCCTCTGCTCACCGAAAACTGAAAAAAAATGGTGCCCACTTATGCTGCCCGCTCCGTGCCCACGATCGCTCCACGATCTCACGCACGCACGTCCTCCTTCCGCCTCCTCCACCCAACCTCTGTGTCGACGGGCTTCTTCCCGACGTCCTCTTGCTGCGTGGCGGCGATGTGGTCGAACTCGTCGGAGAGCTTCCTGGCGCGCTTCCTCCGCCGCTCCATGGCCTCTGCCCTGCTGCATCCTCCGCACCCGGCACGAGGCAGAGGAGACAGGCGAAGGGGAAGTCCCTCCAGACTCGACGCGAAGGGACGGCGCAGTCGGCGAGAATGCCGCGTAGGCGTCGGCGGCACCGATGAGGACATGGACGAGGGAGGTGGAGAGGATGACCCCCGCGCGTACCCGTCTCGCCCGCGGAAGGCCTTGGTCAGCGCGACGGGGAGGAAGACGCCAACGACGCTGTCGAGGAGGATTGGGAGCAGGGAGCCCTTCTTGAGCTGCGTCGCCGCAGCCACGTCGCGCAAGATCCCTTCCTGCCCGGGCACTCTCCCCCGCTCCGGCGCGACAATCCCGCCCGAATGAGCGCCTTCCTCCGTCGTTGATCCGCGGGCCCATCACGCGCATGGTGTGCTTGACGCGTCGCCTCGACACGCTGCACTGGTATGTGTCCGGCCCATACGAATTTCTGAATTTATCTGTCTGACTGGTTCGTAGTAATATTCAGGTTCGTCCATGTTGCAATGGCAGTTAATTGTATATAGTTCTTCCCCTGTTCAATACCGATGGCTGCTACTATCTCCTTTTTGTTTTGCTAAAGGACCTCAGCCATTAAACATACAACCAGAGATACAAGGCACCCCACACAGTGTGAATGATTTACTCTTAAGTTCTAAGCTATCCAAGGCGTTGGATCTTTTCTGAACATGGTTCAGAACGAAGAATGTACTGACATATAAGTGCAAAAGCTTACATCACTGAATGATGTAAGTAAAAACAGATATGCAATGTATAGGAACACTGATATGAGTTTTAGATATGGAGTACGAAGATCCCCTGAAAGAATCACTTTTCTAAACCATGCAATTTTCTCACATTATGCCAGTAGAAGGAAGAGTTAAACACATCAACGCATATCTTTGGGTGCTATTTTCAGGTATTGGTACAATGATTGAAACTGCATGTCAATGTACATGGTATCCCTTTTTTGTCTGATGATCATGTATACCACATGCTCTCCAAGTGATAACTTTCTTGTGCTTTTTCTTGCCACAGAAGGGCAGAATAAGTATGGATAAGGTGTTCTGTTTTTATTGAACAGCCCCTTTTTATAAATTTTCATGCTAATTAATATGTCTTTGGTTTTCCCTCTATGAATCTCCATTGAACATCCTCTAATATTTTGTGCAGCCTTTACTAGACATGTTGAAACTACATTGCTGTCTCCAACTCTGAAAACTACAGGCCATGTTTGATTAAAATAGGAGCCTGAGCGATGGAGTATGAAGGCACCTTCGTACTGTATATTTGCATGGATGTATCAATATTGGCATTCACATCAATCATGTATATTTTACAAGCAGATTTGTATGTTACATTCAGACTGAATTTTACCTTTCCCATGTGTAGACATATGAAGCATTGAAGCTGGAAGTCATGTGATCAAAGTATGTTATAGCTGTCTACTTTTGAAAATCATAGCATTTATCAGGTTGTTTTACGATTATTTCAGTTTGGGATGATTGGGTTGTCATCATGATTCATAAAAGGATAAGCACCAGCGACGAGTAACTGGGAAGGAGAGGCTGATACTTGAGATAGGTTCTACGATGATAATGGTGGTGGTAGCGGCTTGCAATTCGCATGGATGGGGTGGAGAATAGCATGGATTAATCTTCAAATCCTACTAGGCAGCGCTTCACCATGAATGGCTACGACGGCAGCAGAATGGAGGAGCTCAGTGTGTTCTGTAAGATATGGCTGTGTAGTATGTGGAGTGAAGATGCATCTACCATCAGTTTCTTAGTTATTGAGGTGATTCTGATTTCCTAAAATATTATGTGCTCCACATACGTGATGGATTTATGCTTATTGCTTACATCTGGGATTCTATTTCAGGACAACTTTTCCTGGTGGCGCTACCGGTGCCCAAATATCTCATTTCTCTTGATTATATAGTGAATGCAATTACTTCGTTTCGCCCAAATTCCCCCCAAAAAATTATATTTGAAAAGTTTGTTCTGATCAAATATGTTAAATATTGACACATACTCCCTCCGTCTGGAATTACTTGTCGCTCAAACGGATGTGCTAGATACATTTGTTTGAGCGACAAGTAATTGCGGACGGAGGGAGTATTTGACTATGCCTATTAATTTGTATTGCTCTTGCTGGGTAGGGATAAGTGTTATGAATTGTTGCTATTGTTGTGAGAAACATATATTGTTGAGCTTATAGATAAGCACATAGAAGATGCAAAATATAATATTGCGTATGTGTTGTTGTGCTAGATTATCTCGTGAAGGGCAAACCTAACAACGTTCAATGCAAAGTACTCCCTCCGTTCCGAATTACTCGTCGCAGGTATGGATGTATCTAGATGTATTTTAGTTCTAGATACATCCATTTTTGCGACAAGTAATTTGAAACGGAGGGAGTAGTGAATAAGGGAGGAAGAGCTCAAGGAACAAAGGGTAGAACAATATACGAATATACAAACTGACCTGTTAGGCGTGGCTTCACAAAAACTAAGGTCTAAATTTTTTGGATGATGCACATTAATGGAGTTTTTTGTTTATTCACTTCGTTCCAAGATATATCGCAAGACTTGCTTCGCTGGTGCCAAAGCTCATTAGCAGCAATGCAAAGCTTTTGATTGGAGCAAAGCTATACAACCAAGGAAATTGGATTTCCTTTCCGTCGATGTAAATATTTTACTGTCCCCGAATCTTTCTCCTGGCCTAATATATTTGCAGATGTCTATGTCTTTGTGATCTTCGTGGAGGCTGCTTATCTCACAGTTTTTTCTGTCTATCCCGCCTAGGAAAATAGATTGTACAGTATTAATTTAGTCGAACAACACGAGTAACATGCCTGCCTACTGTAGTTATTTTTGACTATCTGATCTGTTCACACATCATTACAAAGTTCCTTAAAACTACCTTTGTAGATATTTCAAACCAAGGTCTAGGAGTATTCAGCCAATCATGCTTTCAAACCAGCAGAGAATGGGAAAGAAAGTATCTGTATTTAGGCTTACTAACTATTAACAAACAATGTGGTTCTCATATGAATGTGTGTAATTTTATTCTATTCATCAGTGTGTAAATCACAAGAGAACTGTGCAATGAGGTTCTTGTCATACTGATGAGAATAGTGTACTATTTCCAATTTTTTTTTGCTCAATATTGAAGCACTGGACCCTTCTTGTTCTGTACTTCTGTGCAACAACTAACACTCTTTCTCGCCACTACGGCCGTGAAACTTCAACCATATAGATGTGCTCGAGCTGCTTTATATCGCATAATGACCATTCTTCTGTTTGCAGCACATAGTCTCTTTGATGATTGGACTCGGCACCTTGGCCTGGTACCATGCACAACAGTCCCCATGGAATCTATCGTCGCCTTAATGGCTATTAGAGCTGGTGTAGTGTGACGAAAGCAACGTCAATGAAGAGAAGAAAGATTGCCGTCGAGGTTGTTGTGTAAGATTCTCTCATTGCTATGAACATTACGAAATAGATGCAAATGAAGCTGAATTGCAGCTTACAAGATTTTGATAAAGATATACATTTTATATTCAAAGAAGATATCTAATAAGTCCTATGTACTCAGTAGTTGCCCGTTGTACTGAATGTTCTGAAAATTTCAATTGATCAACACAGGAGTAATTGGTCTGATTTAAGAGATTAGCTTATTTTGTTCAAATATATTAAAGAGGCGAATGAGAAAATTTCTTGCTATGATTAGAACGTGCGTTGCACGTGCAAGCTTACTAGTTAGTTATGAAGTTTTCAAACTGGCAGTCAAACGGTCAAAGGGCAAAAGCATAAGAGGAGCAAAGTGACTTGGACAGAACCGGTGACTTTTGGAAATTAGGGGTAAAACAGACGAGTGGGACACAACTAGGGGCATAAATCTAATTATCCCATTATTTTATAACAAGTGAAATAGTTTTTAAATGAGTGAAATTGAAACAGTAGAAATCATTTTGTGAAACTTATTGTCTCAATGCGTGAAACAAACTATTTCAAAAAATATGAAATTGAAGTTTCCAAAAAATTAGTCTCGATGCTTTAAAAAAATGTGAAATCTCTTTTTAATGAGTGAAATCAGTTTTTCAGTCATTGTAAGTAACTAATTTCAAATAGTAACTTAGTTAATTGAAATGAGTGAAATTTGTCTCACTAAAGGGTTGAAATAAGTTGTTCGAAAGAATTGAGATAATTTTTTAAAACGATTGAAATGTTTTTTAATGAGTGAAGCTAGTTACTGTAAACAATTGAAATCATTTTGCGAAACTAATTGTTTCAGTGTGTGAAACTTATTACTTCAGAAATATGAAACTGATAGTTTTGAAAAAAAAGATTATGTGATTTTTGATAAATATGCGAAATCTACTTTTCAAAATGAGTGAAATCAGTTTTTGAATGAGTGAGATTATTTTTTGAACTGTGAGTTGTTTGAAATAAGTGAAATAAGCAAAGGACTTTAGTGGGTTTTTAATGAGCGGAACCTGTTTTTGAAAGGAGTGAAATTAGTGTTTTCAATATGTTGCATACTCTCTGTTTATTAGAAACGAGTAAAATCTGTTTTTGGAAAGTGACAAAATATTTTTTGAATTGAGTGAAATCCATTATATGAAAATAGTGAAATAATTTTTTTGAAATGAGTGAAATTATCTTTTTATATGACTGAAATCTTTTTTTAAAACTCGTTAAAAATATATTCAAGGTTGGTCTTGTTTTAAAGGTCTACCACCATGAATTCAAATATGTAAAATATTCAGAAACAAAATTTTGATTGGAAGTTATGAGTCGTTTTAAAATATCACAAGAGAAATAAAATTCAAGCTGGAGAGGGGGGATCTTGTGTGCATGGTTCTTTTCTACTCTCTCTCTCTCTCTCACACACACACACACACACACACACACACACACACACACACACACACACACACACACACACACACACCTGACAAAAGGCTGCTATGGCGGATCCATGTCATTGTGTATTACAACGTATACCTGCATCAAAATGTTTGACACTTTTATACCGCATGGCAATGCACAAATCTTGACCCGGAGCCCGTCGGCGAGAAATCTATTGATAAGTACCATTACTGGTAACCTTTTCATTTTGAGGTGATTGATCCAAAAGGATCTAGCAAGTTCAGCCTTAAAACTCTGGTACCAGCACCACATCATCTAACTAGGACATCAAATCCGCCAAACAGTACAAAACCTCTACCACTATTACAACAAAAGAGTATCCGGAAATGAATTAAAAAGCAAGGGGTCTTAGTGTAACTGACCAGAATTTGTTAGAGATCATACACATCTATTTATATGTGGGATGGGGTTTACAATAGTATATAGTTAAGCAAGGGGTCGAAGTGGGTTCATTGCCTTAATCGTCAACTCCGAATTGAAGAAGAATGATTTCTAAGGTGATTGCTAACATTTTGTTTCCGGCTTCTCCTTTGTTTCCATTGTTTACTAGTTTGTATCAAGCGTCGTTTGAAACACTTACCTTGTAGTTTCTATTGGTTCTCCCATCACTGATGATCAATATATAGCGGCATACATCCGCGTGTTTGCAAGCAAGTGGGCAAAGACAAAAGAAAAATTAAATATGTTGTAGTAGCAACAGACGACACAGAAGTTTGTTTACTCTATGATAGTTTTCAAAATTGAAGACTAAGTGCATAAATTTTGACGAATTTGGTTGATTTGAAGCGAGTCAGGGTGAGGGATGCAAGCAAATTGGTGGTATTTTCAATTTGAATTGTACATTCTTATGAACATTGAATATAAAATATAATAATAAGAAGCACAAAGTTCCTTCTTATCTTGTAACAGTGTAACTATACCAAATACAATCAAACATTTTATATATCAAACTTGGACACATTTCATGTGAGTTGAGCTAACTGATATTATTCAAGACCGAATGCAAAGTACACACCGCAATGCCAACTAATAATTAAACTCGACACATGACATTTAGACATATCTAGCCATGAAAGAACCAAGAAATGAGCAATGCCAAAGATTTGAATACAAATCCCTCATAGACACTTTGTACTCTAGAATTTTCATTTACTTACATTTGAGGTAGTGACTCATGCACTCTCAAAACATGAAGATATTTGATAGATTTATGATTTATAGATCTCTGCAAAAATATTTAAGGATGCTAAAATTAACATTAGCACATACATGTATACCTGTAATTCATCTAAATGGTACAAATTAATCTTTGAAAACAATTTTTTATTTAATCAAGTGAAATTCGTTAAAGTGTATTTCGGAAAGGAAATGACTACTAACTCCAATCCTATTGCAAAATATGTTTTACATTAGTAAAATGAATTTGTTACTATGATGATACCTAGCATTTAGTAAAAACAATGTATACCTGGAAACAATTTATATGGAAGTAAAAGAGTTTAATATAAAGAAGTGAGTCCAGACTTGGATGGGTTTGATTTTCTAGCATAATATACAAAATTGTGGAATCAAGTTTGTTTTAATAGTTTGTCGGTGACATTGGTGGCACAGTCGCTGAGACGGTAACACCTACACCACATTCAGTATTCCAAATGTAAGCGAATGGACAATTCTAGAGTATAAAGTGTCTACAATGAATTTGTCTTCAAATCTTTGACATTGCTCATTTCTTGGTTCTTCCATAGCTAGATATGTCTAAGTGTCATGTGTTGAGTTTGACAATCAGTTAGCATCACAGTGTTAACTATACATTTGGTCTTGAAATAAATCAGTTAACTCAATGGTAGTGCATTGTCTGATCCAATCATTCCTCTTATATCATCGTACTAAAGGTTGCTTTGGTTTTCCTAATAACATGATGTAGGCTTGTCCACAAATGTCTGCAATCGAGAAAAAATATCATCAACAACAATCTTGTTTTGAATTCTTTATATTACCATATCATTAGATAAAAAAATGAATTTTAAATACGAAGATTAGTACTTCAAACAACACTAGCAAAAGAAAAATATCTCAATGTGTGCAAGTTTATGATTTACCATTTTACAAACAAACAATAAGAAAGCATTGACTAAAAAGGTGAGAACTTTCACAGTATGAATAAATGGAAAAACATTTCATCACAAAATTCCATCATATGTAGTGGTTACAAATTATTAATTTTATTCAATCAGGCCTCTCTTGTTCAAATGATCAATCCTCTCATCAGCATCACAAAAACCACATTTCTTAGTTCCTTCCCAACCTCTCAGTCCGATATCTTTAGTTAATATACAATAATTTTCTTAAAATTTTCAAAATATGTTCAAAATCTCAAATGGTTCAAAAAAATGTTCAGAACTTTAAATTTTTTCCTCGTTGAAATTTGTTGAAAATTCAAAAAATGTTACCATTTTTTCAAATAATGTTATTGTTTTAAAAACTGTTCTAGATTAAAAAATATCAAAACATTCGAGTTTTAAATAATTGTTCAAAATTCTAAAAAGTGTTTGTGTTTTACAAAAATCTTCATGTTTTCTAAAATTGTTATGAATTTTAGCATATTCTTATTTTAAAAAAGTGTTCATTTTTTCATAAAAATTTCAGCTTCTCAAAAAAAGTTTGGGAATTTTAAAAAAATTCCTGTTTAAAAAATTGTGTTTTGAAAAAGTGTTCGGAATTTTCAAATAAATATTCACATTTTAAAAAACTGTTCAGGATTTCGAAAATTGTTCACATATCCATAAAATGTCAGCTTTTCCAAATTTTGTTCAAAGTTTGAAAACAAGTTTTGTATTTTAAAAAATGTTCATGTTATCAAAAATTGTTCACATATTAAAAAATGTTCATGATTTCCAAAAAGTTTTAGTTTTTTTCTTCAAAATATGTACATAATTTGAAAACATTAGTGTTTCAAAAAATAGTTTATTTTAAAAATAACATGTGTTTCAAATTCCAAAACATGTTTAGATGTTGTTGTTACTAGCTCTTATCTCACCACATAGGTTCTTTGATATTTTGAAAATTTGTACTTTTGAAGCTGTACGTTTGAGATTCTTTTTGGGCGGTTCCCACACTGGACACGCTTCCCGTTGGAGAGACAGCGGGTGCGAGTGTGGTAACCGACCGGATGATAGGAAGTGTTTCTCATAGATAAAAGGCTGATAACAACAGATCCCTAGACATGGTTGGAGGAGGACCGAGATTCCATGCGTCAATTAAAACTCCACATTCTCAGCTGACTATACTATTAGCTATGCTTTTTATGATCGAGTTGCCTCTGGCAGCATGAAGATTGGCGGACGCCACATGTCGGCCGGGTGAAGGCGTGAACGGATCGGACGCCTCGGCACCTGTTGGATGGCATGCAAGATAGTCGTCCGATCTGCCACCACGTCAACTCCAACCTTTACAACAAGCATCATGTTGCGCTCGGTTATTTTGCAACACAAACAATGTTGAAGCCGTTTTGAGCCGTTTCACATCTTTGTAACAAGCCTTGTGTTGAAAACCACCGTTTGCCTTGGTAGCTCTGCAACAGAGTCGTTGTTGCGCACGTTTGGATTGTAACAAGGGTCAAGTTGTCAAGTTGGACTACAAGCGACCCAACATGCGGTTGGATGCTTAGGTGGTATCCTGAGCCCTAGAGTTCAAGTCCTAAACTTGACATTGGTGCTTGCATTATTTCTGGATTTATTTCAGGCTTCCGGCGATGTTCATTCGTTGGGAGGGGACGTTCCTGTAGACTGCGAGACGCCTGTGGTGACTTCGCAGAATCTCAAGATGCTATGCCGCTCAGTCTCTCGGAGGTGCTCATATGGGTAAGGTATGTGTGCATGCGTCATAGGGGTGAGTTGTATGTGAGCGACTTTGGTTGTACTCTGTTAAAAAGAGTTGGACTACACGACGAGTTGTTGTGACCGTCAGATCAAACTCAGATCCGACGGACGCGTGGGCGGCCGAACGCTGACGGTGCCTTTTTATAACACAAACGCTGATGGTGTTTTTTTTTCTTCTGGATTAGTTTGAATTGCTTACCACATGTGTCACGTGGTAACGCGGTGTTGATTGCAATCGTTTCCCGATGATCCTAAGGGCGTGCTTGGAATCGATGTAATCGAGAGGTGTTTCACTTACACGCATATCGTACCCTGAGCAATTACGTCCCGAAATGAAACGATGGGCCGAGACATGTACTATTATTTACAACTGTATTTAAAAGGAAAACGGTTATCCAAACAGGGCTTAAAGGAAAGGTTTTTCACTGGCCCTAAAAGAAAGGTTGACACGATTAGTTTTGTTTTACACGATTAGTTTTCATGGTATCGGCAGCCTCAGATCAAACAAGACCTCCTGCTGCACAGGATGGAACAAGGCGGCCAGAGCCAGACAGAAGATTATTCTTCCACCGCACGTGCAAGGTTCAGAGCCTTCTGCAGGATCTTCATAAGGGTACGTACCCCCTCCGTATTGCTACGAAGCTTCCAAAAACATTTTATTATAATATACTTCCTTCGTAAAGAAATATAAGACCCTCTAGAATAAGTGATATAAAAGCGTTTATTCTTTACGGAGGGTGTACATATTTTGAATGAAATTCGCCATTACTTGGGCCAAAAACTCAGAAAGTGATCAAATTTAGAGCATAAACATGTTTAAGTGATCAACTTCGGGCAACAAAATGATTGGGGAACGTAAAATCGTCTATGTGGCTGTCTGGTCGACCCAGATTGTGTGGTGTCATTTTTCTGATATATTACACTGGTAACTGGGTTTTATTTTGCATTCAACTCGTAAATATATGTATGATGGTTTTCGCGAAAAAATAATACTTCCTCCTATAAAAAAGTCTTATATTTTGATACAGAGGGGGTAATATGTATGATGGGTTCAGGAGAGGGCAAAAATTAGAACAACGCAGCCAATAATGTTGTAACTTGCTGGAGAGATTCTGTAGGCTTAGCTGATTTCGAACCATGTTGTAGTTGTACTACTATTTTATTTCCGTCCTACTGCGTACCTAGTATATATGAACTGATCGATTCAACATATTTGGGGCTTATATATTTTAGCGGAATTTGGCTTTTTTTCTTTGCTGGGTAACTAAAGCAAGCAACGGTATTGATTACTTCCAAAATAAATAAAATAATAGAATTGTGCTCTTTTTAATTAACAAATTGTAATTCTAGTACTCCTTCCGTCCCGTAATATAGTGTGTATTGTTTTTTTTGCAAAACTCAAGCTTAGTTTGTAAATTATCTATATCTGTAATATAGAGAAATTTATCTATACCTATAATATCAAATATATATCATAGGAAAATATTTTGCATGATAAATTTACTGGTATTGATATGGTATTCCAGTTGTCAATATATTTTTCTATAAAGTTTATCAAAAATTATAAATTTATACTTTTAAAAATTCAATATACACTATATTTATCTTCAATTCGCTAATCGATATATGTACTCACCTCTAGGTTCTCCTCCTTTTCTTTTATTTTCAGTGTTTTACTCCACTGGCCGGCGTGGCTTTGGTGGTATATCTCTTCATGGCGAGGCACAAGCATCTTGAACCTGGATTGCAGAATCCTTGGCACATGGCACTGATTGTGTTTATAGTTATCTGCTTCATGCCGATAGGGTACCTGTTGACCCAAGATGATTAAAACTAGCTATATTCCATAAATTTCTTGCTCGTGGAGTGTGTCGATCTAACTCAATGTTTTTGGCTATAATTTCTCAATGTTCTCTTAGTCAAAAGCTCCCCGGTTCATGTGCGAGCCAGAAAGATGTGTATATGATTGTTATTCCTTTCAAATTTATCTTTTCCGATCAACCAACAATAGCATAACCCTTTCATATAGAAGAAAAAGAGGTTATATGTACGGAGGTGCCAAGTTTTTGAAAGGAACTTGCCGAAAGTCCTTATGTCCACAAAAAAAACTATGAATTCTTTGGTCAATACCCTCGCTGGTGTGGGCCTGAGTGAAGGCCATCTCCCTCTAGTTGATGTCCTCGAAAGCGAGGGCTGCCACTACAAAATGAGTGAGGTGTGTTCCCCTAAAAATGCGAAAAATATTTCAAAGCATGCGGAAGAGCATTATGTTTTGCTCTTGTTTCTTCTTAGACACAGAGGTTAGCATCGAGCCCCACCATTCAATCTCCCCAGGCAGAATTGTTTCTTCTTAGACACAGAGGTTTCACCTATCCATTCCTTTATATTGCTCCAGGAGGTCTTTGAGAATGGACAGTCCTTGAAAAGCTGCATTGCGGTTTCTGACTCTTGCAGGCAAAACTGACATCTAGGGTTCTGTGGCCACCCACAAATATCTAGCATGTAGACCGTCATGGTTTTCCCATGAAGCATCAACCAAGAAGATAATTTACATTTAGGCTCCGCATGTGCAGACATGATTGATGCGGAGAGAACTTAGGGAATGATCCCTCGAAATAAGCAGCCTACTCACAAGTGGATGAGTATTCCTTTTTAAAAAAATTGGAGAATTGTTAGTCACTAAATTTGAGATTAGTTTCTCTTTCATCAACATTTTATATTGCCATGTAAACAAGTTATATTAACTACTCCCTCCGTTCTTAAATATAAATCTTTTTAAAGATTCCAATATGGACTACGTACAGAGCAAAGTGAGTGAATCTACACTCTAAAATATGTCCATATACATCTGTATGTAGTTTATATCGAAATCTCTAAAAAGACTTATATTTAGGAACGGAAGGGTAGATTAAATAGTTTTCTTGTAAGTGGTGTTTATTTGGCTCAATCCTTTCTGCTTATACTATCTCAGTGTTAGGCAATATATTATTATTATTCCTTTGGAGGCATATTTAGTCCCTATTCTACAAAAGATCTTATTTTGGGTCATAATTCTTTCTAAAGTGTCTCACCAGTGGTCTAAGCTCGCCAGAAACTTCTAGCGAGACCTAGGCAGCCCTCGCGTCAAGCAGAGTGCGAGATGGGCCGACCCAGGTGCGCTGGAGGCCACAACTGCATTTTTTTGTTTTTTCTGTTTTTGTTTATACTTTCAAATATAATAAATAAAATATATACAAAAATACTTTACATAAAAAATTAGAAAAAAAAGCTAAATGTGTATAAAGAAAATGTTTCTCGTGTATACGAAAAAAATAAACAATGTGTGTGAAAAAAATTGATCGTGTCTTACAAATATTAATCAAGCATTTTAAAAATGAATAAAAGTATTTGTAAAATGTGTATAGAAAACATGTTGCACATGTATTGAAAAATGTAAACTTGTATTAAAAAAAAGTTAATCAAGCATTTGAAAAATGTTAAATGTGTATAGAAAAATGTCGATCATGTATTAACAAAATTGTAAATCTTGTATTAGAAAAATGCGAATGAACCATTTGAAAATGACCATGCATTAAAAAATGTTAATCTTGTACTTGAAAAATGTTAATCAAGCATTTGAAAAAAGAAAATAAGTGTATATAAAAAATGTTTACTGTGTACTAAAAAATGTTAATCTTGTATTTAAAAAATGTTAGTAAAGAATTTAAAATGTGTATAAAAAAATGTTGACTATGTACTGAAAAATGTTAAAATCATATTAAAAATGTTAAACATGTATTAGAAAAATGTTTTTGACATATACAAAAAATGTAGAATGGAAACCAAAAGAAACAAAGAAAAAAACAATGAAAACCGAAAAAAGCAAAGAAAACCAAAGAATAATGTTGAAATAGAAAACCAAAGAACCAAGGGCAAAAAATGGAAAATGATGAAACCGATAAAGAAACCGATGTGTTATACGTTTAGTCCCAAAATGATAGGTATACAAGAGTGGTATAATAAAAACTTTTATGTAGATCACTGAATACGATGTGTATGACCAAAAATATTGAAATTATAATATGAAGGTTTACTAGTTGATAAACATTAGATAGTAAAAGTATCGGTGTTAAGGTTTGTAATTCCGACCTCATTAAAATGTCGATAGTGGCATAGGGAACTTGGAGCGTAATTTATCCTTGATTAATATCCTTTGTGTTGTCTGGGTCGGGGGAGCGTGATGGTTAACTCCTCAAACCTCCTCCCTAGGGGCATGCGAGATTACTTTGCTTCCAGGATTAATTAACTTTCACAAAAAGTATTGAGTTCTTTATGACTAATGTGAGTTTGTGGACTATAAGCACTTCCATCCTTCTATATTTTGCTAGTCTCTCCGGTATCATGCATCGCCCGTTCTCACCTCGAGACTTGGTGCAAACTTTGCCGGTGCATCGAAATCTCGTGATATGATACACTCTATCACACATAAACCTTACTATTCTTCATCAAAACAATCACCATACCTACCTATCATGGCATTTCTATAGTCACTCCAAGATATATTGTCATGCAACTTCCACCGTTACTATTCACATGATTTGAGAATTCATTGTCATTTTGCTTTGCATGATCATATAGAGTCGACACGATATTTGTGGCAAAGCCACTGTTCATCATTGTTATACATGTTATGATAGATCATTGCACATCCCGATACACAGTCAAAGGCATTCATATGTAGTCATATCATTTTGTTTATCGAGTTGTAAGTAAATACAAATGTGACGATCATCATTATTAGAGCATTATCCCAGTGACAAAAAAGAATGATGGATACTGATAAGTCCTCAAAAAGGTGAGGATGAAGTTCATGGTATTGTTCTAAAAAAAGAGAAGGGGTAATGTTTCTATATCCTTTACCACACTTGTGCTTCAGAGTAGCACCATGTTCTTCATATAAAGAGTCTCCATCATTTGTCACTTTCATATACTAGTGGGAATTTTTACATTATAGAACTCGTCTTGTATATTTCGATGACGAGTTTCCTCAAATGCTCGAGGTCTTCATGAGCAAGCAATTTGGATGCACACCCACTTAATTTCATATAGAGAGCTGTCATATACTTATAGCTCTAGTGCATCCGTTGCATGGCAATCCCGACTCCTCGCATTGATATCAATTGTAAGGCCTCTCCATTGCCTAACGACCCCCCTCGTTGATGCGAGACTTTCTCAAATTTTTGTCTTCCCTTATAAACCCCTATCATCATTCTTTGACCATCCAAAGTGCTAAGTCTATGGCTCACGCTCATGTATTGAGTGGAGTTGAAAAAGCCGAAGCGAGAAAAATTATGATACAATTGCTTGGTATGGCACCGGGGTGTTCATGATATACTTTATGCTAGGAAGACCGAGCTATGCCATGCTTACATGATTAAATGAGTAGGGATAACGTTCTTTAGCATTGTTTATTTTGAAGAGTGGTGATTATTTTCTAGCACTCTTGCATATTATCATTTTATATTTATTAAGTCATCAACTACCAACATTCATGCCCAAATGATTACATGATTAAGACATGTTATGTAGCATTTCACATAAAAAATTCTATTTTATCATTTACCTACTCGAGGATGAACATAAATTAAGCTTGGAGATGTTGATACGTCTCCAGCGTATCTATAATTTTTTATTGTTTCATGCTTTATATGTCATTTTGTATTATCAATCTTGTATGCTTTATATGTCATTTTATATTTTTTATGGACTAACCTATTAACTCAGTGCCCAGTGCCAGTTCCTTTTGTCTGTATATTTTTGGTTTTCCAAAAAATCCATAACAAACGAAGTCCAAACACGATGAATTGTTTTGATGATTTTTTCTAGGCAAGAAGAGACCCCGAAAGCTTAGGGAGGAGGCCAGAAGAATCGTGAGGGAGCGACAAGGCAGAGGGGCGCGCCCCGGGGGTAGGGCGCGCCCAGGTGCCTTGTGGTGCCCTTGTGGCTCCGTTTGACCTAATTCTAGTCCTGTAAATTCACATATATCCAGAAACCCTCAAGGGAGGTCCCGAAACAATTCTTCCACCGGCGCAAGCCTCTATTCTTCCGTGATCCCATCTGGAGGCCTTTTCTGATACTTTGCTGGAGGGAGAAACCCTTGGGGAGGCAATATTCATTGACCTTGTTGTTGGGAAATATAGTAGAAAATAAAACAAAAATCGTCCTACGATCAACCAAGAACACTATGAAGATGTAATAACGGTTTAGATTAGAACATTACAAACTCCGAGTTGCAGTGAAGGAAGGCGAGTCGGCGTAGATCGTACTTGAAGTCCCTCGAACCATTCATGAGCGATCCCTCGAATGGAAGACTGAAAGCATGGCCTCTCCATAGATTTAACTCTAATTGGATCAACTAGAACTAGAACTAGAGAACTAGAGAACTAGAGGAGGCTCCAAAACTTGTGTATCCAAAAGTGCCCAAAACCATTAGTATATGTAGGTTGGAGGAGGGGAGAGGGGACGCCACAAGGGGGAAGGTCCCCTCCCCCCTTAGTCCGGCAATGAGGAGGGGGGATCCCCCTCTGATTCGGCCTCCCCCTTCCTTCTCCAAGAAGAAAGGGGCACCACCTCCTATTGGGCCCAAGTGGCCCAATATCCTTTCCGCCACTTGGCCTATTAAGTCGCATTGAGATTTAATTAAATATAAAAACCTCCTAACTATTATTAGAGACTTTTATTACTAATTTAACATCTTCAGAAACATTTTCCACCTTTATATTATTTATCGGTATTACCCGGTAAATCCCGAAAACCTTCCCGTGACCCCGAAACGCTTATGGCTCCTCTCGAAACTATTTCATAACATTTCCTCATTACTCCTGTCCTATTAACACTCAGCAAATCTTGATAACCTTATGCTTGTGATCTTGATAACCTTATTTTTGTTCAATGACTGATAATGGAACCGTGGACATCCATATTGATCCGTGTGAGTACACGAATGACATTCGAGTGAACCGTGGACATCCATATCGATCCGGATGAGTACACGAATGACATTCGCAGTACTCTACAAAACCCAACGTGAGATATATCGATATCCTATTGAGTCATACATAGACTCACTATACTAGTCTCCCTGTTATCGGTTTTGTTCTCCTTTCTCGCTGACATGTTTCGGCATCCCCGTGACCTAGTCACCTGTGTATATATGGCCAAATGATGATGGATGTCGTAACACCGAGAGGTCCCTAATAATATATCTCCATTGTTGGAGGAGCAAATCCCACTCTTGAGCTATCTAGCCTCTTGTCAAACTTTCTGATGAATCTGTAAGTGTAGGATCAAAAGTATGTCTAGAGGGGGGGGGTGATTAGACTACTTGACCAAATAAAAATCTAGCCTTTTCCCAATTTTAATTCTTGGCAGATTTTAGCAACTTAGCACAAGTCAAGCAATGAACCTACACATGCAATTCTAAGAGTATAGCAGCGGAATGTAAAACAATTGCATATGAAGGTAAAGGGAGGAGTTTAAGGGAGCAAACGCAATGTTGACACGGAGATTTTTTATCCGTGGTTCCGATAGGTGGTGCTATCGTACATCCACGTTGATGGAGACTTCAACCCACGAAGGGTAACGGTTGTGCGAGTCCACGGAGGGCTCCACCCACGAAGGGTCCATGAAGAAGCAACCTTGTCTATCCCACCATGGCCGTCGCCCACGAAGGACTTGCCTCACTAGGGTAGATCTTCACGAAGTAGGTGATCTCCTTGCCCTTACAAACTCCTTGGTTCAACTCCACAATCTTGACGGAGGCTCCTAAGTGACACCTAACCAATCTAGGAGACACCACTCTCCAAGAGGTAATAGATGGTGTGTTGATGATGAACTCCTTGCTCTTGTGCTTCAAATGATAGTCTCCCCAACACTCAACTCTCTCTCATAGGATTGGATTTGGTGGAAAGATGATTTGAGTGGAAACAACTTGGGGAAGGCTAGAGATCAATATTTATGTGGTTGGAATGGAATATCTTGACCTCAACACAAGTGTAGGTGGCTCTCTCTCAGAAATTGTATGTTGGAAGTGTAGGCATGTTCTGATGGCTCTCTCCTCGAATGAAGAGTGGCTGGAGGGGTATATATAGCCTCCACACAAAAACTAACCGTTACACACAAATCACCAAACTCGGTGGGACCGATTCAGAGAACTCGGTCGGACCGATTTGGTTCATAATGTGACCATTAGGGTTTTCGGTGGGACCGACATGTCAACTCGGTGGGACCAATGTCATTAGGGCATAACGTAATCTCGGTGAGACCGATTACACAAACTCGGTTGGACCGATTTTGGTAATAGACTAACCAAAGAGTTGGTCAGGAAAACTCGGTGGGACCGATTCGCTCATCTCGGTTGGACCGAAACATTACGAAAGGGAAACAGAGAGTTTGCATTGCAATCTCGGTGGGACCGATCGCTCATCTCGGTTTGACCGAAACGTTACAAGGGGAAACAAAGAGATTACAATCCCATCTCGGTGAAACCGAGATCCCTATCGGTGAGGCCGAAAAGACTAGGGTTTGTGGCAGTGGCTATATATGTCAAGTGAACTCGGTGGCGTCGGATAGATCAAATCGGTGGGGCCGAGTTTGACTTTTGGTTTGGGACATATTTGGATGTGAGAAAGTAGTTGAGGGTTTTGGAGCATATCACTAAGCACTTTGAGTAAGAAACTCATTAATCAACACCTCACCCCCTCTTAATAGTATTGGCTTTTCCTATGGACTCAATGTGATCTTGGATCACTAAAAATGAAATGTAGAGTCTTGTGCTTTGAGCTTGAGCCAATCCTTTTGTCCTTAGCATTTTGAGGGGTCCACTTTCTTAACCCATGCCATGCCAATCATTGATCTTTCCTGAAATATTTATCTTGAAATAGCATTAGCTCAATGAGATATATGTTGTTAGGAATTACCAAAACCATCCAGGGATAGTTGCACTTTCAATCTCCCCCTTTTTGGTAATTGATGACAACATATAGATCAAAGCTTCGACAAATGATCATAAGATTGAAAAACATCGTCGCTTTGAGAAGTATGTGATAAGCAAGAGCTCCCCCTAAATTTGTGCATTATTTAAAAATTTGCTTTTGAATGCAAATGCACAATCGATTAGGATCATGGGTTACTCTTCCATGTCACATACATCTTGGTGGAGCGCTCAAAATGATAGAAATTGAAAGCATGCACTCATCACCAAGCAAGTGAATGATCATATAAGGATATAATAGATAGTATCAACCAACAAGCATTAAGGGTAGCATGTGATCAAACACATGATCAAACAAGTATCTCACAAGGACATAAAGTATCTCACACAAGCACACAATAAAGAAGTTCAACCAAAATAGCAAGAGATATAAAAGGCAACACTCTCTCTAGAAGCCTATGATCTATACATTTTTCTCCCCCTTTGGCAACAAGTTACCAAAAAGTTCAAAAATGCATAGTGCTAAACGTCTCCCAGGCTTGATCTTCGAGAGGTGGTGTAGATAGAACTCCAAGGACGAAGGCATCCGTTGATGTAGTTGCAACTGGTGGAGTGGCTGCTGGAGGTGGCATTGGAGCTGTAGCTGCTGGTGCTGATGCTGTAGCTCTAGTATCTGTGACTGGCACTGCAGCAGACCTCTGGCTTTGGGGCACTCTAGCAAAAGCATATGTAGTTGACTTTCCCTTCTTCTCCTCTGCTTCCTCCTGAAGCTGCTCAACTGCTGTTTGAATCTCAGTTACCTTGACATCAAGATCATAGAATTTCTGCTCAATGATCCTCTCCAAGCTCTCCTGGTTTTGAGTCAGGGTGGCCAAGCCCTTCTCATTCCTCAAAGTGGATTGGATCAGATATCCAAGTTGATCTTGCTTGCTCTTTAGGAAAACTTGAGATGCCTCTTCAACACTTGGCATCTTGGCAGCTTTCTCAGCCTTTGCTTTGGCTCTCTTCTCCTGTGCTTGAACAGATGTGGGGTCTTCCTCATTCATCACAACAGTGTTGTCTTCAAAATCAGGATGTAAAGGAAGGTGCTCCTTGTCCAACAGATATGTTCCTGTGCCCATCTTGGAGTTGATGAGCTCCTGAATGTGTGGAGCATACCCACAGCTTCTCTTCTGATCAACAACTGTCCTCTTGATTGTTTCTATAATCATACTCATAACCTTGAACTTCTGAGGCACATCAAACAAGTGTAGCAAATTGATAGCATGTCCTCTGATCATCTTGTGATCTCCAGACTTGGGTAGCAATGTGTGCCTAAGGATCCAGTTGATGGTAGGCAGACCAGACAACAAGAAGTGTACAGATCCAAGCTTGTGAGTCTCCAAAGCTTTATCTGGGATCTCTCTGTACATGTGTGCCATAGTGTTGTGGTCTTTCTTCTTGGTGGCATACACATCCAAGTCATCTTCATGTTCTTCAGGGGCATTGATCAGCTTGGCCCATTCTTCAACTGTTGATTGGTACCTAGTACCTTCTGACATCCAAACTATCTTCCCATCTGGGTAAAAGTGAGCAGTGGAGTAAAACTGCATGATCAACTCATCATTCCATTTTGTGAGCTTCTGAGCCACAAATTTATCAACTCCACATGATTTGAAGCTGTCATAAACTCCTGGAAAGTGATCTTCATTTTCTTTGATGTATTCCCAGTCAACCCATCTCATGTCACAGACAATGGGCTTCTTGTCAAGCAGGATAGTCTCATAGAAATGTTGTTGTTCCTTTGTGTGGAACCTGTAATCCACAACAGTTCTCCTCCTGACAGCATATGGATCAAACTATCTCCACAATCTCAGTCCAGCATCTTTTCTGATGTGCATGTCTTCAGCCACTAGATGAGCATTATTGTGGTCAGGAATCTTGGGCTTCAACTTTCTCAAAACAAGTGAATCATCTTCTTCTTCTTCAGCTTCAGGCACTGGGGCCTTGTTCTTTTCCTCAGCAGGTATACTTCTGGTGTTTCTCTTGGGCTTTGGGGGCTTCCGAGTTTGAGCTTTGGGAGCAGACTTGGGCTTTGATGGAGTAGCCCCTGACTTGATTGCATCTCCCATAAGCTTCTGAGCTTTGGGTGCTGGTGTAGCATCCTCTTCCTCTTCCTCTTCCCCTTCAGAATCTCTCTTCATTGAGGGCTTGCCAAGAACTCTGGCAGTAGTGGTTCTTGCCCTCTTCTTCTTCTTGTCCTCACCAGCTGCTTCTTCTTCAGATTCAATGGTGAACTTCATAGTTTCACCTATGGCAACTTTCCTTGGCTTTGACATTGGCATCCTCCTTGCAGGTGCCTTCTTGTTCAGTCCTGGCTTACTTGCAGCAGCTGTGCCATACTCCTTTTTCAGCACCTTTTTCCTTGAAGTGGCCTCATCCTCAACAGCCACATAATCCTCATCCTCAGATTCTGAGGTTCTCTTCTTCCTGGATATGGTTGCTGCCTTTGGCAAGTTGCTTGGGGTGCTCCTGCTTCCATCATCATAGCTGCTGGAGGGACTAGTGCCCTCACTCATTTGAACCTGCTCTTCAGACTTGTTCTGGCTGTCACTTTGATCAGACATCTCTGCAAACTATCTGACAGTGATACGTCTCCAACGTATCTATAATTTTTGATTGTTCCATGCTATATTATATTCTGTTTTGGACTTTAATGGGCCTTATTATACACTTTTACATTATTTTTGGGACAAACCTATTAACCGGAGGCCCAGCCCAGAATTGCTGTTTTTTTGCCTATTTCAGAGTTTCGCAGAAAAATATTGTCAAACGGAGTCCAAACGGAATGAAACCTTCGGGAACGTGATTTTCCGAACGAACGTGATCCAGAGGACTTGGACCCTACGTCAAGACATCAACCAGGAGGGCACGAGGTAGGGGGGCGCGCCTACCCCCCTGGGCGCACCCTCCACCCTCGTGGGCCCCACGTTGCTCCACCGACGTACTTCTTCCTCCTATATATACCTACGTACCCCCAAACTACAAGATACAGAGCCAGAAACCTAATTCCACCGTCGCAACCTTCTGTACCCGTGAGATCCCATCTTGGGGCCTTTTCTGGAGCTCCGCCGGAGGAGGTATCGATCATGGAGGGCTTCTACATCAACACCATAGCCTCTCCGATGATGTGTGAGTAGTTTACCTCAGACCTTCGGGTCCATAGTTATTAGCTAGA
The DNA here is from genome assembly GCF_002575655.3 of Aegilops tauschii subsp. strangulata. Classification (NCBI taxonomy): domain Eukaryota; kingdom Viridiplantae; phylum Streptophyta; class Magnoliopsida; order Poales; family Poaceae; genus Aegilops; species Aegilops tauschii. Next base: position 515,949,509 of record NC_053037.3, on the reverse strand, counting down.
TGGCTTCTTCTCTCTTTTTGGATCACAATACAATGTTCTCCCCCTCTCTTGTGGAGATCTATTCGATGTAATCTTCTTTTGTGGTGTGTTTGTTGAGACCGATGAATTGTGGGTTTATGATCAAGTTTATCTATGAACAATATTTGAATCTTCTCTGAATTCTTTTATGTATGATTGGTTATCTTTGCAAGTCTCTTCGAATTATCAGTTTGGTTTGGCCTACTAGATTGATCTTTCTTGCAATGGGAGAAGTGCTTAGCTTTGGGTTCAATCTTGCGGTGTCCTTTCCCAGTGACAGTAGGGGCAGCAAGGCACGTATTGTATTGTTGCCATCGAGGATAACAAGATGGGGTTTATATCATATTGCATGAGTTTATCCCTCTACATCATGTCATCTTGCTTAAAGCGTTACTCTGTTCTTATGAACTTAATACTCTAGATGCATGCTGGATAGCGGTCGATGTGTGGAGTAATAGTAGTAGATGCAGGCATGAGTCGGTCTACTTGTCTCGGACGTGATGCCTATATACATGATCATACCTAGATATTCTCATAACTATGCTCAATTCTGTCAATTGCTCAACAGTAATTTGTTCACCCACCGTAATACTTATGCTCTCGAGAGAAGCCTCTAGTGAAACCTATGGCCCCGGGTCTATTTTCCATCATATTAATCTCCCGTCAACAAGTTATTTCTAGCGTCGTCTTTATTTTGCTTTCTTTACTTTGCTTCTTTATCATAAAAATACCAAAAATATTATCTTATCATATCTATCAGATCTCACTCTCGTAAGTGACCGTGAAGGGATTGACAACCCCTTTATTGCGTTGGTTGCGAGGATTTATTTGTTTGTGTAGGTGCGAGGGACTCGTGTGTGGCCTCCTACTGGATTGATACCTTGGTTCTCAAAAACTGAGGGAAATACTTACGCTACTTTGCTGCATCACCCTTTCCTCTTCAAGGGAAAACCAACACAATGCACAAGAGGTAGCAGACAGCAGACCCTATGAATGGATGTAGATGAGGTAGAATAGATGAGCATCACAAAGTGCAGAGTTTTTGCAAAATAGATGACTTAAAAACTTAGTTTTAGTTCTTCACAGAAAGCATTTCGGATCTACCGATTAGTAAACTCGGTGATACCGAAGCAGCTTTTGGAACCTAAACTAGTGAACTCGGTCAGACCGAGTCACAGTTCGGTGGCACCAAGACTGCTAGGGTTTCACAGAGAATCGAAATCGGTCACACTGATTTGCAATTTTCGGTCAGACCGAAAATGCATGTGCAATGGCCTAAGCCAAATCAGTGAGACCGATTTCTACAATTCGGTCGGTCCGAGATGAGTTCGGCGGAGACCTAACCCTAAATTCTCAAATGAAATCTAATCTACGGGATGCTTTTGCTGGACAGGATGATTTCATACGTGGCAATAATCATGGCAAAGCAATGTGCTACAAATCGGAGTTAAGGAATAGCACAAAGATCAAGTTCATACCCTACTTCGGCGGTGAACTTGCTACGGCGGCAACGGCAGGGCAGATTGCCGTTGACGGCGGCGGAGACCAGCGGCGGGAGGTCGCTGGCGGCGAGAGGACAATCCGGAGACCCGAGGAGGCAGAGCAGGTCACGCTCGGGTGAAAGGTTTTGGAAAATTTTCCAAAATTTGACCCGTCAGTATATATAACCTGACCCTGTCGGTGTGACCGAGTGGAACAACTCGGTGGCACCGAGATGCAAAACTGTGAGCATTTACTGCAACTTGGTGTGACCGAAAAGTTCTAATCGGTTGCACCAAGATTGAAAACCTAGATCAACTTAGTGATCTCGGTATGACCGAAAATGGTGAGTCGGTCAGACCGAAATGCACAAAGAGGTTTTGGAAGTTTAAGTCTATGGCGAATCGGGGACTCCGAGTGCTCCTCACACAGAGTGGTTCGAATCTGACTTGATCAAACGTTGTGATGTAGCATGAATAGAGTTTGAGACGAGGAAAGCATAAATAGCTAGAGGGAGTTCTTAGGCATTCTTGTCCATCCATTTGGCAAAAGAGAAAAAGCCAAACAATCAAAGCAACAAATGCATGTCCTCGAATGAGTAAAATATGCATCCAACATGCTCACACAATAAAATGACAAATGAAATATGTGACAAAGCATGCACAAACACTCTAGCATCTATCGAGCAATTTGGCGATTACTAGGTCATCTATATATGAGTATATTGACTTAGGAGTCAAATGAGAACATTTGATCAAGGTCATACTCATCGTTTAAGCACAAGTGGGGTTACCACTTTTACATAAAGCATTGTTGTGCTCACACCATTAGAGTTGCTTTAGCTCAATTGATTAGAGTAAAGCTCCCCCTAGATGTGATATCCCCCCTAAGAGGGATGAACTAACGTTGGGTTTTGTCGATGATGACTTCATGTAGGTGTTGAAGATGTGGACACTCAATGTTGACGTAGATCATTTGGAGCAATCCATTGGAGTGAGTTGCACTTTCAATACCTACATGGGTTACTCCCACAAGGAACAAGCAAGGATATCCATAGACATAGAGTGATGTTCACACAAGATGATGTCCATGAAAGCATTAGGTTACCTTGTCCCTTGTCTTACCAACAAGAGGGTTTGTGACTCCTTGAACTAGTGCAAGATATGGAAGTTGTTTGCACTTGTCATTGCCAAAATGATAAGAGTGAAGTATGTTGGCGGAGTCACCCTCAAGAACTCTCTAGTTTTTCTTCTTCGGGATCCACACCATCTTGATGGGAATCCTTGGAGTTGTAGTCGTACTTGATGAAGTGGAGCTTGATGTAGTCATGGAAACCCACTTGACCAAGGCCTTAGGAGCTTCTTCAAATGCATCAATATCCTCTTGAAGCTTGTCCTTGACTTTTTGCTCGTGGTCTTGTGGTGGAAGATCATCTTGAGCTTGTGTTCCTTTGAAAGAAGTAGGATCATACTTCTCTTGTTGAGGAACAAACTTCGTCTTGGGGTATTGATCTTCTTCCCGCTCAACTCCATTGGCATTGAACTTTCGTTCAAAACCAACACCTTGATTCTTCCGGTGTCTTCCTTGCTTGCGTACAATTTCCTCAAATTGCTTACTCCCGGCAAGGCTCTTGTAAACACCTTTCTCTATAATTCCCTTCAATAAGCTATTTTCTTGCTCAAGTGTAACTTGGCTAAGAGAATCATTAGTGGAATTAAGAGAACTACTAGAAGCAACATCATTGGATTTAGCATGATTGTTGTTACTACTAGAAGAAGAATCTTTCTTACTTTTGTTGCTAGATTTAACTTGTGGCATGTAAGTAGACAAGAGTAAACGCTTGGCAATGTAAGAAGAACTTTTCTTGTGAAGATCATCATTGATTGCTTTTAAGAACTCATGCTCTTGATCAAGGTTGAGCTTTTCAAAGCGTAGCTTCTCATGAGTCTTTAAAAGTTCTCGATGATCTTCCAAGGTAGTTTCATGAGCTAACTTAAGAGTGTTTAGTTCTTTAGTTAGACGATCAATCTTCTTCTTATCATCATCATTCGTTTTATCTTGATTAGCATGATCATTAGCAAGTTCATCATAGTTTTTATAACTAGAGTTGTCAACAAGTAAATCATCATCCCCTAGCAAATCATCTTCATCACTATTGAAATCAACATACTCGGGGTGTGTTACCTTTGGACCTTTGGCCATGAAGCATCTCCCAATTCCTTCATTTGGTGAGTCAAATATGTCGTAGGAGTTGGTTGACACAAGTGCTAGACCGGCAACACCTTCATCTTGAGTATATTCGGAGTCGGAGTGATAACTTCTTTCGGAGTGATGGTTGGAGTCGGAGCCGGATACCCATTCACCAACATGAGCTTGATGTCTTCTTTTTGTGTAGCTCCTAGATGACTTGTCCTTCCTCTCCGAATCCTTGCTTCTCCGAGAGGGTCTTCGTTCATAATGATCATCTCTACTCCTTCTCTCTCTTGGCGGTGATTCTTCTCTCCTACTTCTTCTCTTGGGAGAATCTTCTCTTCTTTTGTAGGGAGCCGTACACTCATTGGAATAGTGTCCGGGTCTTCCACAATTGTAGCAATTACGCTCACGACTAGAAGATCTTTTGTCATTGTAGGACCTTGACTTGGAAGTTCTTTCCTTGCTTCTACTCTTGTAGAACTTGTTGAAGTTCTTCACCATTAGACTCAATTCTTCATTGAAGGTTTGTTTCTCACTTGATGATGTGGGAGCATCACATGAGGCTTTGTAAGCACCACTTGACTTGTTGTGGAGCTCTTCCTTGTCCTTGAGTGACATCTCATGAGCAACAATTCTTCCAATGACTTCCGTTGGCTTGAGATCTTTGTAGTTGGGCATCATTTGGATCAATGTGCACACAGTATCATATTTTCCATCCAAGGCTCTTAGGATCTTCTTGACGATGAATCTATCGGTCATCTCTTCACTTCCTAAGCCGGCAATCTCATTTGTGATGAGAGCAAGCCTAGAGTACATTTCAGCGACACCTTCACCATCCTTCATTTTGAACTTGTCAAGTTGACTTTGAAGCACATCCAATTTGGATTCCTTGACGGAGTCGGTACCTTCGTGCATATCAATCAAAGTATCCCAAATTTCCTTTGCATTCTCAAGACGGCTGATTTTGTTGAATTCTTCGGGGCACAATCCGTTGAAGAGAATATCACAAGATTGAGCATTGTATTGCAGCATCTTCAACTCTTCCGCGGTAGCTTCACGGTTCGGTTCTCTCCCATCAAAGAATTCACCTTGCAAGCCAATACACACAATAGCCCAAACGGCGGGGTTATGTCCAAGAATATGCATTTTCATCTTATGCTTCCAACTAGCAAAATTAGTACCATTAAAGTAAGGACCTCTACGGTGGTAATTTCCCTCGCTAGACGCCATACTCTCCTAGGTTGTGAAACCAAGGCTATGACCACCAAAAGCTATGGAAATCAAAGTAAATGGAGACCAAAGCTCTGATACCACTTGTAGGATCGAAAGTATGTCTAGAGGGGGGGGGGTGATTAGACTACTTGACCAAATAAAAATCTAGCCTTTTCCCAATTTTAATTCTTGGCAGATTTTAGCAACGTAGCACAAGTCAAGCAATCAACCTACACATGCAATTCTAAGAGTATAGCGGCAGAATGTAAAACAATTGCATATGAAGGTAAAGGGAGGAGTTTGAGGGAGCAAACGCAATGTTAACACGGAGATTTTTTATCCATGGTTCCGATAGGTGGTGCTATCGTACATCCACGTTGATGGAGACCTCAACCCACGAAGGGTAACAGTTGCGCGAGTCCACGGAGGGCTCCACCCACGAAGGGTCCACGAAGAAGCAACCTTGTCTATCCCACCATGGCCGTCACCCACGAAGGACTTGCCTCACTAGGGTAGATCTTCACAAAGTAGGCGATCTCCTTGCCCTTACAAACTCCTTGGTTCAACTCCACAATCTTGACGGAGGCTCCCAAGTGACACCTAACCAATCTAGGAGACACCACTCTCCAAGAGGTAATAGATGGTGTGTTGATGATGAACTCCTTGCTCTTGTGCTTCAAATGATAGTCTTCCCAACACTCAACTCTCTCTCATAGGATTGGATTTGGTGGAAAGATGATTTGAGTGGAAAGCAACTTGGGGAAGGCTAGAGATCAAGATTTATGTGGTTGGAATGGAATATCTTGACCTCAACACAAGTGTAGGTGGTTCTCTCTCAGAAGTTGTATGTTGGAAGTGTAGGCATGTTCTGATGGCTCTCTCCTCGAATGAAGAGTGGGTGGAGCGGTATATATAACCTCCACACAAAAACTAACTGTTACACACAAATCACCAAACTCGGTGGGACCGATTCAGAGAACTCGGTCGGACCGATTTGGTTCATAATGTGACCGTTAGGGTTTTCGGTGGGACCGACATGTCAACTCGGTGGGACTGATGTCATTAGGGTAGGGCATAACGTAATCTCGGTGAGACCAATTACACAAACTCGGTTGGACCGATTTTGGTAATAGACTAACCAGAGAGTTGGTTAGGCAAACTCGATGGGACCGATTCGCTCATCTCGGTTGGACTGAAACGTTACGAAAGGGAAACAGAGAGTTTGCATTGCAATCTCGGTGGGACCGATCGCTCATCTCGGTTTGACCGAAACGTTACGAAGGGAAACAGGGAGATTACAATCCCATCTCGGTGAAACTGAGATCCCTATCGGTGAGACCGAAAAGACTAGGGTTTGTGGCAGTGGCTATGTCAAGTGAACTCGGTGGCACCGGATAGATCAAATCGGTGGGGCTGAGTTTGACTTTTGGTTTGGGACATATTTGGATGTGAGAAAGTAGTTGAGGGTTTTGGAGCATATCACTAAGCACTTTGAGCAAGAACCTCATTAATCAAACCCCCTCTTAATAGTATTGGTTTTCCTATGGACTCAATGTGATCTTGGATCACTAAAAATGAAATGTAGAGTCTTGTGCTTTGAGCTTGGGCCAATCCTTTTGTCCTTAGCATTTTGAGGGGTCCACTTTCTTAACCCATGCCATGCCAATCATTGAGCTTTCCTGAAATATTTATCTTAAAATAGCATTAGCTCAATGAGCTATATGTTGTTAGGAATTACCAAAATCACCCAGGGATAGTTGCACTTTCAGTAAGTTGTCGTTATGATCACCGTGTTACAAATAACGTTTGAGCAACCCCAAAGTCCACCGCACAGTAAGAAGAGACTAAGATACTCTCATGGTCAAATGAACTAAATCACACTTTAACTCTCAGTGTTATAACAATTGACTTGTGACAGTTATATATCAAAGTATAACAAACAAATTTGGGTCGATTCAATATGATTGTTCTTCCAATGTCATATTATCAAAAAAAATTTAGGACTATCGTTACACTTAACGATATCCTAAGATCCGGAAAATATGATCACCAATAACACTTGAGATAGTCTTAGAGGCGAGACTAGGAATCATATTTTACCGTTTATCATTTCACATGTGCATATGAGTTTTACACTGAATCGCTTATTCCAGGATCATATCGGTTATAGCATGAAATATAAACTTTTAATTATGAAAATACAATAATACAATATTATTGCCTCTAGGACACATTTACAATACTTGTTGCCTCCATGATGATGTGTGAGTAGTTCCTACAGGACCCGCGGGTCCGTAGCAGTAGATAGATGACTCTCTCTCTCTCTCTCTCTCTCTCCAATCCAATGATCTCATCTAAGATCAATCCGATTTAAACTTTTGCGGTGTGTTTGTTGGGATCCGATGAATCGTTGGTTTATGATCATATTATTCATTGTAAGTATTTGAGTCTTTTTAGATTTATTTATGTGTGATTTTATATCCTTGTATTTCTCTTCGATCTATCTATCTCTTTTGGCCAATTAGATTGATTTATTTTTAGTGCGAGAGGTGCTTGGTAGTAGGTTCAATCTTGTGGTGTCCTTACTCTATGACAGGAGGAGTTACAAGGCACGTATTTGTATTATTGCTACTAAGACTAAAACAACGGGGTTCAAACATATTATTTGATCTTACTTTGTCTATATTATGTCATCATGCTTCAACATTACTCTGTTTGTTATGAACTTAATACTTTGAGATGCATGCTGGATAGCGGTCTTGGGGTGAAGTAATAGTAATAGATGCAGATGGATGTTGGTCCACTTGTCTCGGACGTAATGCCTATATATTAATCATGCCATAAAGAATCATCATAACTATGCGCTATTCTATCAATTGCCCACAATAATTTGTTTACCCACGGTTGCTGCTTATGAGATACCTCTAGTGAACGCTATGACCCGAGGGTCCATTCACTTTATATTTACTAAAACTCTAAAAATACTTGTTGTCATTTATTTATTTTTATTTAATCTATCTACCACTATCAGATTTAATCCTTACAATTGATGATTACAAGGGGATTGACAACCCTCTTGCCCGTGTTGAGTGCAAGCATTTGCTTTGTGTGTGTGTGCAAGTACCACTTATCTTATTTGTGTGGTGTCTTCTATTGATTCGATAATCATTGGTTCTTAACTAAGGAAAATACGGACTATCTGCTACTATACTACATCACCCTTCATCTTCGAAAAAATCTCAACGCCAATCACAAGTAGCAGCGGCCGTGCGCGCGACGGCGAGGTCCACAACCATCGCGACCTGCGTCACCAATCTCGGCCAGCGCGGGCTCTCCTCTCGCCTTAGGCGTCCAATGCGTGCCAGGAGAGCTCCGTGCATGCAGGTGGACTTTAGGGAGAGGAGGATTTTTTTTTGGGAAAATACCTCGTCTAACGCCATCAAATGTCAACCGTTATGCCATATCAGTTTTTGCGGATCCCACTTGTCATAATCGTCATGGGCCAAAGCCATTAACTAGTGCTTTTTTGCCAATTATTAGGCACAACATTAGTGTTTTTTGGGCACAAACTATAGAAATGTGGTTCCTGCAACCTTAGCCTTCATTGTCGATGGTTTCTGCAATTCATTCATTTTCATACCGTGCATATTTAGTGTTGTAAATCCTGATGCATTTCTGACTTGATGAATATTTTAAAAATAATAATTAAAAAAACCTAAAATTATACTTAGTTTGGAACTGTGGGTTCTCAATGCGAAGTGAGTGCGGACAGGGAAAGACGACCGACGTACTAAAACGAACGTACGACGGCCGACATATACTAAATCTATAGCCCGATTAACCGTCATGGTAAACGAAGTTCCCAAGTTTCCGTGACGTCATACAAAGAAATAATGGGGCTCCAACTTGGGGGTAATCAGAATCCCAATCAAAGTCATCTATCTCGTATAGATAGATCCCACTCCAAAAAAATAAAATTCATATAGATAGACCAGGGGGCACGTACATAGCTATCCGCTTGCTTAATTCGCCCGGCCGCGTAATTTCTCGATCAATCGATCGTCCACGTTACACGTTAGTTCTCGGAACCCATCAGATCTGCGCAAGCGCCCGCGGGCAGGAAAGGATCCGTATATCTGCCGGCGGCCAAGCTTCACCATGCCGCCGGCGTGCCCCTGGTCATCAGGCAGGAGTTATCGACAGCCTCAGATGGAAGAAGACCTCCTGCTGCAAAGGATGGAGCAAGGTGAATGCGGCGAAACTGATGATTATTCTTCCGCCGTCCGTCGGTTCATGGCCGTCTGGACGATCTTCTTCAGGGTACATGCGCCTTGCACGCATATACGTACTACTCCGTAGTATTCTGTTATCAGTTTCCTCTAAACGAATTGCCATTGTAGTTTCTTCCATACGTTTGTCGATATATGTACTCACAACCAGGCGATCTATCTCCGCAGTGTTTTACTACGTTGGCAAGCATGGCGTTGGTGGTTTACCTCTTTGTGGCAAGGAACAAGTATCATGATCCTGAATTGCAGAATCCTGGGCACATGGCGTTCCTTGTGTTCATAGCTATTTGCATGATTCCTATCGGGTATCTGTGTACTCCAGATGTCTAAACCAAGCTAGATTCTACAATTTTCTTTGTGCAGTCTAGTTCAATCCTTTTTTGTTATAGTTTCAATTCATGTGCAAGTCAGAAATTTGAATCTGAATTTTCTAGGCAACAACTCATCAATTCATGTGCGAGTAAGAAATTTGAACTTTTTGAGACGGTTATTAGTCCTTAAATTTAAGATCAGTTTCTCTTTTGTAAGCATTTATATGTTATCTGTAAACAACTTACATGAATTTTGTTCCATGCCGTAAGCGCAGCCCGAACACAAACATTTGCTTGCATGTATTATTTACAATGTGTCTTCTCTGTGTACACAGATACTCCACGTGTTGCTAGTTTGCTACGAGCATTGATTGTGTTGGAGTTGTGTCGTGTATTATTTACAATGTATTTGGGTTTAAATCGCACACACACAATGTAAAATATGCCACATAATAGCACATGCATAGCCAACGGCATGTGTCAATGTCCATGTGACCGGTGTCTGATATTGTAGCGGTATCAATGGGGAGGAGCACCTGTAGTAATGCTCCAGGAATGTTACCGAGTTTGATGAACCTTGCTAACAAATCTTGGTGTCGAGTTTCGTATGATTGCTTAGTCATCGGTAGATTGGCTATGCTTTTCGAATTTTCATAACAAGTGATATTATAAGGTAAGTTGTTTGGGTTATCTCGGGAAGTCACCAAATTTCCGGTGGGCATGTCCGCACACGTATGTATAGAACAGACAAGGCTCGGTCATCCGGCTGTGGTCATAAAAAATCCGGAAAGTGGCAATGGGCCAGGTAAACATAGAGGAAAAAGAGATGAATGAGACACATGGACTATGGGGGAGATGTGGTCCAACTAACATTGGGCTAGGCCGAAGTTCGAACTTCTCCAAACCTCCCCTAGTTTTTTTAGAGAAAAGTCATACACCTGACTTCATAGATAAAGCCATTAGGTAGAGTACGAACACACAAGCAAGCAACAAATGAAACAGAAAACCAGAGTAGCAAGGCCAACAACCTTGCCATGCAGGCCATCAAAGTTCAGGGCACGCAGGCCAGAGATAAGGCAATAGACTAACAAGCGCGTAGGCCAACAACCTACTACCAAAAAGAGAAGCGCTGCTATGAATGAGCTCGGCCATCAGGATTTTGCAGAGACAGGGAGACGGCAGAAGCCTGAACTTTAGCAATCAGCACCTCCAAAGCATCCCGATCGGCAACCTTAGTCAATGATCTCCACTGCGGCAAGAACATACACATTTTAAAGAGACAGACGGCAGGCTTGTTAAGGAACACATGTTCAATGGTAAATTTATTCCTGGTTGTCCACAAAGGCCAACAAAGAGCAGCAAACACCAACCAGAATAAGTGCTTGTTTAGACCCCGGAGCCCAGAGGTAAGAAACCGGAGCTCCGCAAAAGAATTGGGTTCCCAGGACACCCCCTTCGAGGACCTAATGCAACACAGCCAAACAAAATATGATTGGTATCCAAGATTAGGACATAGAACACAACGATGTGAACCAGACCCATTTCGTTTTTGAATTTGATCAGCCGTAGTAAGACGTCCCCAAATGGCTTGCCGTATGAAAATCTTAATCTGGGGGGGGGGGGCTTTGGCTTGCCACATAGGCTTGAATTTAGAAGTAGGCACGCCTGAAATAAGCCTGGAATACATTGATTGAATAGAAAATCTGCCAGAAGTAGAGTGGGGCCAAACTACAGAGTCTTCCTCCTTCGAGAGCACAGGGAGGAAAGCAACAAGATGCTGCCAATCATCCAACTCTACATGAGAGAGGGATCATTTGAAAGAGAGGTCCCAATTATTATTAGAGAGCTCAGAGATTGAGATCTCCAAGGCAAAGCAATAAGAAAATAAAACAGGAAAGGCAACAGCTAAAGAAGAATCACCACACCACCAATCAAGCCGGAACCGCGTAGAGCATCCATTACCCACCACAAAATTGACATGCTCCCTAAACACATCCCGAACTTTCACCAGAACTTTCCAAAACTGAGAGCCACCCGAAGCAGAAGCAAAAAGAGGGCTCCCATGCGGAAACTATTTACCTTTGAGAAGCAAGAACCAAAGAGTAGCAGACCTAGAGGTCGTAATCTTCCACCATCACTTGATAATAAGGCACTCGTTCATCACCGAAGTGTTAAGAATGCCCAACCCTCCAAGAATTTTAGGCCTACACATGATCTTCCATTTCACCATCCTATATTTACGGCTATTATCCACAGCATTCCAGTAAAAAGTACCCCTATGCTTATCAAACCATCATGTGTCCCTTCAGATAGATGATAAAAACCCATGGTAAACATAGGAAGAGAGGACAAACACGCATTAATGAGACACACCTTTCCCGCGTTGGTCTTATATCTACAACACCACAACGTCACTCGATTCCCAACCTTGGTCACCAAGGGAGCGAACTCCTTGGCACATAGCCGGAACGGCGGAATGGGAAGACCCAGATATCTAAAGAGAAAGGATCCCAAACTACAGTTGAGAAGTTGAAAACCCTAACTGCCTCGTCCTCGGAGGCACCAGTAATGGTAACCTTGCTCTAGGAAAAATTATTTTTCAGCCCTGAGAGAACCTCAAAGCATAGGAACAAGATTTTTAGGTGGGCAATACAAGAGTCATTCATTTCCACCATAATGATTGTGTCATCCGCGTACTGCAAATGTGACACCCCCTCCAGAATTAAATGCGAGGCAATATGAGAAATATGTCCTGCAACGGCCGCTTGAGATAAAATGCAGGAGAGAGCATCAACAACAAAATCAAAAAGGAGTGGAGATATAGGAGCCCCTTGCCGTAGGCCCCTACCACTGGCAAAGTAATTGCTGACCTTCCTATTAATAGACACATCCGCATGGCCACCGAAAACAAGCTGCATGATACGGTGGACGTAAGCACTATCAAAACCTTTGGCAAGCAGAACTTGACAAAAGAACCCCCAACTAACTGAATCATACGCCTTTTCAAAATCAAGTTCAAGAATGATGGCTTTGATAACCCTCACCCCGAGGTCATGCACAATTTCATGGAGATTAAGGATCCCATCTAAGATAAACCAGCCTTTTACTAAAGCCGATTAGTAGGGGCTAAGGACCTCATGAGCAACAGGGGAGATAGACGCGTAGCAAAACCCTTTTCTAGAAATTTAGTAAAGTTGATGAGAGCAATGGGAGGAAATTGAGAAATCAGATCAACACCTTTGACTTTTGGAATTAGGAGATGATCGCATAGTTTAACCATGAGATATCCACGGTGCCCAAACAAAAACCCTGAATGACCGCACAGACCAAGTAACGCAAGACTAACTATAATTTCTTAAAGAAGGGAATAGAAAAACCATCCGGGCCCGAAGCAAAATTAGCATTAGTAGAATTGAAGACTATCTAAATCTCCTCGATAGATAAAGGCAGCATAAGAGCATCATTTTCGTTGTCAGACACTCTCCGACGCCAGGACCAGAGAGGAGAAATGAAAAATCCATACGCGGATTTAGCAGCAAGGAGGGAAGCGAAAAAATCATGCAGATGATTTAAAATAATTTGCGGATCTAAAACCCTAACAACGACAACGGCCAAATTATCAATACCACGTCGACGTCTCCGCTCATTAGCAATGGCAAAAAATTGGCACTGAGAGAATCCCCTTTAAGAGTCCAATTAATAGTGCCTCTCTGATGCCAATACACTTCCGCCTGACGATGAGATTGCATCAGAAGATCTTCCAAACTATATCTCAATTGCCACCCACCATGGGACAACCCAGTCCCATCCGCCACGGAATCTAAGGCAGAAATCTAACCCAACAAGTCAGACTTCTGGCTCTGGGCCTCCGTGGCCCTATTACGGCCCCAACCTCTAAGAAACTTCCTAAGATTATAAGATCAGAAGTGCCTATCATCAACTAGACCAAAAGAGCGCCTATCTGACGCAAGCAAGGAGGAAATATTATCGGTGAGCAGCGAGTGGAAGCCCTCCAATAGCAACCAAGACGCATCAAATTGGAACTGGGAAAAAACGCAGGTAGCCGAAATCCCCACATCCAACAGCAACAACGGAGAGTGGTCAGACCCCACGTGCGGCTGGGCGGCAAGGAAAGCACGAGGGAATAGCGAGTACCAACCAGGACTAACAAACACACGATCAATGATACGTCTCCAACGTATCTATAATTTTTGATTGTTCCATGCTATTATATTATCTGTTTTGGATGTTTAATGGGCTTTAAGATGCTCTTTTATATTATTTTTGGGACTAACCTATTAACCGGAGGCCTAGTGCCAGTTTCTGTTTTTTTTGCCTATTTTAGAGTTTTACAGAAAAGGAATACCAAATGGAGTCCAAACGGAACGAAACCTTCGCGAGGATCTTTCTTGGACCGAAAGCAAATCAGGAGACTTGGAGTTGAAGTCTGGAACGCCACGAGGAAGCCACGAGGCAGGAGGGCGCACCCAGGGGGTAGGCGCGCCCCCACCCTTGCGGGCCCCTCATAGCTTCACCGACGTACTTCTTTTGCCTATATATACTCTTATACCCTAGAAACACCAGGGAGAGCCACGAAACCACTTTTCCATCGCCGCAACCTTCTGTACCCGTGAGATCCCATCTTGGGGCCTTTTTCGGCGATCTGCCGGAGGGGGAATCGATCACGGAGGGCTTCTACATCAACACCATTGCCTCTCCGATGAAGCGTGAGTAGTTTACCACAGACCTTCGGGTCCATAGTTATTAGCTAGATGGCTTCTTCTCTCTCTTTGATCCCCAATACAAAGTTCTCCTCGATGTTCTTGGAGATCTATTCGATGTAATACTCTTTTGCGGTGTGTTTGTCGAGATCCGATGAATTGTGGATTTATGATCAAGTTTATCTATGAATATTATTTGGTTCTTCTCTGAATTCTTATATGCATGATTTGATATCTTTGCAAGTCTCTTAGAATTATCGGTTTAGTTTGGCCTACTAGATTTATCTTTCTTGCAATGGGAGAAGTGCTTAGCTTTGGGTTCAATCTTGCGGTGTCCTTTCCCAGTGATAGTAGGGGCAGCAAGGCACGTATTGTATTGTTGCCATCGAGGATAAAAAGATGGGGTTTATATCATATTGCTTGAGTTTATCCCTCTACATCATGTCATCTTGCTTAATGCGTTACTCTGTTCTTATGAACTTAATACTCTAGATGCATGTTGGATAGCGGTCGATGTGTGGAGTAATAGTAGTAGATGCAGAATCGTTTTGGTCTACTTGACACAGACGTGATGCCTATATTCATGATCATTGCCTTAGATATTCTCATAACTATGCGCTTTTCTATCAATTGCTCGGCAGTAATTTGTTCACCCACCGTAATACATGCTATCTTGAGAGAATCCACTAGTGAAACCTATGGCCCCCGGGTCTATTTTACATCATATTAGTTTCCCGTCAACTTGCCAATTTCTGTCGCCGTTCTTTTATTTTGCAATCTTTACTTTCCAATCTATACGACAAAAATACCAAATATATTTGCTTTACTATCTTTATTAGATCTCACTTTTGCGAGTGACCGTGAAGTGATTGACAACCCCTTTATCGCGTTGGTTGCAAGGTTCTTGATTGTTTGTGCAGGTACAGGTGACTTGAGCGTTGTCTCCTACTGGATTGATACCTTGGTTCTCAAAAACTGAGGGAAATACTTACGCTACTTTGCTGCATCACCCTTTCCTCTTCAAGGGAAAACCAACGCATGCTCAAGAGGTAGCAAGAAGGATTTCTGGCACCGTTGCCGGGGAGATCTACGACAAGTCAAGACATACCAAGTACCCATCATAAACTCTTCTCCCTCACATTACATTATTTGCCATTCGCCTCTCGTTTTCCTCTCCCCCACTTCTAACACAATTTTTGAAAAGATTTGCCTTTTCTTCACCTTCTTTCCATATGTCTTTTGTTTGTGTTTCCATGTGCCTTCTATTTGCTGGCATCTTTGCTTGCTAAAAATCTGTTGATATGGATCCACTTAAAGTGTTCTACTTGGATCATCTTCGATCTATATGTGCTCGTGCTAAAACCCCAACTAGTTTAGTTGAGGGAAAATCTTTAGATGAGCATGCTCATTTTGTGTGTCACCGTTTTCCTGAAAAAGGGAGACTCTTATGGTATCAAATAAACTCTTTGCTGTGTTATGCTTGGAATCTTTGTGAAATTTATGATTTTACTTGTTGCTCTAAGAACCCTAAAAAACACCTTCCCTACCTATGTGAGTTTAATGATAATGAAATCTTATCTTCTTATGAAAAGGGTGTTTATAGTTACTATGATATCAAACAAATTGAAGAATTTGTCATTTTTAAGGGTGCTCATGAAGTTGCTTCTTTGATTGAAAAGTATGATATTACTCTCTACAAATCTGAAAATTCCGACATACTTAGATATTGCTATGAAAACTATGCTCACAATGCCTATGTTAAGGAACTTATTGAGAGAATTGCCGTTTCTTTGGAAGAAAATAATGATATGCATGAATGTATAGATGATTATGATTCCGATGATTTGATTGAAATATCCCTTCATGAACATGATGCTTGCTATTCTTATGGCCATGATGCCAATATTTATGGAGATGGATTTGCTATAGTTCCTTATGTTAAACATGAGATTATTGCTATTGCACCTATACTTGATAGTCCCTTAAATCAAGAGCATGATTGCAATGATTTTATTATAAATTCTATTAATGTCAGTTGTGTTAATGATATGCAAAACCCTAAGCTTGGGGATGCTAATTTTGCTATGTCTACTACTTGTTGCAATGATCATGATTGGGGTGATTCTTCTTATGATCTTGAAAATTTATTTGAGCCGATCATGAATATGAGATTGATAATAATGTTTGCAATAATATTGAAAGTGGGTTTCGAGAGGTCATAACTTTAGTTAATGTTATAATCCCACTATTTTGGAAGAGTGTCAACTTTGCATGCATGTGGATCATGTTGAGAATATGTTATGTGATAGCTATTTTTCTGAATTTGCTTATGATACTACATGTAATTATTATGAGAGAGGAAAATATGGTCGTAGAAATTTTCATGTTATTAAATTACCTCTCTTCATGTTGAGATTGCTATCGTCTCTTTCTTCTTCATTGCACATGCTAGTTTTTGCTTTCCTCGATAATTTGATTGCCTATAAGATGCCTATGCATAGGAAGTATGTTAGACTTAGATGTGTTTTTCACATGCTATATGATGCTCTCTTTGTGCTTCAATTCTTGTCTTTCATGTGATCATCAACGAAATTATCAATGCGTAGCTAGGGGCATTAAACGATAGCGCTTGTTGGGAGGCAACCCAATTTTATTTTTGTTCTTTGCTTTTTGCTCCTGTTTAGTAATAAATAATTCATCTAGCCTCTAGTTAGATGTGGTTTTATGTTTTAATTAGTGTTTGTGCCAAGTAGAACCTTTGGGAAGACTTGGGTGAAGTCTTTGCGATCTTGCTGTAAAAAAATAGAAACTTTTGCGCGCACAAAAATAATTTTCGTAAATCACAGGAACATGATTTTCAGTTGATTCTTTTTGCATAAGATTAATAAACAAATTGCTTAGGACTTCCTAATTTCTTAGGATTTTTGGAGTTACAGAAGTATTCGAAAGTTACAGATTGCTACAGACTGTTCTGTTTTTGACATATTCTGTTTTTGTGTGTTGTTTGCTTATTTTGATGAATCTATGGGTAGTATCGGGGGGGGGGGGTATGAACCATAGAGAAGTTGGAATACAGTAGGTTCAGTGCCAATATAAATAAAGAATGAGTTCATTACAGTGCCTTAAAGTGGTGATTTATTTTCTTATACTAACAGGGCTCATGAGATTTTCTGTTGAAGTTTTGTGTTGTGAAGTTTTCAAGTTTTTGGGTAAAGATTTGATAGATTTTGGAATAAGGAGTGGCAAGAGCCTAATCTTGGGGATGCCCAAGGCACCCCAAGGTAAAATTCAAGGACAACCAAAAGCCTAAGCTTGGGGATGCCCCGGAAGGCATCCCCTCTTTCGTCTTCATCTATCGGTAACTTTACTTGAGGCTATATTTTTATTCACCACATGATATGTGTTTTGCTTGGAGCGTCTTGTATGATTTGAGTCTTTGATTTTTAGTTTACCACAATCATCCTTGCTATACACACCTTTTGGGAGAGACATGCATGAATCGGAATTTATTAGAATACTCTATGTGCTTCACTTATATCTTTTGAGCTAGATAATTTTGCTCTAGTACTTCACTTATATCTTTTTAAAGCATGGTGGTGGTTTTATTTTATAGAAATTATTGCTATCTCATGCTTCACTTATATTATTTTGAGAGTCTTTTAGAACAACATGGTATTTTTCTTTGGTTATAAAACTAGTCCTAATATGATGGGCATCCAAGATGGGTATAATAAAAACTTTCATATAAAGTGCGTTGAATACTATGAGAAGTTAGATGCTTGATGATTGTTTTGAGATATGAGGATGGTGATATTAGAGTCATGCTACTGGAGTAGTTGTGAATTTGAGAGATACTTGTGTTAAAGTTTGTGATTCCCGTAGCATGCACGTATGGTGAACCGTTATGTGATGAAGTTGGAGCATGATTTATTTATTGATTGTCTTCCTTATGTGTGGAGGTCGGGATCGCGCAAGGGTTAACTCCTACCAACCCTTCCCCTAGGATCATGCGTGTAGTACTTTGTTTTGATGACTTGTAGATTTTTGCAATAAGTATGTGAGTTCTTTATGACTAATGTTGAGTCCATGGATTATACGCACTCTCACCCTTCCACCATTGCTAGCCTCTCTAGTACCGCGCAACTTTCGCCGGTACCATAAACCCACCATATACCTTCCTCAAAACAGCCACCATACCTACCTATTATGGCATTTCCATAGCCATTCCGAGATATATTGCCATGCAACTTTCCACCGTTCCGTTTATTATGACACGCTCCATCAGTGTCATATTGCTTTGCATGATCATGTAGTTGACATCGTATTTGTGGCAAAGCCACCATTCATAATTTTTTCATACATGTCACTCTTGATTCATTGCACATCCCGGTACACCGCCGGAGGCATTCATATAGAGTCATATTTTTTTCTAAGTATGGAGTTGTAATTCTTGAGTTGTAAGTAAATAAAAGTGTGATGATCTTCATTATTAGAGCATTGTCCCATGTGAGGAAAGGATGATGGAAGCAATGATTCCCTCACAAGTTGGGATGAGTCTCCGGACTTTATGAAAAATAAAGAGGCCAAAGAAGCCCAAACAAAAATAAATGAGAGAAAAAGAGAGAAGGGACAATGCTACTATCCTTTTTCCACACTTGTGCTTCAAAGTAGCACCATGATCTTCATGATAGTGAGTGTCTTATTTTGTCACTTTCATATACTAGTGGGAATTTTCGTTATAGAACTTGGCTTGTATATTTCAATGATGGGCTTCCTCAAAATGCCCTAGGTCTTCGTGAGCAAGCAAGTTGGATGCACACCCACTTAGTTTCCTTTTGAGCTTTCATACACTTATAGCTCTAGTGCATCCGTTGCATGGCAATCCCTACTCACTCACATTGATATCTATTGATGTGCATCTCCATAGCCCGTTGATACGCCTAGTTGATGTGACACTATCTTCCTCCTTTTTGTCTTCTCCACAACCACCATATTCTATTCCACCTATAGTGCTATGTCCATGGCTCACGCTCATGTATTGTGTGAAAGTTGAAAAAGTTTGAGAATACTAAAGTATGAAACAATTGCTTGGCTGAAACCGGGGTTGTGCATGATTTAAATATTTTGTGTGATGAAGATAGAGCATAGCCAGACTATATGATTTTGTAGGGATAACTTTCTTTGGCCATGTTATTTTGAGAAGACATAATTGCTTTGTTAGTATGCTTGAAGTATTATTATTTTTATGTCAATATTAAACTTTTGTCTTGAATCTTTCGGATCTGAACATTCATGCCACAATAAAGAAAATTACATTGATAATTATGTTAGGTAGCATTTCATAGCAAAAATTCTATTTTTATCATTTACCTACTCGAGGACGAGCAGGAATTAAGCTTGGGGATGCTTGATACGTCTCCAACGTAACTATAATTTTCGATTGTTCCATGCTATTATATTATCTGTTTTGGATGTTTAATGGGCTTTAATATGCTCTTTTATATTATTTTTGGGACTAACCTATTAACTGGAGGACCAGTGCCAGTTTCTGTTTTTTTCCCCCTATTTTAGAGTTTCACAGAAAAGGAATACCAAACGAAGTCCAAACGGAACGAAACCTTCGCGAGGATCTTTCTTGGACCGAAAGCAAATCACGAGACTTGGAGTTGAAATCTGGAACGCCACGAGGAAGCCACGAGGCAGGAGGGTGCGCTCAGGGGGGTAGGCGCGCCCCCACCCTCGTGGGCCCCTCGTAGATCCACCAATGTACTTCTTTCGCCTATATATTCTCTTATACCCTAGAAACACCAGGGAGAGCCACGAAACCACTTTTCCACCGCCGCCACCTTCTGTACCCATGAGATCCCATCTTGGGGCCTTTTTCGGCGATCTTCCGGAGGGGGAATCGATCACGGAGGGCTTCTACATCAACACCATTGCCTCTCCGATGAAGCGTGAGTAGTTTACCACAGACATTCGGGTCCATAGTTATTAGCTAGATCGCTTCTTCTCTCTCTCTTTGATTCTCAATGCAAAGTTCTCCTCGATGTTTTGGAGATCTATTCGATGTAATACTCTTTTGCGGTGTGTTTGCCGAGATCCAATGAATTGTGGAATTATGATCAAGTTTATCTATGAATATTATTTGGTTCTTCTCTGAATTCTTATATGCATGATTTTATATCTTTGCAAGTCTCTTCAAATTATCGGTTTAGTTTGGCCTACTAGATTGATCTTTCTTGCAATGGGAGAAGTGCTTAGCTTTGGGTTCAATCTTGCGGTGTCCTTTCCCAGTGATAGTAGGGGCAGCAAGGCACGTATTGTATTTGTCACGACCGGCTTTCCAATAAAAATATTTATTGAGAAACCGATCCCTTTTACGGACCAATAGAGAATAATCCTTCTCACAGGCAGACAATATCTTGATCACAGAAGAGAAACCAGGAGTACTAAATATAATACAAGGTTGAGCGGAGACTGCTCAACAATTTATTACAGGCACGCCAATAATACTTAAAGGCGGATAGGGTGGCATAACTACTAACTCACAATAAAAAGCGGTGGTGGATAAATCACAGTGAAGTGGGTGACATGACTCCTGAATCTAACAACTCTTCGAGCGCCGGAGTGAGGCTCGAGGATTCTCATTGTGGGTGGCGGAAGCGTATAATACAAGTGACCAACATCCAGGATCGCACGGGATTGACTGGGACTCCTCTAGGCGTCGGACTCGCTATCAAACTCTTCATCCATGAGATCGCCTTCGTCAACATCTGGCCAAATCAACAAGCCAGGTGAGTACTATGAAAGTACTCGCAAGACAGTTCGGACATAAGATATAACAAATGTAAACATGATGCATATGAACAGATTAACAAGCGCACTCAGACAATGGGATAGCAATGCATGGAAATATATAAGGGAAGTCGGGCGGTAGTCCTCCCGAAATCCCAAAGTAATACTAAAGGCCAATCGAGTGTCTGAAAGACTCCTCGAAAGGGTAAAAATGAAATAACAATGCCGCAGTCGGGCGTCAAGGTGACACCACATAAAGGGCTTATAATAGAATATAATAGTCAGTGCGTGCCACAGTCGGACGTCTGAAGCGACATCACATAAAGGGCTTATATTGAAAGTAAATGACAAGAGTGCCACAGTCGGACGTTTGAGCGACATCACATAAAGGGCTTATATCAAAAGTAAATAACGGACATGCCACAGTCGGACGTCTGAGCGACATCACATAAAGGGCTATTGAAAGTAAATGACAAGAGTGCCACAGTCGGACGTCTGAGCGACATCACATAAAGGGCTTATATCAAAAGTAAATAACAAGAGTGCCACAGTCGAACGTCTGAGCGACATCACATAAAGGGCTTATATTTCACAACTTAATAATTCAGTAGCTCATGAATTTAATTCATTTCACGGGAATATTCAAGTACGAGATAAAATAAAGGTTAGTCCATCCACAGGAATAACAATTCAAACGGGTATACCACTTAAGCTTGTTCACCGGGGATTTACCACGAGGACTGACATAGATATGGATATACTGGCCATGGTCCTTGATCACGGACACGATGGCTCGGAAGGATTTGACTCTGCAGAGTTTGTACTTTAACCACAGCCAACGGATTTCAGTAGTCACAAGGACTAGTTCCGTTTACGGTGTTTTAGGAGAAACACATCTAACCAGTACACACCCATTCAACATTCCGATCCCAGGAATCACCCTCGGCAACGTTCAAGAAAAACCTTGAGACGGGGAGGCTACAACCTCGCGTAGCATGGGATCAAATTTATATACGCGCGCTCTAAGGGGTGCCCCCCCTCTCGGTCCCAACCGGAAACACCCATGCCCCCTGACCGGATGACTGGCTTTAATCCAGGGCCATGGAACCCTCATCCCGGCCCCTCTATTTGGTGTGTACAAGGAAAGAGGTTAACAACTTACTAAACCATATTCTTTGCAGAAAACATGTGGCAGCACGAAAGGGGAAGAACGGTAACGTGGCTCGGTCCACGTTAACGTCGGAATTTATCGGATGACGTAAGACTGGCATGCTACAACAATACCATCTTACTACCTTTCATGTCACCACATGATCAGGTCATCTCTCATCAGAGATCACGGTAACTTCGGAACACACGGATAGTTGCCTTGCATGCAACGAGATACTCACCGATGTTCATATGCCATGCACAACCATTCAAGCAAACATGCAAAACACCTATCATATCAAAGGTTCAAACATGCTTGCCTGGTTCGGAGAAGTCGGAGTCTAGCTCGGCGAAGTTCGCGGCTCCCTCACCTCCTCCGGAACCTACGGTATAACGAAACCGTACACTAACGTAAAAATCATCGCGTGCATAAAATTTGTTCCAAAAATATTCCAAATAAATACTATAAAAAACTAGACAAAAATACAAGACTGAAAGAAAAAGAATCAATCAAAAATCAGCTTTTATTAAAAAGTTATAAGGGTTTTAGTCCAGGGACTGATCTGTGATGAAACAGAAAAGAACCAGGGACTTGTTTGAGAAAACAGAAAACGGTTCGGAATAAAAGGCGCCAGCCCAAAGAGAAAGCGCATTTGCCCGAAGGCACCAACAGAAAACGGTTCGAGGGGGGGGGGGGAAAGAAGAGAGGCTGACGGGGGAGGGGGGGGTCCACACGTCAGGTTTAAAAACGCCAGCGGAGCTCACCGGCGCCCGAAGGCGGCGGTGGTCGCCGGCGTTGAACCACGGCGAGGTAGAGAGATCGGAGGGTACCAAGAGGTTCAGGTGGTTCTTCCGCGTCGGTGGGTGGTGGACTTGGCCGTCGGAGAGCACCACGTCGACGGCGACACTTTCTCCGGCGGACGGTGGTTCGGGCGATGGTGGAGAGCTCCGGTGGGTGCTGCAAACTCCAAATTGAAGCGCGGGTCAGGAGAGTGGATGTACTAGGAAGCTACTGGCAAGAGGTGCACGCACGGGAGCGAATCGAGCTGGGTCCCGTGGCGGGTCGAGGCGGCCGGAGTTGGGGAAGAAGGCTCCCTCGGGGCTCTTCCAGTGGCTTGGCGTGGTATTGGTGGTGTGTAGAGGTGGTGTGGGTTCGAGTTCGAGCTCGGGGCCTCCTTTTATAGGCGATCCGAGGGGGTGGCCGTGAACGGGATTTCTCCGGCGAGCGATTACGGCGAGGCAGAGGTTGGGTAGGGGGTTTAGGGGGCTAGGCACCATCAGGGAAGATCACTGGTGCCGTTCCACCGCTAAACCTCGGTCGGGCAAGGCGTAATGCGCCGATCCTCGACGGGGCGGCCGTACGGGCACGGCGGCGGCAGGGAGCGTGCTCCGCGCCTAGCAGTTCACGACGAAGGATGGCAGCGTGCACGGGTGAGTGGATGGCCACGCGGCGGCCTCAGGTGGCTTGGGCGGCGCTGGACGACGCTGTCCACCGCTGCGCCTCTCTCTGGCAGCCGCAAAGCCGCTGCTGCCGTTGCTCATGGGTGGCGCACCTCCTCCTGCTCGTCGCCGACGCCCGCAAACCTCTAGGCGATCGTGCGGCGCAGGGATAAGAAGGAGGGAACAGGGAGCAAGGCGCCACCGGGGTACTGGCGAGATCGACAACGGGCTCTGAAGAAAACGACAGTGGTTTACTGAAACTGTTTAACTGAACTCTGAACATTGATAGCAACAGTGTCCATCAGGTGTTCGACGAAATGATTTGGCATGAAGAAATTTTTTTCTGGAGCTGGGACTTGGTGAGGTGACCTCTCAATGCACCCAGAGGCTGCCTGAATTTCCTCAGATTTTTTAGGAGGACAAAACAATTGAATTTCATCAAATTTGGCAAATATGGTCCAAACTTGCAGCAAGCACCATTTGAAAAATTTAAACTGGAGACCAGTGGATCTTCATGGATCTTGGTTGAGGGCTCTAAGGACTAGCTAGGGAATTTGGTTTGGAGGCAAAACTCAAAGTAGAAAGGGTAGCTCCTTTGAAAACCTCCAAGGGTCAAAATAGAAGGCAGAAATTATTTTTGATGAGAAATAAATGAAAGAAAATTTTATGGGGAGGTTCAAACTGCTGGATTTGAAATATATCATGATCCAAAGATGGGGAAAGGCTTTTGGGAGGGGATTTCCACTAAGGTCATGGCAAGAGGGATTTTTGAAAGGGGAAAAGATCACTCCAAAAGCCATAGGATTATTTAAAAGATTTTCAATTTTTTTCCAAATGAAAAACATTTGAGCCAACATGAGATGAAAAACCTCCATGACCAACAATCAAGTCTAGGATGAAACCAAACAAAACATTTGTCATAAAAAAGGAAATTGTTTTGAGAGGGAGAGTTCTTTAGAAGAAAATTTAAATACCCTATTCAAATCAAAAGATTTTGATAAAACCAAAAATAAATTTTTTGGGTGTCACAGTATTGTTGCCATCGAGGATAAAAAGATGGGGTTTATATCATATTGCTTGAGTTTATCCCTCTACATCATGTCATCTTGCTTAATGCGTTACTCTGTTCTTATGAACTTAATACTCTAGATGCATGCTGGATATCGGTCGATGTGTGGAGTAATAGTAGTAGATGCAGAATCGTTTCGGTCTACTTGACACGGACGTGATGCCTATATTCATGATCATTGCCTTAGATATTCTCATAACTATGCGCTTTTCTATCAATTGCTTGGCAGTAATTTGTTCACCCACCGTAATACATGCTATCTTGAGAGAAGACACTAGTGAAACCTATGGCCCCCGGGTCTATTTTACATCATATTAGTTTCCCGTCAACTTGCTAATTTCTGTCGCCATTCTTTTATTTTGCAATCTTTACTTTCCAATCTATACAACAAAAATACCAAAAATATTTGCTTTACTATCTTTATTAGATCTCACTTTTGCGAGTGACCATGAAGGGATTAACAACCCCTTTATCGCGTTGGTTGCAAGGTTCTTGATTGTTTGTGCAGGTACTAGGTGAGTTGAGTGTTGTCTCCTACTGGATTCATACCTTGGTTCTCAAAAACTAAGGGAAATACTTATGCTACTTTGCTGCATCACCCTTTCCTCTTCAAGGGAAAACCAACGCATGCTTGAGAGGTAGCAATCAAGAACTGACCTAACATGGTTAGCCTGATGATTATATCAAGTAAAATGTGCACCCACCCTCGGGGATCTCACATAGGGTACAATCATGAATGAACTCGTTGAAAGAATCGGTGAGAGGCCAAGAGAAAGTACTATTACTCTTATCAATAGGGGACCGAAGTAGATTGAAATCACCGCCAATCCGGAGGGGGAGAGTACAAGAATCAATCTTAGAAGATAGCTCATCAAGCAACAAAGAAGACAACGAGTGGTTGGCCGGCCCATAGACCATGATCACCTCCCAGAGAACGTTAAGACGCTTGTGCAACATCACGATGCTATCCCAAAATACACCATGATCAAGTCAAAAGCGTCCAATTTGGCCCCAATAAGAATACCACCGAGTGCCCAGAGGCACGAAAATACTTCCGATAAAATCTATTAGCCCCAGTAATAGAAGATAACTCATTGTTAGAAAATAAGGCTTTAAAAGTTTCAATTAAACAAATCAGATCAACGTTTGCATCCCTAACCATCTCACGAATCTGATCTCGATGCCCCCTAGCGTTGAAACCCCTAATATTCCAAAAAGGAGCTTTCATTTGAACGAAAGATTTTTTATGCGAGGACTCGACCTGCACAGGGCAACACATGAATTAGCACATTTGGATTGCACCCCTTTTATAGGAACCTACGGTGACTGGCCACTACCAGCCGTCGATGGGCCAACCACCTCAACCAAGGCAGACAACAATTTCCCCGCCGCCACCTCCTTAACTCTAGCAATGGCGGCTTGTGCTACCTCATTAGCACGGACGAGAGATAGTAGAGAAGTGATACGTCCATTTTGCATCATGTTTTCCTACTATCATTTATAGTGTTTTTATTCAATATAACACTTTTGTGGAGTAATTCTAATGCCTTTTCTCTCATAATATGCAAGGTTTACACAAAGAGGGAGAATACCGGCAGCTGGAATTCTGGACCTGGAAAAGCTATGTCAGAGATACCTATTATGCACATCTCCAAATGAGCTGAAATTTTACGGAGAATTATTTTGGAATATATAAAAAATATTGGAGAAAAAAAATACCAGAGGGGGCCACCCAGGTGCCCACTAGGCACCAGAGCGCGCCTGCCCCCTGGCGCGCCCTGGTGGGTAGTGGGGGCCTTAGCCCACCTCCGATGCCCATCTTCTGGTACACAAGGTCTTTTGACCTAGAAAAAAAATAAGGAGAGGACTTTCGGGACGGAGTGCCACCGCCTCAAGGCAGAACTTGGGCAGGAGCACTTTTGTTCTCTGGCGGAGCGATTCCGTCGGGGACACTTCCCTCCGGGAGGGGGAAATTGAAGCCATTGTCATCACCAACAACCCTCTCACCTTGGGAGGATCAATCTTCAACAACATCCACTACAAAAAAATACACTTCCGTGATGATACGTGTTTGTCACAGTAGGTCGCGTTTTTTGTCATGCATGTACATCCATGACGATTTTATGACAGAATCAAGATAGTCATACCTGTGCTGTGGTAGAAGTGTTCCATGACATTACCAAAATTATCATCGCGGAAGTGTGCACTTCCATGACGATAAATCGCGTGTCACAGAAGTGCTTTCGTCAAGGGTGATTGTTGAGGATATAGACCTTAGAGTCACCCGCCAGGAGGGGCTGGGTTACTCATATGGTCATTGCCAGAAGCCCGGCGCCAAGCTTGAAGACGGTGGGCCAAAGATGGGCTTAAGACCCGGATATGGCTTAAGGCCCGTCGTTACAATCATTATCATGGTAGAACTTGTAGTGCAAGGCAAGAATAGCTGAGAGTCCGAGCCGGACACTCTTATGAGCCGGCCGGGACTCTGAGAGCTGCTGGGCGTCAGCCTCCCTATATAAAGGGACGACCCGGCAGCGGTTTAGGGGAGGGAAGATCTCATCGAGAGCCAGGCATAGCAGTTAAGCTCCCTGGTCATCGAAACCCTAATCAATACCACCTCAAACTGGACGTAGGCTTTTACCTTCACCGTAAGGGGCCGAACCAGTATAAACCCTCGTGTTCCTTGTCCCACTTAACCCCTTCAAGCATCCTAGCTGCGATGGCTCCGCGACTAAGTCCTAGCTCGAGGACATCTGCCGTGACAATTCCACGACAGTTGGCGCCCACCGTGGGGCCAGCGCACGGTGGATTTGAGTTCTTGAAGGGCAGCTTCGAAGGGCTCAAGGGATACGCTGTGGGCCGGATGACCAAGAGTCGTCATGGCAAGCTCTACATCGACGATGCAAACCGAAGCCCCGACGCCGGCTCAATTGAGTACGGGTACCGGGTCCCCTTCGGCGGAATTCATGTTTTCATTGGCAAGATTGGTGAGCCGGGCCCTGAGCCGGATCTCTGCGCCGATCTGATCGAGACGGCTCAGCGTGCACGACCGCCCGGGCCCGGCCTGCCTTAAGGCATGCTTTTGTGGGATGTATTCATGGAGGGCCCTCTGATCGATCTGGATCTGGTGATGAGGCGGCCGCCGGCTCTGACGGCGAGTCGTCCACCGATGAGTCAAACTCGTTGTATCAACTTCAAGATGGCAGGCTCATGGGTTGTTCCGATGGTGACATTATTCCGGACCCGTTTGAGCCGCCAAGTCAGGTTGGAGTCTTTATGGCCGGTGCACAGCCTGTTCAGAACCCTGCTGCTGGAGCGGGAAACCCGGTGCCCTCGCTGGCTCAGGTGCTAATGGATCTCAGGGACAAGATGACGGCCCTGTTAACTGCCACCGTTGACTCGGCGGATCAGGCTCAGCATGATGCGGAGATGGCACAGTTAAAGTTGGATCTAGTGAAGGCTAAGGAGGATCTGGCAGCGGAAGGGATCAGGATGGCTGCGGAGAGGGCGGCTCTCGATGCTCAAACTCAGTTGATCCAGGCGCAGTCCTTCCGACTCACGATGGATCAGAACGCGTCCAATGAGGTCATGAGAAGGAGGCATCAAAAGGCCCAATCGCGACTCCCTCCGGTTTACGATCCACGCAACCTCTTCAACACGCCAGGTGCAGGGTCTAGTAACCCGCCAGGGGTCATAGTGCCCGGGTCTGGGACCCCCATTCAGCCACAAGTGATGGGGCCTCCCCAGGTGCCCCCTGCCCCGCCTCAGTATGTGCCAATACCCCCGGGTCATTATAATAACCCGCTGGAGAACATGGTCGCCGCGGCAGCACGGCTGGCGGCTCTCCCAGTTGACGGCGACTCTCCGACGGCTATTGAAACCCGCCGGGTCAGGGAACTCCTTCAGACAGCACTGGCGCAGCAAGAGGCGTACTCCTACAGCCGGGACAGGATCCACTCGACCCCTCGTCCAGGCTGGACCCCGAGTTACAGCAGGCACATGGTCTCAGCGATCGGCTCAAGTAACGTCCGGCGCCATGACACGCCCCCTGGTCACGGCCCGGCTCATAATGGAGCCTTTCACGCAGCAGACCAGGATAGAGCGCGGCAAGAGGCGGAGCAGGTGCCTCAGTTGACGGCTTGCCAGACTCCCCCGGCTTACCCGACGGCTTCCGTCGACGTGGGTATCCCTACCAGGACTGGGGGTGTCCCTTGTTTAGTGCCAGCTATCCGCAATGAACGTCTACCCAAGGATTTCAAAGGCCCTAGGAAGGTGCCTAATTACACAGCAGACTTACAACCCGCAGGCTGGATCGAGAGTTACGAGATGGCCATGGAACTGCTGGAGGTCAGTGAGGCGGCAATGGCCAAGTACTTCACCATGATGTTAGATGGGACTGCCCGCATTTGGTTGAAAGGGCTACCACCGAATTCCATCGGGTCTTGGGCTGAGCTGAAAGCCCGTTTCATCCAAAACTTCAAGGATACCTGTAGGCAATCTATGTCAATTATGGATTTGACTAACTGTAAGCAGCAGGAGGGTGAATCCACGACACATTGGGTTCGCCGGGTCAAAGAGATCATACATTCATCAGATAAGATGGATGCCGGCTCTGCAGTCTTAATGTTGGAGCAGAATTGTCGTTTTGTGCCCCTGAAGATGAAACTCGGGCGGCTTAAGCGCGACTGCAATGATATGGGTACACTGATGGCGGCTCTTGTCAAGTACGCCGATTCTGATGGTACCAAGGACCCCGCTTCAGATGATGAAAGGACAGGGAAGGGAAAGAAGAATGGCAATGGCAAGGGCCCTCAGCATAACCCGGGGAACCAAGGAGGAGGCAAGTGCAAGGCCGATGGCAGCCTAGAGTTTGTAGCCAACGCCAGCTCACAAGGTAACAACCAGCGACGCAAGGGGAGGCCCCCTCCCCGAGGCGGCGGGTCAGGCCCGACGCTGGAGCAGCTGTTGAATGAGCCTTGCCCAAGGCATGGTTCTAGAGAGAAGCCAGTGACTCATCTATGGAAGGATTGTGCAATCATGAAGGCCTTTAAGAATTATAATGGCCCGGGCGGCGGCTCAGGTGCCGGCGGTTTTCATGGCCCGGGCGGCGGCTCAAATTCTAATCCTCAGAACGGTCAAGGGGGCTTTAATCAGCAGTTTGGCCAGGGTCATCAACAGCAGCAGGGGGTTATCAGACCAATCCAAAGCAGCTTAGCGGTGGACAGTACCATGTATTTACCACCAGTCTGTGTAAGCGAGATCAGAAGCTTCATAAGAGGGCTGTAAATGCTGTTGAGCCGGCGGTTCCACGCTACTTGCGGTGGTCTGAGCAGCCTATAGTATGGAGTAGAGAGGATCACCCTCCCCGGGTGGACAATCCGGGTCACTTGGCCTTAGTGGTGGCTCCTCAGGTGGGAGGATATAAGTTCACTAAGGTGCTCATGGATGGAGGCAGCAGCATCAACATCCTCTATTATGAGACTTTTCGCCGTATGGGGTTGGTTGATAAGAACCTCAGCCAGTCAAACACTATCTTCCATGGTGTGGTACCTGGTAAGTCGGCTTATCCAGTCGGCAAGATCGAGTTGGAAGTGGCCTTCGGAGATGAGAATAACTACAGGGTGGAAAAATTGACCTTTGATGTGGTCAAGATAAGAAGTCCGTACCATGCTATATTTGGGCGGCCGGCTTACGCCAAGTTCATGGCACGGCCGTGTTATGTGTACTTACAGCTCAAGATGCCGGGTCATAATGGGACCATTACGGTTCACGGCAGCCGGAAGGTGGCCTTGGAATGTGAGGAAGGCGATGCAGCTTATGCAAAATCTGTTTGTGCAACAGAGGAGTTGAAGTTTTACAAAGACAATGTTGACCCAACAGATATGACCTCTCTGAAAAAGCCGACTACGGAACATGAGCCGGCAATGAAATTTAAGTCGGCTGATGAGACTAAGCTTGTTGATTTTGTTCCAGGAGATTCATCTCAGCAATTTAGCATCAGTGCCAATCTGGATCCAAAATAGGAAAGCGCGCTCATCGAGTTCATCCGTGAGAATAGGGACATTTTTGCATGGAAGCCGTCTGACATGCCAGGTGTACCTAGAGAACTTGCTGAGCACACTCTCAATGTTGATCCGAAATTTAAGCCCTGTCAGGCAGTTCCTTCGGCGGTTTAATGAAGAGAGGCGGAAAGCTATTGGCGAAGAGGTGGCCCGGCTCTTGGCGGCCGGGTTTATTGTTGAGGTCTTCCACCCAGAATGGTTAGCTAACCTGGTGCTCGTACTCAAGAAGAACGGCACTTGGCGGATGTGTGTGGACTACACGGACTTAAACAAGGCGTGTCCAGCGGATCCTTTTGCCCTTCCCCGTATTGATCAAATTATTGATGCTACGGCGGGGTGTGCACGCTTAAGTTTCTTGGATGCTTATTTTGGATATCATCAGATTAAAATGGCAGTTAAGGACCAGGAGAAGATGGTGTTCATCACTCCCTTTGGAGCCTTCTGCTATGTGTCTATGCCCTTTGGACTCAAGTGTGCACAGGCGACTTATCAGCGTTGCGTGCAGAACTGTCTTCATAAACAGATTGGGCGCAATGTTCATGCTTATGTGGACGATATTGTGGTTAAATCTATAAAAGAGGAAACCCTGATACATGATTTGAGAGAAACCTTTGATAATCTCCGGGTTTACAAGATGATGCTTAACCCGGCCAAGTGTGTTTTTGGTGTTCCTGCAGGCAAACTCTTGGGTTTCTTGGTTTCTGACAGAGGCATTGAAGCTAACCCGGAGAAGATCAAGGCCATCACCTCCCTGGCTAAGCCGGCGTGTATAAATGATGTTCAGCGCTTGGCGGGTCGCATCGCTGCTTTAAGCCGGTTTATAAGCCGTTTGGGTGAGAAGGCCATGCCATTATATCAGTTGATGAAGAAAACTGATAACTTCGTCTGGAATGATGCAGCTAATAAGGCTTTTGAGGATTTGAAGAAGCAGCTGGCAGAGCCCCCCGTCCTTGCTGCTCCGGTTGATAAGGAGCCCTTATTACTGTATGTGGCGGCGAACACACGAGCTGTCAGTGTGGCTATGGTGGTGGAGCGCAAAGAGGAGCGTAAGGAGCATCCGGTTCAGCGGCCGGTTTATTATGTCAGCGAAGTGCTCATTGAGTCCAAGCAGCGGTATCCGCATTGGCAGAAGCTTGTTTATGGTGTGTTCATGGCGAGCCGGAAACTTAAGCATTATTTTCAGGGTTATCCCATCACTGTGGTCAGTTCTGCCCCTCTTGGTGATATCATTCAAAACAGAGAGGCCACAGGGAGAGTGGCTAAGTGGGCCATAGAGCTCGGACCCCATGGTCTGAAATACGTGCCACGCACTGCTGTTAAATCTCAGGCCTTGGTGGATTTCATCAATGACTGGACAGAGTCACAAGTGCCCGAGCAGAAGCCGGATAACACATATTGGACTATTCACTTTGATGGGTCCAGGCAGTTGGAGGGCTCGGGGGCTGGAGTCGTGTTGGCTTCCCCTAAAGGTGACAAGTTCCATTATGTGCTACAGTTGCTGTTTCCTTGCACTAACAACGCGGCTAAGTACGAGGCCTTGCTCCATGGTCTTCGGATGGCTAAAGAAATGAGCTTGAGCCGGGTAAGGTGCTTCGGAGATTCAGACTTGGTGGCTCAACAAGTATCCGGCAAGTGGGACTCTAAGGACCCTCTCATGGCAGCTTATCGCCACGAGGTTGATGCCATTGCTGGGCACTTTCAGGGCTACCAAGTAGAGCACATTGATCGCAGGAAGAACGAGGCGGCTGATGCCCTAAGCCGGCTGGGCTCTCAGCGAAAGCCGGTGCCGCCTAATACTTTCTTGGATGTCCTGTATAACCCTTTTGTTAAGTTACCTACAGAGGAAGACTTGGCTGTCCCTGACCCGGAGGCACGACTGGTGGCGGCTCTCCACATCATCCCGGACTGGACAGCACCTTATCTGGCTTACATGACCCGGGGAGAGTTGCCTGAGGATGAAACTTTGGCCCGACAAATAACCCAGCGGGCTAAGTCAATGATTGTTATCAATGGTGAGTTACATCACCGCAGTGTTACGGGAGCGTTTCAGCGTTGTGTTTCCCCTGAGGAAGGTCAAGAGATCTTGCGTGAGATCCATGAAGGGGATTGTGGCCATCACGCCGGCTCAAAGTCTCTTGTGGCCAAGGCTTTTCGTCATAGTTTTTATTGGTTGACGGCTCATGCTGATGCAGAGGACTTGCTCAGTAAGTGTGATGGTTGCCAAAGGTTCTCGCGACGGGCTCATGTACCGGCTCAAGAGCTGAGGATGATCCCAATTACTTGGCCCTTTGCGGTCTGGGGGCTTGATATGGTTGGGACTTTCAAAAGGTCCAAGGATAAGAAGACCCACCTTTTGGTGGCAGTTGACAAGTTTACCAAGTGGGTTGAAGCGGAGCCAGTTAGCAAGTGTGATGCAGCCACGGCGGTTCAGTTTATGAAAAAGGTGATCTTTCGCTTTGGTTTTCCACACAGCATTATAACTGACAATGGCACCAATTTATCCAAAGGCGCCATGGAGGAGTTTTGTCAACGAGAGCACATCCGACTTGATGTTTCCTCGGTGGCTCATCCTCAATCCAATGGTCAGGCTAAGAGAGCTAATCAGGAGATTCTGAAGGGCATCAAGCCCCGGCTTTTGGTCCCTTTGCAACGGACGCCGGGTTGTTGGGTGGAGGAGTTGCCCTCCGTGCTATGGAGCATCAACACTACTCCTAACAGGTCTACAGGCTTTACGCCTTTCTTCATGGTTTACAGAGCAGAAGCAGTCCTCCCCAGTGACATCCGTCATGACTCGCCTCGAGTGGCGGCTTATGTTGAGGCGGACAATGAACAGGCGCGCCAAGATGCTCTTGACTTGTTGGACGAGCAGCGTGATGTGGCCGCAGCTCGTTCAGCGATTTATCAACAAGACCTGCGCCGTTATCATAGTCGACGAGTTAAATCCCGGGTCTTCCAGGAAGGCGATCTGGTGCTCCGGCTCATCCAAGATCAAACAGACGCGCACAAGTTATCCCCGCCTTGGGAAGGGCCCTTTGTGGTCAGCAAGAATTTGCACAACGGGTCATATTACCTCATTGACATTCGGGAGCACAAAGATTCACATAAGTCGGAGGAAGAAACCCGTCGGCCGTGGAACATAGCTCAGCTTCGGCCTTACTACACTTGAGCCACCGGCTCTCATGATGTACATATTTCTCTAAGCCATGTATATATTATAATAAGCAATAAAGCAGGACCTCTGTCCTTTTTTGTCCTCCAAATGTGCACGTGTTGTTTTCATTGCAAGATTACATGATAACTTGAAGGAGGATCCGGCTTATGATCGTATTCGAATCTAGCCGTAGGCAATAAGGTCACTTGGGGGCTTCCTGTTCAAACATAGGTCATATTCGAACCAAAGAGAACATAGCTGTCGATACCCATTTGATTGGCAAAGTGCCGAGCTCATTGGGGAGTTTTCTTTGATCATATTTGAATCTTAGTTTAAACCCTTTGGGAACCGACGTGGATCGTATTCGAATCAGCGTCGTTAAACAATTCTTAAAGTCATTTGGGGGCTTCCTGTTCAAACATGGGTCGTATTCGAACCAAAGAGAACATAGCTGTCGGTACCCTCTTGATTGGCATCGCCACACCCATGGGGGGCTATATGATCGCATTCGAATCCTTGCATTACCCCTTTGGGCCGGGTCTCTGGTCGTATTCGAACCGGAAGCCCCTAAGTTCTTCTGCTCTACAGCAAGTTTCTTCTGAATATTTCAAAGTGTATACGGCCGGGTCTCACTTTGCCGGCTTAACGTTGATTTACAGTGTTCACTATTAAGACAGGTAAATCGGAATTAAGGTACCAACCTTATTACCCGGGTTATCTAAACCGGAAGTATGCTTGCAGACCGCTAAGTGTGTTATCGCGGCTGTATTGAGGACATAATTGAGGGATAGTGTTTTTTGATTCATATTCCGGGTTATATATCTAAAGCTTATGATTCTTAGTGCGGTAAGCCGCCTAGAGACTTGTGATTTGTCCTTTATGCAGGATGATTAAAGGCAACTATTCTTGAGCTTAAGGACAATGAATGATCAATTATGACCCGGAGACATATAAGGAAGCAACGTTCATAAGGATTCAGCATTCAATACGTGCGCGATGGCACGGCACAGTTAAAGTGTTGAACCTATTCTATTACAAGACTCATCGAGTCCAAAAGGGTGGAGCATTGTTTTATAAGCCGCCTGCCGAGTTAAGATGCCTGCTGGGTTGAGGTCTCCGGCTCATCCCTCTCTTCTCCTCCGGCTGTTCCCAAGACCTGGAAAGTTGATGACTTCCAGTCGTTGCCGCTCAGAGCTTCGAACTGAGCTTCCTCGTCAATTAACCCTGCCGGGTCAATCTCCGGGGCGAAGGTGTGCTGACGAGCCGGCGGGATTAAGCTGAGGGCTTCATAGCGCGGGGTCGGGATCCTCTGATTTTCCGCGTTGTAACCCGGCTGGTACTTAGTCAGGTCTGTGTCGTTTCCAATGAGAGTGGCCACCGGACGCACGACCTTCACGCAGGTGGCAAAGTCCCTTTGGTCGAAGGCTGTGCCGTCTTCTTTCAGACTTGGATAGCCGAGGGCGATGTCTGCCGGGTCTAACTCGGGCAGGAAAGCCTTGGCCCGGCTCAGCGCGGCGATCGCTCCGGCTCTTGCAGAGGCCCGTCGCAGCTCTTGGATACGTTGAGGCAGAACGGTGAGCCGGCGAAGAACCTCCGCCAGGTGAGTCGGCACCTCGTTCGATAGGGCCACCACAGCCAAGGCACGCTGTGACCCGGTGTAGAGTTGCTCCACCAGGGTGTACACGGCCTTTAGCTTGGTTACCACACTCTGGTTGAGGTTGGCACTTCTGGGACCTGTTTCACAGAACAGGATAAGCCGCCGACAAGGGTGAGTTATGAGGCATCAAAATTTTAAGCTGGATGAAAGCCGGCGGAGGACTTACCGAAGATTGCAGCAACCATCTGAGACACTTGGCGCTTTAAGCCGGAGAGTTTGGCCGTCCTCTCTGACAGGGCCTTCTCCGCCTGTTCGGCCCGGTTCACCACCGCGGCTTTCTCTTCGGCCCAGGCTTTCCGTTCAGCATCAAATTCGGTCTTCAGCTTTTCTTGAGCGGCGATGCTGGACACAAATTTGGCATTTGCCTTCCGGGTCTCCATTTCTTGCATCTTCAGCCGGTTCTTGAGATCAGAGATGTCAGCCTCAAACTTCTTGCTGGCAGCCTGCATAAATTTCCGGGTTATGGCATGAACGGTTACTATGCAAGTTTAAAGTCCCAAGCGTTTTCCAAGCAAAGACACTTGGCACTTGGGGGCTAATGCATATTGAACGTTTCTATCTACAAATTGCCGGTTCAATTGAGTAAGCCGAAACCTAAGTCTACAACATATTCAATCATAAGTCGTCGACTTGGGGGCTAGCATGGTAAAGGTAACTATGCAGTAAGTAAGAAGACAGAAGAATAGTACCTCAGATTTCTGCTGGATCTGGTTCACCATGGCAATCTCTGCGTCCTGGCTCTTGTGCACTTGGCTGACGAAGCCGGAGACGACCTCTCCAATGGTCAAATTGGCGTAGTCGGTGAGGTCCAGGTTAACCCGGCGGGACTCTAGCATCTCCCCTTTGGCGGAGCACTTGGCCAGTGCAGTAGGTCTCCCCGGCTCAACAAACTCCGTCCGGGTGATTACCACATCCGGGTCATCAGCTGGTTGAGCCGAGCTGGAGGCCTCCGGGTTAGCAGAAGCTTCTGCAGTTGCCTTGGTGGTTGGAGCGGTGGCTTCGGGAGCGGAGGCAGCTGGCGGTTCTTGACCTGCTACCTTCGGCTCAGGCAACTCCGGCTCTTCGACCGGCTTGGTCTTCTTCGCCCTCTTGGTGAGCTTGGCTTGGGCATTGAAAAGACAGAAAGGTTAAGCACAATAGTGTAAGTAAAGACAAAAGTACAACATGAGGTGATTATCATTACCCGGGCACGGTCTTGAAAGCCGGCAGGCTTGACTGCATAGAGTCGCCAGAAGAGGGGGAAGTTTCCTGATAATTTGAGTCAGAGGAATTAAGTGGTTGACGTATAACACCCGCCAAAGGATGAAAAGGGTACAAAGTTGAGATCACCTCGGTCCGGCGCTTCCTCGACGCGTCTGGTAAGCCGGAAGAGAGGTCGGCGTCCTTGTTGGTCCGGGTGTGCCGCCGGCTCTCATGAGTCTGTTGCTTCAAAATAAATTGAGGATCTTGATAAGCTAAAGGATGTGAAAAGCTTACTTTCTGGGTTACCCTTCGGACTTTCAGCCTTGGCAAGGGCTCCGAGTCGGAGGAAAGTGACATTACCTCTTCAACCACCGGGTTACTTGCTCCGGTGTCATCCTGATTGATGAACAAGTGTTGGTAAGGCGGACAAGAAATAAACAATAAACACAACAAGAGCTTACAGGTTCAGGGGTTACCTCTGACTCGGAGCTGTCGCTTAGTTGCATCAGCTCCGAAGCAGTTGGCCTACTTCCCTTCTTGCGGGGAGCGGCTTTCTTCGCCTTTCTGGCCTTCTTGGCCGCCTCATGGTCATATTTGACCCGCCAGAATTTGTCATCAGCCTGAAAAATACAATGATGATTTCTTAAAAGATTCAGATGAAGGTTATCTGTAGACAAAGATAAAATGTTCAAATCAGTGGCTTACTGCTGGGGCTGGGTTGATCTTGCAGAAGGGGGCTAACCCGGTCCTCCCGCAATCTGCCAGGCTCTCGTTCAAGAGAGCCTTGGTCATCTCCTCTGCAACATCTTCAGGAAGATCGTTGCGGCTGTGTCTCTGGGGGTCATCCTTTCGGCCCGTGTACTCGCACATTAAGCCGGGGCGGCGGCTCAATGGGATCACCCGCCAGGAGATCCAGACCCGGACCAGATCGATTCCGTTGAGACCATTGCCCAGAAGAGCCTTGATCTTGTTTATGGTGGGGAGCAGAGGCTGGCGCTCCGCTTGATACAGCTTGTCTGACAGTGGGTGTGTTGACTCCAGACGCGAGGGGCGAAAGCCGGGCAACGGACTTTCATCAGCCGGCGACGTGTCTTGGCAGTAGAACCACGTCAGATTCCAGTCTTTGGGATGGCTTGGCGGCTCTGCGTACAGGAAAAGGCAGTCCCTCCACCGCTGAATGGAGATGCCACCTAGCTCCAGACTTGGCCCATTGGCGCACTCATTCTGACGGTTCAAGTAAAAAAGCTCTCTGAAGAGCAGCAGACTAGGTTCTTCTCCAAGGTAAACCTCGCAGAACACTTGGAAGTTGCAGATATTGGACACTGAGTTGGGTCCTATGTCCTGAGGCTGCAGATCGAAGAAATTCAGAACGTCTCTGAAAAACTTTGAGCCGGGCGGTGCGAAGCCCCGGCTCATGTGATCCGCAAAAATGACCACCTCTCCGTCCTTTGGCTGTGGTCTCTCCTCTGACGGGTCAGGGGCACGGTAGGACATGACATCCTTCTTGGGCAGGTGGCCTGACTTGACAAAATCCGCTAAGGTCTCATTGGTGACGTTGGACCTCATCCAATTGCAAATGATGGAGGCCTTAGGAGCTTTGGGAGGCATGGTGAAAATCGGCAGCCTATGATAAAAGGAAACGTCCGGTTTAAGTCTAAGCCGGAGGAAAGTTATAGTTCAGTGTTAAGTGGCGGCTTACGGAGGGGCCTAATGATATATATCTGAGTACATTGAGTTATCTAAGCCGCAAAAAAGATGTCAAGAGTAATTCAATTTGTCTATGGCCTTATCACAGATGAGCCGGAAAATTCTATGGCGCATGGTTTCCTTTGAGTCGGAAGATTCTACGGGGCGTGGTTTCTTTAAGCCGGAAATATAAACTGCCATGACTCAATGAGTGCAGTTTTTTACTAAGTGTGGTGAAAATAGGTTTCACACTTTGCGGTAAATATTTTGGATCAAAATGGTCGGGTAAAAAGAAAATTTCTAGACCTAAAAGCATACGCAGGGGAGTTCTTGAGCTCGAATGAGGCCTTTATGCAGTGAAGGAGGGGTCTACTTGCGTGTGAAATGGATGCTAAAACATCTACCGCAGTGGTTCTATACAAGGCTAAGATCAAACAGGGGCAGTAACAATGAGAACTACTGGAGCTTGTGGGCGACGGCGACGAACACGGACGAACACGGATGAACCCTACTGCAGATCTGTTCTACGGGGTACTGAGGACTTACCGGTGCTGAAGAGGTGCGGGGGTCGCCGCCGTTTGTCTGGACCGAGTCAGGGTGATGCAGCGGCCAAGGTTGACGAAGATCGGGGGCGTGGCGGCGGCGGTGGATTTCGAGCTCGAGCAGAGGAACAGTGGCGCGAGGAAGAAGAAGAGTGGCTGAAGGCCCGTCGGGCCGGCCTATTTATAAGGGCGAGCTCATAAGTGGGCGCGAGAATCAAGGAGACCACGGCGTGGTTATCTCCCCACGAAACGCCTCGATTTTCGGGATGACAGTAAAGATAAGATCCGTTGCGGATCTGGCGGAGTAAAAAACGGGCTTAATGGAAGATGACGTCACAGCGCATTACCCGGAGTCCAGAGAATGACGTCACGCCGGGTTATGGCCTTCACACAAATGGTAAGCCGGAGATTTTTTCTGACGAAAGAATTGAAGATTGACATGAGCCGGCTCAAATCAATCTGGGGCCTAATGTTGAGGATATAGACCTTAGAGTCACCCGCCAGGAGGGGCCGGGTTACTCATATGGTCATTGCCAGAAGCCCGGCGCCAAGCTTGAAGACGGTGGGCCAAAGATGGGCTTAAGACCCGGATATGGCTTAAGGCCCGTAGTTACAATCATTATCATGGTAGAACTTGTAGTGCAAGGCAAGAATAGCTGAGAGTCCGAGCCGGACACTCTTATGAGCCGGCCGGGACTCTGAGAGCTGCTGGGCGTCAGCCTCCCTATATAAAGGGACGACCCGGCAGCGGTTTAGGGGAGGTAAGATCTCATCGAGAGCCAGGCATAGCAGTTAAGCTCCCTGGTCATCGAAACCCTAATCAATACCACCTCAAACTGGACGTAGGCTTTTACCTTCACCGTAAGGGGCCGAACCAGTATAAACCCTCGTGTTCCTTGTCCCACTTAACCCCTTCAAGCTTCCTAGCTGCGATGGCTCCGCGACTAAGTCCTAGCTCGAGGACATCTGCCGTGACAATTCCACGATAGTGACCGACACGTGGCATCCACCGTAACGGAACCCGTTAAGCTATCGGGTCGGGTTTTGGATCCGATAACCCGTTAACAGCCCCGACCAATGGGGATTTTCCACGTGTAAAATCATCATTGGCTGGAGGAAACACGTGTCGGCTCGTTGTTGGGACAGATGTCATCCACTCATTGGACAGAAGGCGCCTATGATACGTCGACACGTGGCATGGCCCAACAGAGGCCCATTCCTGTGAAAAGGCCGGCCCGTTTGACTTGGTCAAAAGGTGGCGGGCCGGCCCATGGAAAGCCTGTTAACGGCCTGTTCGCATATAGCCCATTTACAGCCCGCTAACCCAAGGCCCGTTACTCCCTATCCGAATTAGGCCCAGTAGCGTCATCTGGGCTATCCAATATGATTCCAGCCCATTTTCACTTCTGGCCCATGTATGGCCCATGACGTCTTTCGGCCCATATGAGGCCCTATGTAACTCTTGGCCTATTAACAACCCGTGGTGAAACTGGCCCGTAATGAACAGTGTATCACTTTACACCCATTAACGGCCCGTGGTGAAACTGGCCTGTAATGAACAGTGTATCACTTTATACCCATTAACGGCCCGTTATTCCGTTGGGTTGTTTCCATCCCATGTTATCTTTCGTCCTTCTCAGAGCCCATTTATTCTTGGGCTCATTTCCAGCATTCGTTTACTTACGGCCCGTTACTATCATTTTCTGCTTGTGGGCCAAATTCAGCCCGTGGTTACAGTCGGCCCGTTTGTGGTCCGTTAATACGTTGGGCCGTTTTCATAGCGTCATCAAATACGGCCTATTAACGATGGCCCGTTATGGTCGGCCCATGAACGGATGATTCCAACTCTAGCCCGTTTACGGCCATAATGCGGTCTGTTTGGCCCATGTTTGGCCAATCGATCATACGGCCCGTATAAGGCCCATTGATGATACGGCCCGCAGAAGGCCCATTGTTTCTACGGTCCGTAGAAGGCCCATTGTTTCTACGGCCCGTAGAAGGCCCACTGTTTCTACGGCCAGTAGGAGGCCCAGTGTCACTACAGTAAATATTAGCCCATGGTTATTGTGGCCTAGTTTTAAAAAATAGGTTATTGCAGCCACTAGCTAACCGCGGAAAAAGAACTGCAATGACTACAAGCAAACAAATAAACAAGACAACAAGGAAATAAATAAGCAAGCAACTAACGCTAGGCTATCACGGCTATTACACATATTCATCCACTGGGCATCAAAGTTCGCCACCAGTGCAAATATAGGGAACAAAGCAGCATATCATATACACCGGTTGTCAAAGTTGGCGACCAGCGCAAATAAACGCCGCAGCAAAACAAATCCAGAACTAAAACCACTTCAGAAGATCTCAAGAAACAATATCCTGGGTACCCATAATGCTGGCAAGCTGCTTAGCAAGCTTATTAACTTTCTTTTGTTTGGCGCTTAAATCCTCCAGCGCTTGCTGTTGCACCAGAAAATATGCATCTGAATTCTGTAGGGACTTCCTCAGTCCTTCAGCTTCCTATCGCAGCACATTTGATCGATGTCTTTCAACTTGAAGTTGAGACTCAAGAAGACAAACTGATTCAGGCAGCGAGTTCGAAGAGCTTGTGCCAGCAGTAGTGGCCAGTAACTCAAACACTACATCAAGACAGGACTTTTGGGTTCCCTCACTGTCGTCAAGATAGTTTTTATCAGCTTTCTTGGAGACCAGCAGGGATGTTTCACTATCTTGAACCTTATCTGCATTACTTCCTTTACCATTGGATAACGCGGTACTGTTCTCCAATATTTTGTCCGCATTCTAAAAGAGAAACAAGCACACACATCACATGTTTACCATGTTGTATATGAAACTCATTTTGGTAAATGAGTTCAGTAGTAAAGTGGACAGGATAACAGCATGAAACAAACATATATCTATGTACCATGGTCACTTTATGGTCTATGTCATTCTAGTTTTTGTTGCAAATCAAGATAGAGACACAGTTCAAATAATATTTGTTCAAGACAAAGAAGAATAGACAGAATATAGGTGTGGGTAACTATAGAGCAATAACAACACTTGTAATGTGCATGACATGAGAACATAACTGTTTATTCAATTGAAACTGAAATCAACATAGAGCAGGTTACAACACCAAACTAGTTAAAGAAACAGGTTTAAAACATACCTGTTGCGCCATTGGAGTTTCAATTCCATCCTTCAAATTTGAAAATAGTTGGTATGAGTAAATACAATAATGCAAGAGCAAAGGAGTATGAACCATAGCTACAGAACCTGACCTGAGAACAAATCTTCTTCTCCTTTAAGCGTTGAGTTGGGATTCGGAGTGGTGGTCCTCGTGCTTTGGGCACTGCAGTTCCCTTACTAACTGCTCGTGTTTGGGTGCTCTGTGGTGGAGACGGTGCTGTGTCAACTGGAACTGGGTTACTATCTGCCGGGGTTGGGGTTAGAAGGGGTGTAGCTGGTTCTCTGTCCAACTGGGTAGGGGTAAAATATGCGAGAGTCTGGGTTATGTGTGGTGGATCTGGTCCTTGGGCAAGTACAACCGTGGTTCTATTTGCATCAACTGGTAGCACTATCTTTTCTGAAGACCGTGTTGTTACTCCCTTAGATACTGCCATCACGCTCTCCAATTCAAATGGCTGATAAACAAGAAAAGTAATTGAAAGTATAGACATTGTATGATAGACAGGTGCAATGGATAGTGGGGAATAAAAGAGGGCATGAAATAATTCATATTTATGTTGTCTAACCAAACAGGATATCATGACACAATTTCACATATATGATGGCTAACTAAACAGGATAGCATGACCCAATTTCACATTATGATGGCTAACTAAAAAAGATGGAAAGACATAGTTCAAAATATGAGACTATGTAAACAGGATGACATGACATAACTATATAATGTGTTTATTAAATAGGTTGGCATGCCATAATTCACATACATTCACGGATAGAATGCCATAATTCAAAATATGATGACTGTAAACACTAAACAGGATGAGATGATATAACTATATGATGTCTTTATTAAATGGGTTGCCATGCCATAATTCAGACAGATGATGTGTATGTACTATGTAAAC
The DNA here is from genome assembly GCF_002575655.3 of Aegilops tauschii subsp. strangulata. Lineage (NCBI taxonomy): Eukaryota > Viridiplantae > Streptophyta > Magnoliopsida > Poales > Poaceae > Aegilops > Aegilops tauschii. Next base: position 515,906,459 of record NC_053037.3, on the reverse strand, counting down.
ATGATGGCATGATATAATTCAAATATATGATTTATATAGTAAGCAAGTAAGAAGATGGCAATCCATATATGATGTAAAAACTAAGCAATGCAAGACAACATGCATGACATGGGTAATATAACCCTGCCAAGTTTGAGCATAGACCTCAGGGGGGAAATAGGACTGGTCATTAGTCTCTAAATCCTCCTATGAGGAGCTCTCTGTAACCAGCAAGATGTCTGCTTAAGCAGGTTGCATTGTCTGCTCTGAATACCTTGTTTTCACTCCAGATACTTCCATCACCGCTTCAAATGGCTGATGCACAGGAAGAGTAGTTGAATATACAAACGTTGTCGACAAATGGAACACGTAATACAAAAAATGATAGCATGATATAATTCACATACATGATGATTGGCTAAACAACATGGCATTGCATAATTCACATATATAATGCCTTTGCAACAAGATAACATTGTATAATTCACATATATAATGTCTTGCAACAAGATGGCAATGCATAATTCACATATATGGTAATTAGACACTGAACAGGTGGCATTCACACAAAGCATGTCTAAACTAATCAAATGACATAGCAATGCGAGACACCATACGCACGATATGAGCAACATAACCCTGCCAAGTTAGAGCATACACCTCGGGGGGGGGGGAATAGGACTGGTCATCTGTCTCTGAATCCTCCTCTGAGGAGCTATCCGTAACCAGCGAGATATGCGCTTCGTCAGATAGCATAGTCTGCTCTGAAGACCTTGTTTTCACTCCAGAATTTGCCATCACCGTGTCAAATGGCGGATGCACACGAAGAGCAGTTGAATGTACTAACATTGTTGACAAATGTAATATGTAACAAAAAAAAGGATGGCCTGATATAATTTACATATAAGATGACTAGCTAAGCAGGATGGCATTGCAAAATTCACATATATGATGCCTGGCTAAACAAGATGGCGTTGCATAATTCACATAAACGATGAATAAACTTAACAGATGGCATTCGCACAAAGGATGTCTAAACTAAGCAGATGACATATTTGATGTATAAAGTAAGCAATGCAAGACACCATATGCATGATATAACCAACATCAGCATGCCAAGTTAGAGCGAAGACCTCAGGGGGTAAATAGGAGTTGTCTTCTCCTTCTGAATCCCCCTTAGAACAGATATCTTCCTCTCGATTACAATCCGAAATGCGTGGAGGGGGGGCTGCCTTTGTGCCTACCATGGAGCGACGTCTGCATGAAATTTTATTGCCACGCAAGGCTCGTCTCTTTTGCTCTACATGTTCAGTTCCATTGTTTACAATAACTGTCATGCATAGGAATAAAACATAGTGAGATTATGTAAGGAGTGCATGCAGAAATCCAGAGTGATGGTAGCAACCTGTAGATAGACCCAAAACCAATAATGGCAGGCAGATAATGGCTTCTGTTAAAAAATACAGATAATGGCTTCTTTACTGTTTGTTTCCCACCCAACATGAAACTCATAGTAGACACCGGAGATTAACCAGATAGTAGATAGATACTATAGATAGCGGCCACGATATGTACCCCACAACCATTTAAAAACTCAAGTTTGACCATTAGTTTGGAGCTGACTCAGAGTCTAATCGGTGAACAGGACGATAAAGTAGCATGTAATATTAAGCGATGCATAACGTAAGCAGGCATGAAAGAGTGCGACCTCTCTTGCGGACCCGTGTAGTCCTCGAGGTCATCTGCTCGGTTGATGATGGTAATGCAGTTTTCATGGCTGCCAGCGGTGGGGAAGAAGATCTGAGGCGGCGAAAGACAGTTTGGAGGCCGGATCCCTGCTGTGCTGGACCTTTCTGTCGTTGGAGCAGCTGAGCTGGGGTGGACGACGGCGCAGCAGGAGCGGGACAAACCACGCAAGGTTTTCTTTGACAACTATCTGTAAGAGAAGTAATTCTGTAAGGGCTCGTTTGAATTGGAGGATTCCAACAATGCAGGGATAGGAAATAGACAGGAATAGGATAGGAATGCACGTGCAAAACAGAGAATTTAAAAACACAGGATTTCTGCCAATCTGGGTGTTTGATTCACAACAATTGGAAGATCACAGGATGCAAAGAAGCATGGTGAGATTAAGTCAAACCACAAGAAAATGTATGGTTATAATGCTATTATGCTACTATCTCTTAGTCTTGTGCTTCATGAATAGGAATTTGAAAAGGAGGACAAGTGAAAATTAAAATTCCTACGTTTTTTCTTTCAAGGAGACACTAAAGGAACAAATCCGTGTGCTCAGTGGACAATATATATAACATGTAGAGTAAAAAAGAGATGCAACAAGTGTACAACCTCTTTGGTGAAGCCATGTCGATCTCAGCGTGATTGGGTTGGCCGGTGAGGATGCTCCGGCTGACTTTGCTGTCGGAGGAGGGGAAGAAGATCTTAGGCGTCTGGAGGTGGAGCCCGAGGTACTGCTCCGCTGTGATGGAGGGTTTCGTTGTTGGAGTAGCTCCGGTGAGTTGTACGACGCCGAGGCTGAAGCAGGACAAGAGAGACAACGAACAACGTTAGCCTGAGTGGAATTCTAATAGCATCTCCAATACATGACGTAAAATACATAACCACAAAGTGCTAGATGTAAAATACATCAGCCGCTCATCTCTGAACTTAACCGTCGAAACTGAACTTAACCGTCAAAACTGAACTTAACTGTCGAAATTGAACTTAACCGTCGAAACTGAATTTTGCTGTCGAAACTGAACGCACTAGCAAGGTGAGGCTACATGTCGGTCGACTGACTTTTTCATCTCTGGTCAGTCGATTTTGCAGCCGTTGGATACGAAATCAAGGGCCTGCGGTTCATCTTCAACCTCCACCCCCTGAGCCGCCAGCCACAACCGGCCAAACAGCAGCCCCCCATCGCCCGCGGCCGGCGGTGCGCCGCCCCGCCCGCCCCGAAAACACTCCCCATCGTCGGTCCGCCGCCGCCCCGACGAGCTTTTTCTCCGGCGATCCCCACGCCACCGCCCCGCCAACGCCCCTCCACCGCCGGCGACCACCGCCCCCATCCTGAACCCGAAGATAGATAGTGGGGTACCTCTCCGGCGAGCCCCCCTTCCCGCTGCGTCTGGTTCTTCCTTCACCCCGGCGAGCCCCCCACCCCCTGAAAATCGACTGACCCAAAAGTCGATTCAGTCGACTGAAGTGTAGCTAAATCGGAGCAGCATCGCAAGCAAGAGCAAGAGCGAGAGCAGCAGCGCGAGCAAGAGCAATAGCAAGAGCAGACCAGGCAGGGACCGAGAGCAAGAGCAGAGCAGCAACGCGAGCGAGAGCTAAAGCAGCAGCAGCTCCTACTGATGTGGACGTCGCCGCCGAGGGAGCGACGCCGTGGAGGAAGTGGCCGACGACGCCGCCGTGGATGGAGCCGCGCCGTGTCGGCTCGGGACCGAGCGCTGGCAGCACCGTGAGATCGAATCAAGAAGAAAATGCGGCGATTAGTGTACAACCTCTTTGGTTGCGCCGATTAGGCCGCAGCTTCATCCGAGGAAACGGTGATGATGATGCTCTTCCGGTGGTGCAGGTGAAGACGGCTGTGTGGGAATGGAGGTGGCGCGAAAGACGAGGGGAACGTCGGGGCAGCTCCTTGGAGGTGGAGGACGGGGTGGCTGAACCGGCGGGACGATGAGATCGACGACGGATCCTCATCCGGTACGGTGGATGAGGGACGTTGAGGTGTTGCTGTGGACGACGTCGTCGGGGAAGAGGCTCCGGCTGGGTGGCGGACGGAGCAGGGTGTGGGGTTTCGTCGCGGGTTTTCGCGGCCTCGATGTACGAATGGGTGGGCGGATGGGATGGCAGTGGGGAACCATGGCTTAGAGACGCGCTTGTCCGAAATGTGGGGTAAGTTACGAAAGTACCCCCACCGATTTGAGGCGGTTCTTTCGGTTCAGGGGTACCACGGGCATTTTGCGTGTCGGGATTTCACAGGAGGTGGGAGTTTTCGTGCGCGTTGTAATTTCGGAATAGCAAGGCGCGGGTTGAGATGGAGGGAGTTGTCGGAGCACAACGAGACAAAGATATATCTTAAATATTTCGGGCTAACAAGGCGCGGGTTGAAGTTTCTGGACAAGCCTAACATGTACTGTACCAAATCAATGCGCACTACAAATGTCATTCAAAACTTTGAATTCATGTTATGTTCAATTAAAATATTTCGCTACGTGTATAATGCATGCAACCTACTACTCAAATGAACGTTTTAGTGCATTCCAAACGTATATACTACTGCTTCAATATGAACTAAATTTGAATTCGTTTCTCTATTTGAATAAGATCTACAGTAATGATTGTTGTGAAGTCAAAGCATTTGAATTAGTTTCTCTGTTTGAATAAGATCTACAATCATCATTATTGTCAAGTTAAACCATCGTTTGTGTATTATCTTCACATCACACCACATGATTAGTCTCGAGTTACATATGAACTATGTGTACTATATGAACTCGAACTAGATTTTTTGAATCCACTTTATTTTGATTTCAAATCACATTACAGTTCTAGCTCTAGCTAGATCTTCATAATCTAAACCATGTCTCATATGTATAATGTGTTCATCACATTATGTATGGTGCCCCGCCCCCTACGCCTACAAGTATTTAGATGTGAGTTGCAAACACCACACATTACCACAAATTCAAATAAAATGTGAGAATGTTCGATATATAGTATTGTTTAGATTGTTCGATATTTAGTTGTAAGCTGCAAACGCCACACATTATCACAAATTCAAATAAAATGTGAGATTGTTTGATGTATAGTATGATTTAGATTGTTTGGCATTTAGCTGTGAGTTGCAAATGCCATGCATTATCACATTATGGTATAACATGTGCACATCACGTGTATCACCGCTATATTCATGCATGCAATGTTTAAAACACTATGATCTCCTATTCAAATATATGAATCCTCTTTCATATCAAATTATGATCTTTGTTAGTCTCTTACACCCACACAATCCTCTAACCTTTGTAGCTACCACTAACTTTCTCTCGTGCATGCACACGCCCTCCCCCTCCCTCGGCATTCTATCCACCGGCACATTCATTTTTTTCTTTAGGTCGTTCTCCCAGAGTCTCCACAACTCCTTTCCGACACACACCGATCGATAAACCTCTCCAGCGATGCCTGCCTACAACATACACACACACCTTCAATCTCCTCCTTTATGTCTCCTTGCCTCATGTCTCTCATACGGTCAGACACACGTGTAAACTCTCGCCCCTCTTTTCATCGATCTCACAACCGCACACTCCTCCCCCTATCTAGCTAGTAGTTGGGCCTCTCGCACCACCTCCTAGCTCCATTCTCTCTGTCTATCCGTCTCGCTGGGCCTTATTTGCCTCTAACAAATGGACATACACCGACTGATCTCTCGCTATACATATAGCTAGCTAGGTCCTTATAACTCGTTTTTACCCACACGTCAATCGATCTACCTCATTAGTTGTGTCTCTCCCTTCCTCCGACAAACAACAATTGATCTACCGATCTAGTTAGGTTTGCTTACCAAACACATGGTTCCCCTTCATCATCCATGGATGCGTCCCGACAGATCTATCACGCACAGGCACACACAGAAACACATCCCCACTCTTATTGATAACATTGCAGTTCCACCCTCAGTTTGTCTAGTAGGCCTCTCCCACCATCTTCGAGAAGAAACTCCATCACCCATCCAGCACTCTACCCCTCTCCCTCCCTCTCCCTCCCTCTCTCTCTCTCTCCTCTCTCTCTCTCTGTCCCATCATATTTCCCGTCCATCAGTTATGTATGGATGTCGACCGATCTCCCTCAAGACATAGCTGGATCTCTCCTTCTCAACACATATACGAGTCGTTCTACCTCTATAGTTAGGCCTCTGCCTACCCCTCCCCCACCCCCCTCCCCCCCACACACACCGATACATCGAGCGCTCTAGTCATGTCTCCCTGCCACACACAAACTTGACATGTGCCCTCTAACGTTCCGGTAGGCCATTCGCCCTATATCTTTGACTTGCACACACACACAATTTCGATGGCTCTCTTCATCGATCTCGCACCCACCCACTTGATCCTCTCTTCGACTCTATCGATAGCTATGACCCCTCCCTCTCTTCTCGTGGATTGCCCGACCCTCTATGTATGATATGGATAGGCCTCCATTTCACACACATTGCATGCAAAAATTTGTTTGAGATGTCATCGACACATATTCCCACAAATAATTCACGAAATCAACCCCCACCCCAAAACAAAAAACACTCACGAACGCGGTTTGTATCTCTCACACACACCCACGTAGGGGGACGTGCACGAAGAGAAGAGGTGCATGCACGGCGCACGTACTCCCGTCTCTTTCCCAACCACACCCGCGCGGGTACACGGTGGAGCTCATTTCTGTACGAAAAGGCAGCCCACATGGTAATTTGGCACGTGTACTGGTTGTCCACTTGGTGGAGGGAGGATCGTCTACCACGGGTGAACAAACAAATTGCGACTTGACGTGTTATGTTAAAAAAGAGGCAAACCATGTGGGGCCTACCTTAGAGGCAAGGCTCTATACACTGGAGTACTTTTGATGTGTCCCGTCAACTCGCAGAACGAGGAGAAGCTTGCTTAGTACGTCGTCTCCCCCGCCCGCGGGCGCGGTGGCTCGCAGGATGAGGTGAAGCTTGCTCCGCCTTACGCCCGCTCCCTCGCCCATGCGGGCGGTGGCTCGCAGGACGAGGAGAAAAATTTACTACTCCCTCCGTTTACTCCTCCCCTACTACTACCTTGGTTATAGAGATTATATCATATTGTTTGGAATATATATGTCCTTTAGTAGATTTCAATATGAACTACTAGTACATACTCCAAACACTGATGTATATAGACGTATTTTAGAGTGTAGATTCACTCATTTTGCTCCGTATGTAGCACTCTCCCTCGCCCCTCGACCCTCGCCCACGTGGTGGACGTGCAGAAATTCATTCGGTCTCATATAGCCAGAACGATATATACTGCACTACCATTATTGCTCGACTTCCCGAAGAGGCGAAGAGCCAATCGCAAGGTTAATATTTTGGAGATGCCAAGCGCAAGGTTATAGGAGAACGAGTAGTAGGTACCGCGTCATTTATAAATAAAGTTTTTTTCTTCAGTGGCACATACGCAATATGATAGGTTCATATGGAGAGAAAAGGAAACCGCTCCACTATATACATAGTCAGGACGGGCCAGCCTACACGGTTGCTTGCTGGGGTTCCTCTCTTCACACTCTCTCGCACAAAACGACTGTGGCCACATCTCTAACATCCCGGCGGATCACGTCCGCTTGGGGAAGGGGTGGATGCTTAGTGTAGATGCGGTGGCCGTCGCCGACGGCGAAAACCCACTGTCGGCACGTCCCGATCAGGGGTCCCCACCGTTCTCTCTCACAAAGCCGGTGAGGTTGCCTTCGTCCCTTGCTCACTGCCGCGACGTGGGCAGTTGCCGCCTCCCGCCGCCCTCCTCAAGGTTGAGCTACGTCCCTCAGGTACAACTCCCTTTACAGCCGGCTTGCACCACTGCTCCAGCTGCCCACATCACTCCCTATGGACATTTCTCTACTTCTTTGCCCCGCACATACCTCTACTGGCTTCTACGTACTGTATTTGTGATGAGTTTATGTCTCATCAACTAGTCCCAGTAATCTTATTCTAATCACACTTCTTCAATTTCTTTGCCACAGGGATGCTCATCTCGATTTTGGTGAAACTGCACAAAAAGATCCGATGGTCAAAAGGTTGCAAACTTCATTTATTAGGAAGCTCGAACATTGCCAGCAAATTGAAGCCTGGTCAGGGTTCACGGTTCAAGGGCTAGGGACTGCATGGATCGTTTTTTTCTTTAGCTGCCTCTATTCCAAAATAAGTGTCAACTTTAGTAGTAGTACAACTTTGTACTAAAGTTTGCACAAAGTTGAGACACTTATTTTGGAACGGAGGGAGTACATATTTGCTATGATCTGTCAATCATTGAGATGCAATAGCATGCATGTTAGTCTCCTTTGTATTTGATGAAATGTTGCAACGGGCAACCTTGGATGCAAGATACATGTAATAGAAGCTGGAAGCTTCATAGCATTGTACAAATTTATCTCGCTGATAAATTACAGTACGTACTATACTAGTACTTCCTCCGTTCCTAAATATAAGTCTTTGTAGATATTTCACCATGAACCACATGCGGATGTATATAGATGCATTTTAAGTGTAGATTCATTCATTTTGTTCCGTATGTAGTGGAATCTCTACAAAGACTTATCTACTAGTAATAGCTAGCCCCCACTACTAGGAATTCTCTATCCTCTCCTTGAGCCACATCATCAAAATTGATGTAGCCGTTAGATGAAGTAAATCAGTCCATAATAGCCGTCTGATCTAGACGTTGAGAGGCTCCGCACTAAGCCACATGCAAGCATGCAGAAATACTGTGGCACATGCATGTGAGTGGGTTTTAAATCACATCAACATGTCTGCATGCAAGCATGCACCGGTAGCATGCATGTAAGTGAGCTTTTAAGTCCCATTAACATGCCAAAAAGAAAAATATAATCCCATTATGTAGTAGGAGTTGGCTGATCTTTTTTCCTTACGTGGGATGATCTAAATGATGATGGGAGTTTATTCAGTTTGGCTACCACATTTGTCATGCGGTTATAGAGTTTTTTTAGTTCTATGAAATCGATAATTTTGCGCGGAGAGATATACCGCTGTTCCGCGGCAACGCGCGGGGACTCATCTAGTAATATTTAGGAACGGAGGGAGTACTATGTAAAGAGTTAGGTGTCGCACGGTGATAGTGTGAGGTGGGCCATGTAATCACTGAGCCTGTGTGTTTTCACTGCTCTTGCACGCCTCCACTGTAAGAATGGAGAAAATTGTAATCTAGTAGTAGTACCTCCTTTCGCCGAAAGCGTGGGACATCTAGCAGTCCTACCACCTCAGTAATAAAGACCAATGAGCCGTCAAATCACATAGACCCCGCAGTAAGTTGGACGGACGAAGCAACCATCACTCTTGCGCCAGTGTGAGGTTGCGTCCGCTCTGCCCGGTCATGAATGCGGCACCGATTCTTTGGAGCGGCGCTGACCGTTTCAGGCGGGAAGCGCGCGCGGGTGATGGAGGGGCTTTGGGTGGGCCAGGCTGGTCAGGAGCGGGCGTGGCAGCTGTCCACATGTCCCTACCGGACACGCCCGGAAAAGAGAGGATGCACCAACTCTCGCGGCTAAAATCGTACTACACTACACAACATCTCTCTGTAGGAGTAGGTCGATCTGTCGCTCTCTCTAACACACACATGCTGTTAAACACACACACACACACACACACACACGCACACGCACGCACCTTGGTCCCATTGCACCTTCTAACGTGACTTATTACACCTAGACGGAGGGAGTAGTAAGTATATGAGATACGGTGGCACACTGACTTAAGTCGAATACAAGTGCCCAAAATTTGTGTGCATGTTATAATAAGGATTCACTTAAAATAGTACGTGAGCGAACAGAGGGATCAATTGGACAGTGTTCCCGAGCAGTAGCGAGATGTGTGAGGTAAGATACACCGCTGGCGCTTTTAATTTTTCTTATTAGTTTGTTTGTTTCACCCTCTGACTGGTGGGACCCAAGTACTACGTGGAGAGAGGTAAGGTGACTAAGGCTGCATTATTTCTGCACCACTGTGGATAGTCTTACCACCAAAGCCACATGACACGATTATGATTGAAATCCCAATGACTCCCACACACACAAAAAAACACAGCATGCTTGTCACACGAATGCAGGAATGTATAAAAGGTTATTTCCCTCTCGTTGAACATAACGGGAGGGTTGTGTAGCTGGTTAGCCTGTTCGCTCATCAAACTTGAGGTCTCGGGTTCGATAACTACACTTGAGCATAATTTGTGCCAGGAGGATTCTTTGACTGGTCAAAATGTTTTCTAGGGTTTGCACGCTTCACACTTTCTCTCCAGTATATATATACACGCTAGAGCCTCAGCGCTTGTAGTTGCTCTCTTCACACTCTCTCGCCCTCTCCCGCTGGAGCCTCAGCGCTTGTAGTTGCTCTCTTCACACTCTCTCGCCCTCTCCAGATCTGAACAAGACTTCATTGGCCTCTCTCTCCCCTCACTGCTGCTCAAAGAGCCGGCAGGATCCGTCCACCGGGAAGGGAAGGAGGCTTAACACTGTCGCCGTTGGCGAGGGACTACCAGCGCAGCTGTTCACTTTCCACCCAGCGGCGGCGCGGGAGGGCCTTCGACCCCTTCTTCTTCGCCGCCGTCCCGTCACCCACCGAACCACGCCCCAAGAACCTTAAGGTATAATTTACTTACTCCACATGCATTGCTCTAGCTGCATGTATACCATGAATCTAGGACGTGGTTCAAAGAGGAAAGGAGTGGGGGAAAGTAGTGGGAAAAGTTGTATATAGCATGAATCTAGGACGTGGTTCAAAGAGGAAATGAAGGGGGAAAGTTGTATAGCATGAATCTAGGACGTGGTTCAAAGAGGAAAGGAATGGGGGAAAGTAGTGGGGAAAGTTGTATCGCATAAATCTAGGACGTGGTTCAAAGAGGAAAGGAAGGGGCGAAAGTACTAGTTCAAAAAGGAAAGGAAGGGACAAGGCTGTAGAGTTTGAGCAGGACTAGATTTTCTGCGCTCACATAGGGAAAGGTGTCTAAAGATAACAAAACTGGGACCAACACAAATATGCTCCTTGGTTGTTTCCTCTTTGTTGCAACAGACTGTGCATGACCACAGTACATCAGTAGATGCACATGGTGCTGGTGCGTCCACTATCCCGTGCAACTCATTAGCTGTTGTTAATCTAAGGCCCTGTTTGGTTAAAAACTCCCTAGTCCCTACCTGCTTGGTTCCGGGGACTAAACATGGACTAGAGGTTATTAAATGACATGCTAAAAGACCATGTTACCCCTAGTAATGAACTAATAGAGACAAGGTGCGATGCGTGGCAGGGGCAACTGTTGGAAAAAGTCCCAAAAAGACTCCCTTGGGGTCTTCTTTCTTTAGTCCCAAATGCCCACTTTTAGTCCCTAAAAGTCCCTCCTGTTTGGTTTAGATGGGATGACACGGAGTTTTTTTAGTCCATACACCAAAATGTCCCTGTAAACAAACACCCTGTAATAATGCCGCTGGAAAATTGATGCAATGCCACAGTTAAAAGCAAATTACATGTTTAACAAATTTTATTGTTAATAAAATCTCTATGTTAATATTAATCAATGCCACCGTTTGAGAAATGCTACTGTCTTGCTTTCTTTCCCATTTAGATAAGGTAGATGCTTCTTTTTGTTGGCTTCTGTGTCATCCACCGTTATTGACCACTAATTGTTTCCTTTGCACCTTTGTGTAAACAGGGTTATCTACTTCACCTCGTTGCCATTGTGACCTTTTGTTTCACTGCACAAAACACTTTTGTTTTAAGAGTGTTTTGTGCAGTTCAACCAAAATGTCACACCGACAACGTTGCTTGATTGCTTGATCTTAGTGGAACTGCACAAGAGGAGATCTTACTTCCTATCCGTTAAGGCAAATTTGGTTCAGATCTTCTTCTTGTGAGTTGTTTGAATTCCGCATCATGAGAGGTCAGTACTAGCCTTCTTTCACATGATTCTGCAGTGTGCTTTCATATGTTGTGCTACTTGTACGATAATGTTGCTTGATTTTAGTGAACTGCACAAATGGAGACAAGACTTCCAATCTGTATGTGCACCGCAATATCCCATTGAGGTAAGATAAGGATATTTCACAACTGCTGGCCTGTATTTTGCCACTTTCATCAGAAAATTAAGTTTAGTACTATACTTGTGCTCCCTAATTGACATGCCAAATCTTACATTGAAGGCGAAGCTTGTCTGTTATTGAACCAAGTGATGAAGGGGAAGAACAAGCGGAAGAAAAACAAAAATCAACTCCCGGTGCTGTAATGAAGCACTGGAACTGTGATGACACAAGTAATGATATAGTTTTGCATCTTAATTTATTGCTATGACTGGAACGAGCAATTGTTTTGCCACTGATTTGATGCCACTCTTAATGTAATATGTAATTATCTCTACTTGTGCAAACAGGGATCTTCTTTGAAGATACCATATATTTTAGTGGAACTGCACAAGAAGATGTTGGAAACATTAAACTAATCGAGGAGTATATAGTAAGCATGGCCACCACCGTAGATAGCAACAGATGGTTCCGGAGAAGTGCTTCATCTATATGCTCTACACAATAAGCCTCCTGACAAAGGTTGGTACTCGCCCACTGATTTCATCCATATGATTGAGCTTTGTCATCTCTATTGGTGTTGTGCTACTGTTTAGATACTGTCATGAAAAAGTGGTATTGTCCTTGAGAAGTGCTTCATCTGTGCTGTTTTAAATATTTCCTTTCCTTTTTTTCGAGCAAACAGGGATGCTAGCATTTAGTAGTCCTCTTGTCTTTGCACAACAGGATCATCTTCCTCTGAAGAAGAATATGGAGTACGTGAAGTGACTAGTTCCGATTATGCCAGGATGAAGAAGCCCTGTCTATCTTCTCATCAGAAGGAGCAGTTGAAGGATGGTTACATTACTCCCCACAAGACCAAACTAACTTCAGCTCAGAAGGACTGACAAATCTCCATTTTTTTGCTGTGATGCGCGAGTACAATGTTGTTCTAGGATTCTTTCTGGTGAGTTCCATTTTTCTAAAAGTGTGCTCTACATGGACCATGTATGTGCCTGTTGAAACTGTCAATTCATAGTACAGTTTGCTTTATACTAATCACTTTTTTGTATTTGTGCAAACAGGGGTGCTCAGCTTGATTTCAATGGGAACTGCACAAAATGTTCATGAATACATTGAATCATTCATTTCCACCACAAGAAAGGAGGTGCCGATAAGCTCAAGGCGTTGCAACATATGAGGGCGAAATCATACAAGCTACGCGCGAATTTGGTTGATTTTGGTGGAACTGCACAAAAAGAACAGCTGGTTTATTTAGCACGAGGTGCCATGTCAATGTCCGAACTGATGGAAAACCCTGCCCATTCCACAATCGTAGGCATTTGATATTTTGGAATGGGACAACCTTGTCAAATTTTGCTCATTGAATTTTAGCAAGACATGCGTTTGATATTTTCAAATGGGACGCCCTTTTCTAGCTGTCAGCAGTGTCGATCAATTTTTTCTTTATTCTTTAGTTGTGAAGTAAATATTGCCTCTGACATGTGAGTCACTGAGATGCATAATCATCGATTGTTTTGAATGTTCTCTATGAATTGCCAGGCCTGTGTGTTTGATTGCAATGTACAGAAACGCTAAAATGCTGCTCAAACTCTTTGTACTCCTTCTATTCCTTTTTACTTTGCACATTGTGAAAGTGCATACTTTTTTGATAAGATTGGTCAAAGTAGAGATACTTTGACTGCAGACAAAACTTGTATGCAGACTAGAAAGGACCGGAGGGAGTACATGTGAAACTGCTGCAAACGAGGTGATCATCCTGGGAATAATGCTAGTACGTATTGTTTTGCATGTTCATCCAATGCCAGTGATACAGGAATTCGAACTAATCGAAATAAATTCATTCATACACGGTCGGATTTCATATAAACATGCCGGATTTCATTACATTTCATACATTCTTCAACTAAAAAGGGGTGCGCTGGAGGTATAATTAATTAACCGAAGCTACCCACCTGTGTCCTGCTGAGCCGAACAGAAGCTTCAGTGACTTAACTGCAGGTGCAGTTGCGTAACTGACATGTGGCCTGTTGGCCCACGTGTCAGTCAGCCAACTGCACCAGCAGTTAAGTAGAAGTAGCGTTCTTCTCCAGCGCAGCTCTCCGACTCCACGTCGCCGCCAAGAAGCTAACCGGCCGTCAATGGTCAACCCGCCTAGCTTGGCTTCAACCGAAGGGTAGCAGCGGTGGCCTTACTTGGACCCGAGCGGCGGCGACCTACCGTGTTCTACTCTTCCTCGTTTTCTGTGTGGCGCGGCCTCGTTGGCAGCGGGGTGAGGCCTCGGCGGAGCCGGCGATGTCCTCTGTCTCGTTGCCGGCAGGCGGCGCCTCAGCGGAGCGGTGGAAATCCTCCCCCACGTTGCCGGCAGGGTGGGGCCTTGGCTGAGCCGGCGATGTCCTCTGCCTCGTTGTTGGCGGGGCGGGGCCTCAGCGGAGCCGGCGGTGTCCTCTGCCTCGTTGTTGGCGCCGCAGGGCCTCGGCGGAGCAGGGCCTCGTCGACGCCAGCGGAGCGGGGACTCGTCGGAGCTGGCATTGTCCTCTGTCTCGTCCTCGGTCTCGCCAAACAGCGCCTCGCCCGCTTCATCGCCCTCTTTGCTAGCCTCTTTGTAGGTGGCTGCAGCCTCCGCCACCCGCATGCGGTACCGCCAGCGCTCGAGGCGGCCCTTGCGGGCGGAGCGGTACGAGTCGAGCAGCGCCTCCTGCTCCGCCCGCTCCGCGGCGATCTGCTCCTCCGCCTGCAGGTGCTCCTGGAGGAGATGGTGGTTGTAGGCGGCGTCGGCCTGCGCCTCCCGGAACTGCTCCTCACGCATCTGCCTCACCCTGTCCATATATTGGGCACGGGCCTCGCCGATGGTCATGGTGAAATGCACCGGCGAGGATGGCGCGGAGGAGGGGGTTGGCGCCGGATCGTCGACTACCATGTTCTCCATTGGGACGTCGTCGTCCTCCGGCTGCCTGCCGGCCAGCCGGTCGGCAGCAATGGCCGCCATCTCCTTGTGGTCCGTCGTCCGCTCGTCTCGAAGAGCGCTGGAGCGCGAGGAAGCCATGGTGGGCAGTAGTGGTGTGGACAGGAGAAAGGGAATGGATGCGGATGACTGCGGCTATGGCCGGCGCAACAGTTTATATAGCAATGGTGGGTGGGCGGAGGGACGGACGTGTGGCGCCGGAGTAGCCGCCTCGGCAACCGTGTATCATTAATGTGGGCGGCAGATGGACGGACGGACGGCACTTGTGTCGTTTGAAGGCGGAGCAATCGCCTGCACCAGGAAGCGGGGCGGGCGGCGCTGACTGTTTCGGGCGGAAAGCGCGCGCGGGCGAGGAGATGACTTTACTTGGAGAGGATGACAATGGGGACCCACCAGGTCCATAGCCTCACGTACGCAAGTGCCTCCTTATTATTATATATATATATATATAACTATAATTTATTTTGCTTCCTCCTGGTTTCCTGACATCACGGTCCCACACCATTGTCAACCTATGTAGTAGTCAATAAACGAGAGAATTGCACAAGAAGCGGCCGACAGCTGGGACCAAGCAGCTCGAGCAGTATTTGTGTTTTTGAGGTGTGAGCACTGCAGAGTTTTTCGATGTTTAGCCCAAATATTAATTTTTCTCCTCTGAACAACAACGAAAACATCGCTGCATGTATTAACTGGGCGGGCTGTGGCCCGTCTAGCCCAGGCCAGATATCCAGCCCAGATATTAATTTTTTTCTAGCTGAAAATGGCTAGCCCAGCTATACTTTTTTTAGGAATACCCAGGCAAGGTCAAGTTGTTATTCTTCGCCCCGCTGGGCTGCAAATCTTTCCTAGGAGGGATGCATTAGGCTTAACAAGAAAACGGGCTTTAAGAAATAATAAATGGGATGTAATTATAAAAACTGGGCAGTAACTATAAAAAAATGCACCAAACACGTGATTACTTTATAAAATATTATTTTTGGATATTGAAAATTTTAATTTCATTAATTGTTGCGAGCGCAATGTTTCGTTGGATTTTTACGTAATATAAATTAATATTGAAATTGTATTTAATCTGACTAGAAATTGCGGGATAAAAATATTTCGGATCCCATCAAAATGTGGGAAATTTTATTGAATTCTATTTTGAATGGTTGGTTGAAATGGGCTGTACTTTTAACAAACTGTAAATGGGCTGTAGTAAATTCCATTAGAATTAAAAAATGGGCTACACATTCTTACAAATCTCAAATGGGCTATAAGTTCTCTGCCACACACTTCTGGCCTTACTAAGTTGACGCGTCCCCTAAAAAACAGAGTTGACGCGTATGCAAGGCTTTGTCAACTTATAGTCAACACACGGTTCTAGCAGCAGTGGCCGTTGGATGTCCATCCAACGGATGCCGTGCTTCTTCTTCAATCTCGGATATTCTAGCTTCACCCGCCCAAAAAATGATTCCTCCCCCTGACATCTGGGGCGCACCGTTTCGGAAGCTGACCTGTGGGCCTACTAAGTTGACGTACCAAGGGCTTTGTCAACTTAGTCAATATAAACGATTCTAGCTGCAGTGACCGTACGATGTCCATCCAACGGCCGTCGTGCTTCTTCAACCTCTGGTCTTCTTGCTCCAGCCACCCAAAGCAGCGCCGGTCGTGCCGCCTGCTCCTGCCTCCCGTGGCCGACTGTGCTGCCGCGGAGGCCTCACCGCCCCTACTACTCCCACCGCTGGCCAGGCCATCCCTCCACTCACCCACACCCCCTGTTATTCTGCGGCGATGGCAGCGTAGCTGAACCAGTGAACCCTCGTACTCCTCTCCGCGTGTGCATCCACTGCCGCGTCTTCCCCAGCTCCGCGTCATCCCCTTCCTAGGCCTCGCTGTCATCCACTGCCCTGGTGCTCTCGGCGCGGCGTGGTCAACGTGGTCAAGGAACGACTTCAATCGGACGTGGACTGTACGTGGAGAGGCTGACAGCTGGGTCCATCTATATCTTCACGCAAGGAAGTGCCTCCTTATTACGCACCAAAAAATGAATACCCCCTACTAGCTGGGACCCACCATAGTGGGTGGCTGACTTGTGGGCCTACTAAGTTGACGAGGACGGAGGGCTTTGTCAACTTAGTCAATATGAACGATTCTAGCTCCAGTGACCGTACGATGTCCATCCAATGGCCATAGTGCTTCTTCAACCTCTGGTCTTCTTGCTCCAGCCACCCAAAGCAGCGCCGGTCGTGCCGCGTGCTCCTGCCTCTCGTGGCCTGCTGTGATGCCGCGGAGGCCTCACCGCCCCTACTACTCCCACCGCTGGCCCAGGGTATCCCTCTACTCACCCACACCCCCTGTTATTCTGCGGCGACGGCAGCCTCACGCCGCAGCCGAACCAGTGAACCCTCGTACTCCTCTCCGTGTGGGCATCCACTGCCGCATCTTCCCCGGCTGCACGTCGTCCCCTTCCTAGGCCTCGCCGTCTTCCACCGCCTTGGTTCTCTCGGCGCGGCGTGGTCAATGTGGTCAACGACTGACTTCCATCGGAAGAGTACTGTACGTGGAGAGGCTGACAGCTGGGTCCACGGCCACAGCCCAGTTTTTTTGTGATTTGCCAAGTAAGTCGCTTTGTCAGGCCTGTTGGGCTGCAAATCTTTCAAGACGAGGAGAGCTTCATTCGGCTGGCCGAGAAAATGGCCTATCAGTAATGAGAAATGGGATGTACATTTTTAAAACACATCAAACTGGCAATTAGTTTCAAATATCTTTTTTTCATTTCGAGATTTTAAATTACATTAATTTTTATGCATGGAGAATTTGTTGGATTTTATATTGATATACATTTATTTTTAAAATCAGTTTGAATGTGAGTCGAAATTTCGGGATTAGAAACAGTTCGGACCGCACCGAAATATGCAAAATTTCGTATAATTTTTTAACCGTGGCCACAATATGGGCTGTAATGCTAACAAAAAGAATATGGGCTCAAAAAAACCTGAAGAATTAGCAAATGGGCTGTAAATTATTAGAAATAATGGCAGATGGGGTGTATGCTATTTTCCACAGATTTGAGGCTTTCCTAAAAAAAGGTTGACGCACAAGCAGTGACTGTTGGATGTCCATCGAACGGCCGTCGTGCTTCTTCAATCTCTGCTCTTCCTGCTCCAGCCGCTCAAACAAGCGCCGGCGGGACTGCCTGCTCCCTCCTCCCCGCGGCCGGCTGTGCTGCCGTGCAGGCCTCACCGCCCCACCGTACTCCCATCGCTGGCCTAGCCATCCCTCTACTCACCCACACCTGCTGTTATTCTCCGGCGACGACAGACGAACCAGTAAACCCTCGTACAGTCGTACTCCCCTCCGCGTGGGAAACAACTGCCAAGTCTTCCCTGCCTCCGTGTCGTTCCCTTCCTAGGCCTCGCCGTCGTCCACCGCCCTGGTGCTCTCGGCGTGGCCTGGTCAACGTGGTCAACGACCGACATGCATCTGAAGTGGACTGTACGTGGAGAGGCCGACAGCTGGGTCCACGGCCGCACGCAAGGAAATGCCTCCTTATTATGCGCAAAATAATGATTCCTCCACCTGACATCAGGGACCCACCGAAAGGGCCTCTGTATTTCGCGAAAAAACGTTACCGCCGCTGACAGCTCGGACCCACCAGCTATATCTTCGCACGCAAGGAAGTGCCTCCTTATTACGCACAAAAAAAATGAATACTCCCCCTGTTAGCTGGGACCCAGTATAGTGGCAGGCTGACTTGTGGGCCTACTAAGTTGACGGGGACGGAGGGCTTTGTCAACTTAGTCAATATGCACGATTCTAGCTCCAGTGACCGTACGATGTCCATCCAATGGCCGTAGTGCTTCTTCAACCTCTGGTCTTCTTGCTCCAGCCACCCAAACCAGCGCCGGTCGTGCCTCGTGCTCCTGCCTCCCGTGGCTGGCTGCAATGCGGCGGAGGCCTCACTGCCCCTACTACTCCCACTGTTGGCCAGGCCATCCCTCTACTCACCCACACCCCCTATTATTCATGGGCAACGATAGTCTCACACCGCAGCGAACCGGTGAACCCTCGTACTCCTCTACGCGTGGGCATCCACTGCCGCGTCTTCCCCGGCTCCGCGTCGTCCCCTTCCTAGGCCTCGCCGTCGTCCACCGCCCTGGTGCTCTCGGCGCGGCGTGGTCAAGGAATGGCTTCCATCGGACGTGGACTGTACGTGGAGAGGCTGACAGCTGGGTCCACGGCCGCAGCAAGGAAGTGCCCTCTTATTACGTGCAAAATAATTATTCCTCCACCTGACAGCGGGGACCCACCGGATGGGCCACCGTATTTCGCGAAAAAAACGTTTGCCCCTGACTGCTGGGACCCACCAGCTACATCTTTGCACGCAAGGAAGTGCGTCCGAAAAAAACGATTCGCCCCCTGACCGCTGGGACCCACCAGCTACATCTTCGCAGGCAAGGAAGTGCCTAACAGTCGGGACCCACCTGGTCGAAGCGTACGTAGGGTTGTCATTCTGGTCACGAACGTGTACGTACATATATACTGGTGGATGTAGAGGCGCGGACGTGTCGTAGTAGAGGCGCGCACGTAGCATGTACACGTACGTACAGCGGCCAGGGCACAAGAAAGAAAATACGGCCACGTGTGTGTACATACGGGCGGGGTCTTGAACGCCCACTCACGCATACGTACGGCCAGGGCTCGTGTACATGGCTGGGTCGGAACGGAGAAACAACGTCGTCGTCGTGTTCATGGGGGAGGCAACAAAATGCGTCATGTTCATGTGGAGGCAACGGAATGCGTCGTGTTCATTGGGAGGCAACAGAACGCGTGGGAGCCAACCGGCTGTGTCGGAACGGAATGCGTGGTCGTGTTCATCGGGAGGGCTTGGACGGAACAGGCGATGGAAACGAGGCCTGGCATACCGCACAACGGAGGAAACGGACCTCCTACGTTCGAAACGGGGTCCTGTTGATCGGGAGGGGTGTAGCGTACCGCAAAACGGAGGAAACGGACCTCCTACGGTCGAAACAGGGGTCCTGTTGATCGGGAGGGGTGTGGCGTACCGCAAAATGCACGAAGCGGACCTCGTATGGTCGAAACGGGAGTCCTGTTGATCGGGAGGGGTGTGGCGTACCGCAAAATGGACGAAACGGACCTCCTACGGTCGAAACGGGGGTCCTGTTCATCGGGAGGGGTGTGGCATACCGCAAAACGGGACTCCACGGGATACTGTTCATCTCCACCGTCGACCTCCTCCAGCCTCCACGGGCTACAGTCGACCTCCTCCAGCCTCCACGGGCTCCTGTTCATCCAGCCTCAACCGCGCGCTACTCCACCGGCTACTGTTCAACCACCCCTCCACGGGCACCCCTCCACCGTCTACTATTCATCCAGCCCTCCACACCACGGTGTCCTGTTCAACCACCCCTTCACGGGCACCCCTCCACCGTCTACTGTTCATCTAGCCCTGCACCACACCACGGGGTCCTGCTCATCCAGAGGCAACGCCACCGCTCACTGTTCATCCAAACCCCCCCCGCAACGCTCACTGTTCATCCCAGACGCAGCATTGATCGGCTTCAGTTAGAAGCAGTAGCGAAGGAATCGCTCGATCGGGTTCAGTTAATAGCCATCGATCGATGGCTCGGGTTCAGTAACGCGTAGCCTGCAGTGCAATCGCTCGGGTTCAGTTAGAGCCCAACGCCTCGCTCGGGTTCAGTTAGAGCCAACGCCTCACACACACGCGCGTACGTGTACGAGAGAAACACGCATCGCTCGGCCCCCAACGTCCCACCGTAACCGGGAACTCCCCAAAATTTTCCTCGTCCTTGCTTCTACCACGGTTTTTTCCATCATGGACGGCCCAAAGAATGTCATGCAGCTGCGTCTCCGGCCCGCCCAGGACGAAAAGCCCATTTTCTGTCATGATTTTTTTCCATAGAAGTAGGAGCCCACCACATCTATGATGATACCGGGTTTTGTCACAATTATCGTCATAGAAGTGTCATATGTATGACAGAATTTTCTTTCGTTCGGCCCAAAATGTCACGGATGTGTCTTTTTTTACTAGTGATCTTCACCAGCACCATCTCATCTCAAAACCCTAGTTCATCTCTTGTGTTCAATCTTGTATCAAAACCTCATATTGGTACATGTGGGTGACTAGTAGTGTTGATTACATATTTTAGTTGATGCTAGTTGGTTTATTTGGTGGAAGATTATATGTTCAGATCCATTATGATATTTATCACTCCTCTGATCTTGAGCATGAATATTATTTGTGAGTAGTTGCTTTTGTTCTTGAGGACACGGGAGAAGTCAAGTTGCAAGTAATCATGTGAATTTGATATTCGTTCGCTATTTTGATGATATTTATGTTGTGATTGCCTTAGTGGTGTTATGTGAACGTCGACTACATGACACTTCACCATCTTTGGGCCTAAGGGAATGCATTGTGGAGTAGTTATTAGATGATGGGTTGCTAGAGTGACAGATGATTAAACCCTAGTTTATGCGCTATTCCGTAAGGGGCAGATTTGGATCCACATGTTTAATGCTATGGTTAGATTTTACCTTAATTCTTCTTTCGTAGTTGTGGATGCTTGCAAGAGGGGTTAATCATAAGTGGGAGGCTTGTTCAAGTAAGAACAACATGATGGAAATATGCCCTAGAGGCAATAATAAAGTTGTTATTATTATATTTCCTTATTCATGATAAAGGTTTGTTATTCATGCTAGAATTGTATTGATCGGACACTTAAATACATGTGTGGATACATAAACAAATACCGTCTCCCTAGTAAGCCTCTACTAGACTAGCTCGTTGATCAAGAGATGGTTAAGGTTTCCTAACCATAGAGATGTGTTGTCACTTGATAACGGGATCACATCATTAGGAGAATGATGTGATGGACAAGACTCATCCGTTAGCATAGCATATGATTGTTCAGTTTATTGCTACCGCTTTCTTAATGTCAAATACATATTCCTTCGACCATGAGATCATGCAACTCCCGGATACCGGAGGAATACCTTGTGTGCTATTAAATGTCACAACATAACTAGGTGATCATAAAGATGCTCTACAGGTATCTCCGAAGGTGTCCGTTGAGTTGGTGTGAATCAAGATTAGGATTTGTCACTCCGTATATCGGAGATGTATCTCAGGGCCCTCTTGGTAATACAACATCACAAGAAACTTGCAAGCATGACTAAGGAGTTAGTTACAAGATGATGTATTATGGAACAAGTAAAGAAACTTGCCAGTAACGGATTGGACTAAGTATGGAAATACCGACGATCGAATCTCGGGCAAGTAACATACTGACAGACAAAGGGAATTACGTATGTTGTCATAAAGTTTCGACCGATAAAGAACTTCGTAGAATATGTACGAGCCAATATGGGCATCCAGGTCCCGCTATTGGTAATTGACTGGAGAGGCGTCTTGGTCATCTCTACATCATTCTCGAACCCATAGGGTCCACACGCTTAACGTTCATTGACGATATAGTATTATATGAGTTATGTGAGTTGATGACCAAATGTTGTTCGGAGTCCCGGATGAGATCACGGACATGACAAGGAGCTCCGGAATGGTCCGGAGGTAAAGATTGATATATATGACGATGCTATTTGGTCACCGGAAAGGTTTCGGAATGTATCGGGTAGTCATCGAATCACCGGAAGGGGTTCCGGGAGGCCCCGGGAGGTTATTGGGCCATATGTGCCAAAAGAGGGGAGCACACCAGCCCACAAGGGGCTGGCACGCCCCACCTCTAGGCCGCCGGCCCTATGGAAGGAAAGGGGGGACGGCTAGCCCCTCCTGCCTTCCCTCCACCTAAGAGAAAGGAAAGGGGGCACCCCCTCCTGCCTTCCCCCCGCGCGCCCAAGAAGGAAAGGGGACGCGACTATGGCAGGGGCCAAGGGTGGCCGCTGGCCCCTTGGGGTTTCCCTAGGCTGCCTTCCCTCCTCCCCCACCTATATATGTGTGTGGAGGGAGAGGGGCAACACACAACACGATTCCCTAGCCGTGTGCAGTGCCCCTCTCCCTCTAGTTCATCCTCGGTCGTATTTTCATAGTGCTCGGCAAAGCTCTGCGTAGATAGTTGCATCACCACCGTCATCACGCCATTGTGCTGCCGGAACTCATCTACTACTTCGCCCATCTTGCTGGATCAAGAAGGCGAGGACGTCATCGAGCTGAACGTGTGCTGAACGCGGAGGTGTCGTACGTTTGGTACTTGATTGGGCGGATCGTGAAGGTGTGCGACTACATCAACCGCGTTGATAAACGCTTCCGGTTAACGGTCTAGGAGGGTACATAGACACACTCTCCCCTCTCGTTGCTATGCATCTGCATGGATAGATCTTGCGTGTGCATAGATTTTTTTTGTTTTCCATGCAACGTTCCCCAACACAGCACCCAAGCACCAGTCCACCCACATATCAAATTATCAAAGTAGCGAGCGTGAATCAAATAAACATGATGAAAGTGACTAGATGAAATTCCCGTGTGTCCTCGAGAACATTGTTCTTATTATTAGAGACCGCTCCGGCCTGTCCTTTGCTACAAAAAGGATCGGGCTACCTTTCCGCACTTGTTGTTACTATTGTTACTTGTTACTTGTTACAAATTATCTTGCTATCAAACTACATGTTACCAACAATTTCAGTGCTTGCAGAAATTACCTTGCTGAAAACCACTTGTCATTTCCTTCTGCTCCTCGTTGGGCTCCTCGTTGGGTTCGACACTCTTACTTATCGAAAGGACTATGATTGATCCCCTATACTTCTGGTCATCAAGAAGACATAGATCCAAAATTCGCATCATAGGAGACCCCGACATCGGATAAGACTTTGACCAAATGACTATCAGGTAAGGAAGACAACACCAAATGAACAGGGGAAGGAATGGGGAAAGTACCTAGGTGGACCACATCCTTAGTAGCAGCCAAGCGAGCCACCCGATTAGGGATGGGCTCCCCGCTGGCCTTGCGCTTCGGCTTTTGTGCGCGGTGGACACCAAGGAGTGAAGTGAAGCCGAACGCGCCACCGATGATGACGTAGCACCCACCGAGGCAGCAGTCGCTGCCGCACCCAGCTCCGCATCCAGTCGATGGCAGAGGCCAGCCAAAGATTGCTTCCGAGCCCGACGAGGCCCTACGCTTGGCGTACAACTTCATCACTCATGTCTTCTTATTCTTGCTAACATGGCCCGAAGCAACCGAGGTCGGAGATGGAGGAACATCCACTATACTAGAGAGCGAGGGAGAGGCAAGGCAGGTCGACACGTTGGAGCAGACAATAGAAAACGGGGTGTCCGCGCCCTTCTCCAGAGGAGCAGATTGAGTACCCGGGGCAAGAATCAAAGTGACAGCAGCTGCAGCTCTGGGTTCGAACCCCTCTGACGCACCCCTAGTGGGGACATTGGATTTGAACAAGCCATGAATCTCCGAGCCCAGGCCTTCCCATTCAGATCTGTTAAATTGGGCATCAGAGCCACCCCCGTGTTGCTTTCGTCAGGACCATCGTCCCCACGAGGCCCAGGAGGACACGGGTTGGCAGGAGGAGTAGGAGGGGGGACCTGTTGAGCAGCCTAGTGATAACCCACAAGTATAGGGGATCGCAACAGTTTTCGAGGTAGAGTATTCAACCCAAATTTATTGATTCGACACAAGGGGAGCCAAAGAATACTCTCAAGTATTAGCAGTTGAGTTGTCAATTCAACCACACCTAGATAACTTAATATCTGCAGCAAAGTATTTAGTAGCAAAGTAGTATGGAAGTAACGGTAACGGTGGCAAAAGTAACAGTGATAGTTTTTGTAGTGATTGTAATGGCAGCAACGGAAAAGTAAATAAGCGAAGAACAATATGTGAAAAGCTCGTAGGCATTGGATCGGTGATGGAGAATTATGCCGGATGCGGTTCATCATGTAACAATCATAACATAGGGTGACACAGAACTAGCTCCAATTCATCAATGTAATGTAGGCATGTATTCCAAATATAGCCACACGTGCTTATGGAAAAGAACTTGCATGACATCTTTTGTCCTACCCTCCCGTGGCAGCGGGGTCCTAACGGAAACTAAGGGATATTAAGGCCTCCTTTTAATAGAGTACTGGACCAAAGCATTAACACATAGTGAATACATGAACTCCTCAAACTACGGTCATCACCGGGAGTGGTCCCGATTATTGTCACTTCGGGGTTGCCAGATCATAACACATAGTAGGTGACGAATGACTTGCAAGATAGGATCAAGAACTCACATATATTCATGAAAACATAATAGGTTCAGATCTGAAATCATGGCACTCGGGCCCTAGTGACAAGCATTAAGCATAGCAAAGTCATAGCAACATCAATCTCAGAACATAATGGATACTAGGGATCAAACCCTAACAAAACTAACTCGATTACATGATAAATCTCATCCAACCCATCACCGTCCAGCAAGCCTACGATGGAATTACTCACGCACGGTGGTGAACATCATGAAATTGGTGATGGAGGAAGGTTGATGATGACGATGGCGACGGATTCCCCTATCCGGAGCCCCGAAAGGACTCCAGACCAGCCCTCCCGAGAGAGTTTAGGGCTTGGCGGCGGCTCCGTATCGTAAAACGCAATGAATCCTTCTCTCTGATTTTTTCTCTCCAAACACGAATATATAGAGTCGGAGCTGAGGTCGGTGGAGCACCAGGGGGCCCACGAGGCAGGGGGGCGCGCCCAGGGGGGCAGGCGCGCCCCCACCCTCGTGGCTAGGGTGTGGGCCCCCTGGCCTTGATTCTTTTGCCAGTATTTTTATTATTTCCAAAAATAATCTCCGTGAAGTTTCAGGTCATTCCGAGAACTTTTGTTTCTGCACAAAATAACACCATGGCAATTCTGCTGAAAACAACGTCAGTCCAGGTTAGTTCCATTCAAATCATGCAAGTTAGAGTCCAAACCAAGGGCAAAAGTGTTTGGAAAAGTAGATACGACGGAGACGTATCAACTCCCCCAAGCTTAAACCTTTGCTTGTCCTCAAGCAATTCAGTTGATAAACTGAAAGTGATAAAGAAAAAATTTTACAAACTCTGTTTGCTCTTGTTGTTGTAAATATGTAAAGCCAGCATTCAAGTTTTCAGCAAAGATTATGAACTAACCATATTCATAATAACACTTAGGTCTCATGTTTACTCATATCAATGGCATAATGAACTAGCAAGCAATAATAATAAATCTCGGATGACAACACTTTCTCAAAACAATCATGATATGATATAACAAGATGGTATCTCGCTAGCCCTTTCTGAGACCGCAAAACATAAATGCAGAGCACCTTTAAAGATCAAGACTGACTAAACATTGTAATTCATGGTAAAAGAGATCCAGTCATAGTCATACCAAATATAAATTAATAGTAATGGATGCAAATGACAGCAGTGCTCTCCAGCTGGTGCTTTTTAATAAGAGGGTGATGACTCAACATAAAAGTAAATAGATAGGCCCTTCGCAGAGGGAAGCCGGGATTTGTAGAGGTGCCAGAGCTCGATTTTTGAAATAGAGATGAATAATATTTTGAGCGGCATACTTTCATTGTCAACATAACAACTGAGAGATGGCGATATCTTCCATGCTACACACATTATAGGCGGTTCCCAAATAGAATGGTAAAGTTTATACTCCCCCTCCACCAACAAGCATCAATCCATGGCTTGCTCAAAACAACGAGTGCCTCCAACTAACAAGAGTCCCGGGGGAGTCTTGTTTGCAATTATTTCGATTTGATTTGCATAAAGCATGGGACTGGGCATCCCGGTGACCAGCCATTTTTCTTGTGAGTGAGGAGCGGAGTCCACTCCTCTTGAGAATAACCCGCCTAGCTTGGAAGATACAGACAGCCCTAGTTGATACATGAGCTATTCGAGCATGCAAAACAGAATTTCATTTGAAGGTTTAGATTTTGGCACATACAAATTTACTTGGAATGGCAGGTAGATACCGCATATAGGAAGGTATGGTGGACTCATATGGAATAACTTTGGGGTTTAAGGGATTGGATGCACAAGTAGCTTTTGTCCCATTATATTTGGTAGACCCTTTTTGAACACTGTTAGTGCTAGGATAGACTGCGAAAAGGATGTTGTTACTATTGGTCTAGGTGATATGTCTCATGAGTTTAATTTCTCTAAATTTCATAGACAACACCGTGAAGAGGAATTACCGAGTAAGGATGAAATTATTGGTCTTGCTTCTATTGCCGTACCTCCTAGTGATCCTTTAGAACAATATTTGCTAGACCATGAAAATGATATGTTTATGAATGAAAGAAGGGAAACAGATGAAGTGTTCTTTAAACAGGAACCCATCCTGAAACACAATTTGCCTGTTGAAATCTTAGGGGATCCTCCTCCACCCAAGGGTGATCCCGTGTTTGAGCTTAAACCGTTACCTAATACTCTTAAATATGCTTATATTGATGAGAAAAAGATATATTGTCACAGCCTAGAATTTGCTTGTCATTAGTTGCATTTGAGAGCATCATGCATCATGTCTAAATTCTGAAAGTTGAATTGAGGTTAGTTGAAACCCTCAGAGATCACTTCAAATGTGTCCAAGAAAATGTTCCTCTTAGTCTCTGAAAATATTGGCAAGGGGTGAAACTCAAAACAATATTTTTGGAATCTCAGAGATATTTATTTTGGGCCTTTGAATTAAATCAATAACATATTTGAGTTGAATTTATTTCTATTATATAAGAAATAAAGTTCAAATATTTTTGTAAGTTTGCATGTGACCTTGGACTAGCTCCCTGAGCTCACATAAAAATTTACAGCAAGTTTTAAAATGGTTTGGTTTGTAAATCAAATCAAAACAAAGAAAGAAAAATAGAAAACAGGAAATAAAAGAGAGAGAGAATCTTACCTGGCCTCACCTGTGCAGCCCACCAACCGGCCCAGCATTGCAGCTGGCCGGCCCAGCCCACCAGCGCCTCCTCCCCTGTCGTCTTCCTCCTCTGCCAGGAGCACGAGCGCGTGCCCGACGCGCGCACGGCCACCGCACACCACCTCCTGCTTGCCGCCGAGGGCCTGGACGCCTCCACGATGCCACGCAGCCCCCCTGGTCCCTCTCGCTCACTCCCTCGAGCTCATCCCCCTCCTCTGCTCTCTCCACCGCACACGCCCGAGCGAGCTCCTCGCCGCCGTTGGCCGTAGCCGTGGCCATCGTGCTCCCCTCGTCTCCCCGTGCTGTCCACGAGCTCCGCCTCCATCCCCCGCGCCTCTCCGTCAACCCGCGCGACGCCGAACGCCCTGCATCAACCTCTGCACCGCCATCTTCGCTGCCTCTGCCCCGAGATCGCCGGTGACCTCCCGATGTTGTCAGCCCCTCCCCGAGCTCGCCAAGACCACCGTCGACTCTGCCGTGAGCTCCTCAATCGAACTCCCTCTCCTCCGACTCATTTGCACGCCGTAGCCGCCGCCCCCTTGCTGACCGTAGCGCGCCGCGGCCCACACTCGTCGCCGGTGGTGCTCTGGTGACCATATGGTCCCGGGCTTGTGCCCATTGCACTCCCCGCATCGCGTAGGAGCCGTAGGTGCTAGCGCCGCCCCGCCTAGGCCACTGCAGCAACGAGCCCGAGCTCGACCGAGCTTCGGCCGCCACCGAGCTCGTCGCCGGCGCCACTCCGGCCACTCCCCGGCCGCGCCACCACCATGGTTGGATGCGGACGAGCGTCCGCATCCCGTAGCTGTGCTCCGCGCGCCAAACAGATCCCGCAGCGCACCGCCGTGTCTGGACTCGCCGGCGGCTAAACGCCGGCGACCGCTGACCCGTTGACCGGCGTGGGTTGACCCCACTGCCCGGTTTGACTTCACCCTCTCTCTCATTGACTTGCGGGCCCCGCCCGACTAATTACTCTAGTTAGCACTAATTAACTAGTTAGGTTAGTTACTACAGTCACTGACTAGTGGGCCCTGCCCAGTTAGTTAGGGCTAACTAACTTAGTTAGTTGACTGGGTCACTGACCAGTGGGTCCCACTGGTCAGGTTTGAACTGGTCGACGCCTTTGAACTGCCGACGTCACCCCGACATCATGCTAACGCAGTTAACCTTTTTCTGGATTTATTCTTATTCAGGAAATTCCAGAAAATAGCTAAAACTTCTAAAATTCATAGAAATTAATCTGTAACTCAGAATGAAATAAGTTATATATGAAAAATGATCAGAAAAATCCAATCTATCCATCTCTACTGGTTTCATGCATGTTAGAGCAACTTAACCTGGCTGTTTAGGTCAAACATGTTAATGCACTTATATGAACCCATAACTTGAGCTTGTATTTGAATCTTTGATTCAAATAAGCTCAAAACCTTCTGGTTGTAGTTGCATTAGCCCAACACACTCATATTGCCATGTCATGATCATGCATCATATTGTGCATTGCATTGATTGTGTTTCCTCTCTGTTGCCGGTGGTTGTCCCCTCTCAATAGACGTATTCCGACGATGAGTTCGATGACACCGATGAAGAGCTATACTATCTTCAGAAGTGCCAGGCAAGCAAAACCCCCTTGTTCATTCCGATACAATCCCACTCTCTCGCTTCTGCTCTCTTTTATTGCATTAGGACAACATCGATTCAACTGTTACATGCTGCGGTAGCTGAACCCCTTTTCTTCTGCATGACCTATGATTGCCACAGTAAATAGATGAAACCCACTAGCATGAGTAGGAGTTGTTTGAGCCCTGATGTGCCTACTCATTCATGCTTGTTTGTCATGCCTGCTACTACATAGAGTTGAGTCAGGTCTGATTCATCGGGGATGAATTGGAATGGTGATGAACATGTCCTACTGGGTGTGAGCTAAGTGTGTGAACACGATTTGGTAAAGGTATCGATGAGAGACCATGTAGGAGTACATGGTGGGTTGTTTCATTGGAACCGTCCTTAAGCACTGAGATCTATATGTGTGATTTAAGATTCAGCTACTACCATGCATTGGGCCCGAAACCAATGGACCCTGTCGGCTTTTTATCCACCCTTGTCCTCTGTCCAGGAGTTGCAAGTAGTTTCTGGTGTTTGTAGTATGCTGGAGGCCGTGCGCAGCGCTGACCCGAGGGGTGGGCTGTGATGCGGTAGGCACGTGGCCGGGCATGCCGGGCGCCCGTTTGGTGTCTCGGAACCCTGTACACATCGTTCGGGGCCATATGTGGAAACCTCAGCCGGACTCCCTGCGGATGGAACCTGAATAGGCGATAAACCTGGACTAGAGACTTGAGTGTTTAGGTAGGCCGTGGCCGACACCCTCGCTGGGCTTCCGCTTGAAGGTTGCTGAGTACATGTCGTGTAAACGGTGATAAGTGGTGAGAGCGTGTGTGAAGAAGTACACCCCTGCAGGGTTAACATCATCTATTCGAATAGCCGCGTACGCGGTAAAGGACTACTTGGTTGCCTATACAGTTCATAGACAAGTGAAAGTGGATACTCTAAAACTCGCAAGATAAGCGTGAGTGCTATGCATTGCCTTCTCGTAGGGAGACGGGAGCGGATCCATAGTGGTGTATTGATATGGTGAATATGTGGACTCATGTGCGCCACCTCAAAAGAGTTACTTGCAGTCATAGTTTAGGATAGCCACTGAGTCAAAGTTGGCTTGCTGCAGTCAAACTCCACCACCCCCTTTGTTGATACTGATGCATATGTAGCTTTTTCTGATGTAAGTCTTGCTGGGTACATTTGTACTCACGTTTGCCTATTTTATGTTTTTGCAGAGAGACGTTAGTCTCGCTAGTAGTTCCGTGTGGACTTCGGCGTTTAGCTTGATACCTCAGCTACGATCTTGTGCCTTCGGCAGGATCTGGTAGATATTCAGGCTCCTCAGCCTTTTTCATTTGTAGATGTCTGTACTCAGACATGTTAAGCTTCCGCATGTGCTTTGACTTGTATGCTCTGAATGTTGGGTCATGAGACCCATGTTTGTAATATCTTGGCTCCTTGGAGCCTAATGAATAAATACTTGAGTCATAGGTTATGTTGTGATGCCATGTTGTATTTGCACATATCGAGCATATTTTGTGTATGGTTGAAATGCTTGGTATATGTGGGATCCGACAACCTAGTTGTTTATCCTTGGTAGCCTCTCTTATGGGGGAATGTAGTCTTGTGCTTATGAGCCATAGTAGTCCGCTACAGCCCGGTTCACCGGAGTCCTGCTAGCCCAGCACTACTGCTCCGGAACGCTTGACTGGCCGGCATGTGATTCACTTCGTTCCAGTGTCTGTCCCTTCGGGGAAATGTCATGCGGTGACATCCGGAGTCCTGCCTAGCCTGCTACAGCCCGGGTTCCCGGAGTCCTGTTAGCCCAGTGCTACAGCCCGGATTCGCACGCTGCTGACCGACATGCTCGATGTTGATTCATGTATGCCTGTCCCGGTAAGTTAGTGCCACTTGGGGTTCATGACTAGTCATGTCGGCCCGGGTTCTCTGTCATATGGATGCTAGCGACACCATCATATACGTGAGACAAAAGGCGCAAATGGTCCCGAGCCATGGTAAGGCGACACCCGTGGTAATACCGTGCGTGAGGCCGCAAAGTGATATGAGGTGTTACCGGCTAGATCGATGTGACTTGGAATCGGGGTCCTGATGGTGTTGGTATGAGAGCCTGACTGCCTGTAGGATTACCAAGCCAAACTGGTCGAAGTTGAGTCTAGAAATGCTTTAGTTATATAAGGGAATTGATTGTGGAAGGGAACGTAAGGCTATTTTTACTCCTTTACCTTATGCCTTCCGATCTGAGTCAATCTCTTCTTTTCTACGGGGATTAAGAACTAGGCCTTCTCATCTATCTATTAGGATGACGAGTTGCTATGTTAGAGACTTATAGGATTGTTGGTTCCAGGCCTCAATTCAGTTTCTACTACTTTTAGTATGTTGTCAGTTGAACCAGAACCTTGATATGATGATGTTAAGTGGTTATGCCACCATTTTGCACGATGTCTCTAATATTTTTGAGCATTTACAGCCGTTATGCTGTCCGAGTCATCCCAGGTGTCTAAACCATCTGATGCATTTGCAAAATCCTTTTCCTCTGGTTTTGTTGTTCTTTTAGGCCAAGTTAATCACACTAATTGCCGAGTTGAGGTATTCTATTGCCTCGACATATATGTTGGAGCTATTATTATGACCCTAGGTGTCTTAGAGGATCACCTAATAATCTAGCCATGTTTTGTGTTCCCAGTGTGATGATTCTGGCCATCTTTCTCGAAAGCATCCCCGTGATGCCATTTAGTTAGTAGGCATTCTATTTCTGGGTTCTTGAACCCAAGATTCACTCTACTTACCTCATGTTGATAGTGTTTGCTCGTTCCTTTAGAATATTAGTAACCTTTGTGATAGTCCTCGAGGTCCGTGGTATATCCTTCTTCCAAATACCATGAACTACTTATGGCAGAAGCTCTCCTGAACCAAAAGATCACAATAAGAGTGCTCTTAATGGGTTCTCCATTCAAGAATTGTGAATCTGCCAGTCCTACCTTTCTGCATGGGTTATCCGAACGAAACCTGTTGAACTTCGTTCGACATGCTAAACCATGCATCCACAACTCAGAAAATCATATGTTCTTTTGGGTTGTCCCTCTTTAGTTATTTCCTGGCCCTCGTCTATCAATTGATAGTCAAGAGTATGTGTGCATTCGTTCATTGATGCCTATTTCTCTTGTGTCCGTCAAGTCGCTCTATTCCAGAATGACTAGGAGAAACAAACTCCAGTACCTTGTCCACTTCGAGGATTGGGTCAAAGTAGTTGAATTCCGTGGATCAAAATGCCAATCCATCTTTTGCTCTGTTCTACCTAGGAGTGTTACCATCTTTATGTCAAGAATGTCATGAGAATTGCACCACCTCTTATGGATTCTTGACGCAGTGATACTTCTCGCTATCATTATTCATTCCTCGGTCCCGTGTTGTTGTAACCGGAATGCCGACAAGTGAACTGTGATGTGTGAAATCGATACTTTTAGTAACCTCGTTGCTTGGTAGTTAATGGACAATATTCTCATTCTTAGCGTGTTGGTTATTGAATCATCATCCTAAGATTGATCGTGCTACCTAGTCCTTATTTCCGCTGCACTCTTCGATCAATGAGTTAGGATTGTGTCAATCCCTCACTCTTTTGATCATATCATCTTGCCTTGAAAGCAAGATTGCCCCCGAGCTTAATAACATTTCGGTGGTTCGTGATCTTCCGAATATCTTCTTGGAAGTATCACCAGGTTGTCCCCTGACTGTTATGTTGAGTTCGTGATCATGTTGGTTCTCCTCCAAACCACCCATTCTCCAAGAATCTGTGTTGGATACCCCTGAGCTAGTTGGTTAAGCCAAACAACAACTTGGAGAGTTGGAAGATAAAAGCTTGTCTGACTTAGCTCATGTTAAGGGATAACTTTTTTTTGTGTGCGTGTGTGTTGAAGAAAGATGATATCTCCATCGATTGGTCCTCGTGATGAGTTGTTGGATCTATTGCCTTGTCAAAACTTTGACTTGAGTATGGGCTATCATCAAGTCAAATCAGAACCAACGATGTTCGTAATGTTGTCTTACTCGTGGTTGATCCCTCGAGCATACACCATTACATCTTTTGGTCTGACCAATGCTATCACCGTGTTCACATGATGGTGGAAGTCCAGTGATATGGAAATTCCGATGAGTTGCTGTTGAGCCCATCAGCGGCATTTTGTCAGCTCCATGATTCATGTTGAACATCAAGCTAGTATTGGAAACTTTTGTAAGCATCATCTTCGTGTTCCGTTCATGAAGCCTATGTTTGGATGAAAGGAGTGACTTCCTTTGATTCACATGCATTAGATGTAAGTTGCCGCCGTGAATTCGAGAAAGTTTGTTTTTGCTTCCTTTGGAATCATCCCAAGTCAGTCATGCCCGTGCGAAGTATTCTATGGTCCGATAGACTGATCATCTTCATTTTATATGTAATCCCTAGCACACCAAGCCACTGATTGATTTGTTCAAGGAAAAGAAGTTCTTAAGTGCTAATCCTTAAGGACCCAAAGGTACATGCGCAGGACTTCGCTCTCCGCAATGATGGTTCCCAATCAGAACTCGGTAGTGTTGCGTTGTAAGACTACTATGTGGTCATGCTTGTCTTGGACAACATGTTCACATGTATGTAGCAGAACAAGCTCATGTTTTGGAGCTTGCTATCGTAGTTCATCTCCCGAGAATCTCGCAACGCCATCTCCTCGATTGTGTTGCAATATTTCATTTTTCTCTCTAGACTGGATAAGTCTGGAATATCCTGAGACCAACCAGATCTGAATCTCAGGCAGATATGATGGTTGGAACATTCCCAACATCTAAATTTGGATTCCCAGCTTGCACCGCCATTGTGCCAATTCCCATGGGCTGCCCTCTCGATAATTGTTGTTTAGGATCATCTTCAAAAGTGGTCCTACCATGGGTCCCATCCATTCCCGATGATAAGCAAATCATCCATCGCGTTGTCTTCAACAAGGTAGTCCACATCATCCATTCGAATCCGGATATGCCATTCCTTTGAAATCCGCCAAACGATCAATTGCGATTATCTTAGGCTGGTATAAAGAGTTTCAATGATCTAGATATCAAAAGGAATTCTTTTTGCCATTTAAGGGAATAAATCTACGAGTCACCTCCCCCAAGGTGCCCTGTTATGGGACCATGGCAATTATTTCCTCGCTACCTTGACACCATCCACCAACTCTCTAAGCGTGGAATTGTTGCCCACCAAATCAAACATCGTCGTTTGTTCTTCCATCCCTCTCGATGTGTTTTGTGTCTCAACTCGAGATGTTTCAACATCTCATTCCGCGAGTTGATCTTGTATAGCTCGATCTTCGAGAAGATCAATCCTAGTAGGGTTTCTTTCCGTTGTCATCGCATGGATGAAGATCTCAAAAGCGAGGATGTCAAGATCAACGTATGCAACGAATCAACAACCTTATGAGGTGCAACCTGGATCACGAAGATTGTGTTAGCCTTGTGTCCCCTCTGTCTCCTTACCTCACGTCCTGAATCTCGGGATAAGATTCTTGTTTAGTGGGGGTGAGTTGTCACAGCCTAGAATTTGCTTCTCATTAGTTGCATTTGAGAGCATCATGCACCATGTCTAAATTCTGAAAGTTGAACTGAGGTTAGTTGAAACCCTCAGAGATCACTTCAGAATTAATCAACATTAAAATCTTCTCAAATGTGTCCAAGAAAATGTTCCTCTTAGTCTCTGAAAATATTGGCAAGGGGTGAAACTCAAAACAATATTTTTGGAATCTCAGAGATATTTATTTTGGGCCTTTGAATTAAATCAATAACATATTTGAGTTGAATTTATTTCTGTTATATAAGAAATAAAGTTCAAATATTTTTGTAAGTTTGCATGTGACCTTGGACTAGCTCCCTGAGCTCACATAAAAATTTATGAAAAGTTTTAAAATGGTTTGGTTTGTAAATAAAATCAAAACAAAGAAAGAAAAATAGAAAACAGGAAACAAAAGAGAGAGAGAGAGAGAGAGAGAGAGAGAGAGAATCTTACCTGGCCTCACCTGTGCAGCCCACCAACCGGCCCAGCATTGCAGCTGGCCGGCCCAGCCCACCACCGCCTCCTTCCCTGTCGTCTTCCTCCTCTGCCAGGAGGACGAGCGCGTGCCCGACGCGCGCACGGCCACCGCACACCACCTCCTGCTTGCCGCCGAGGGCCTGGACGCCTCCACGACGCCACGCAGCCCCCCTGGTCCCTCTCACTCACTCCCTCGAGCTTATCCCCCTCCTCTGCTCTCTCCACCGCACACGCCCGAGCGAGCTCCTCGCCGCCGTTGGCCGTAGCCGCGGCCACCATGCTCCCCTCGTCTCCCCGTGCTGTCCACGAGCTCCGCCTCCATCCCCCGCGCCTCTCTGTCAACCCGCGCGACGCCGAACGCCCTCCATCAACCTCTGCACCGCCATCTTCGCCGCCTCTGCCCCGAGATCACCGGCGACCTCCCGACGTCGTCGGCCCCTCCCCGAGCTCGCCAAGACCACCATCGACTCCGTCGTGAGCTCCTCAATCGAACCCCTCTCCTCCAACTCATTTGCACGCCGTAGCCGCCACCCCCTTGCTGACCGTAGCGCGCCGCCGCCCGCGCTCGTCGCCGGTGGTGCTCCGGTGACCATATGGTCCTGGGCTTGTGCCCATTACACTCCCCGCATCGCGTAGGAGCCGTAGGTGCTAGCGCCGCCCCGCCTAGGCCACTGCAGCAACGAGCCCGAGCTCGACCGAGCTTCGGCCGCCGCCGAGCTCGTCGCCGGCGCCAATCCGGCCACTCCCCGGCCACGCCACCAGCACCGTTGGATGCGGACGAGCGTCCGCATCCCGTAGCTGTGCTCCGCGCGCCAAACGACGCTCTGTAGGAGAATCCCGCAGCGCACCGCCGCGTCTGGACTCGTCGGCGGCTAAACGCCGGCGACCGCTGACCCGTTGACCGGCGTGGTTTGACCCCACTGCCCGGTTTGACTTCACCCTCTCTCTCACTGACTTGCAGGCCCCGCCCGACTAATTACTCTAGTTAGCACTAATTAACTAGTTAGGTTAGTTACTACAGTCACTGACTAGTGGGCCTTGCCCAGTTAGTTAGGGCTCACTAACTTAGTTAGTTGACTGGGTCACTGACCAGTGGGTCCCACTGGTCAGGTTTGACCTGGTCGACGCCTTTGACCTACGGACGTCACCCCGACGTCATGCTGACGCAGTTAACCTTTTTCTGGATTTATTCTTATTTAGGAAATTCCAGAAAATAGCTAAAACTTCTAAAATTCATAGAAATTAATCTATAACTCAGAATGAAATAAGTTATA
Source organism: Aegilops tauschii subsp. strangulata (assembly GCF_002575655.3). Taxonomy (NCBI): domain Eukaryota; kingdom Viridiplantae; phylum Streptophyta; class Magnoliopsida; order Poales; family Poaceae; genus Aegilops; species Aegilops tauschii. The sequence continues at coordinate 515,869,850 of NC_053037.3, read as the reverse complement.
TATGAAAAATGATCAGAAAAATCCAATCTATCCATCTGTACTGGTTTCATGCATGTTAGAGCAACTTAACCTTGCTGTTTAGGTTAAAAATGTTAATGCACTTATATGAACCCATAACTTGAGCTTGTATTTGAATCTTTGGTTCAAATAAGCACAAAACCTTTTGGTTGTAGTTGCATTAGCCCAACACACTCATATTGCCATGTCATGATCATGCATCATATTGTGCATTGCATTGATTGTGTTTCCTCTTTGTTGCCGGTGGTTGTCCCCTCTCGATAGACATATTCCGACGATGAGTTCGATGACACCGATGAAGAGCTATACTATCTTCAGAAGTGCCAGGCAAGCAAAACCCCATTGTTCATTCTGATACAATTCCACTCTCTCGCGCCTGCTCTCTTTTACTGCATTAGGACAACATCGATTCAACTGTTACATGCTGCGGTAGCTGAACCCCTTTTCCTCTGCATGACCTGTCATTGCCACAGTAAATAGATGAAACCCACTAGCATGAGTAGGATTTGTTTGAGCCCTGATGTGCCTACTCATTCATGCTTGTTTGTCATGCCTGCTACTACTTAGAGGTGAGTCAGGTCTGATTCATCGGGGATGAATTGGAATGGTGATGAACATGTCCTACTGGGTGTGACCTAAGTATGTGAACATTATTTGGTAAAGGTATCGATGAGAGGCCATGTAGGAGTACATGGTGGGTTGTTTCATTGGAACCATCCTTAAGCACTGAGATCTGTATGTGTGATTTAAGATTCAGCTACTACCATGCATTGGGCCCGAAACCAATGGACCCTCTCGGCTTCTTATCCACCCTTGTCCTCTGTCCAGGAGTTGCAAGTAGTTTCTGGTGTTTGTAGTATGCTGGAGGCCGTGCGCAGCGCTGACCCGAGGGGTGGGCTGTGATGCGGTAGGCATGTGGCCGGGCATGCCGGGCGCCCATTCGGTGTCTCGGAACCCTGTACGCATCGTTCGGGGCCGTATGTGGAAACCTTGGCCAGACTCCCTGCGGATGGAACCTGAATAGGCGATAAACCTGGACTAGAGACTTGAGTGTTTAGGTAGGCCATGGCCGACACCCTCGCTGGGCTTCCGCTTGAAGGTTGCCGAGTACATGTCGTGTAAACGGCGATAAGTGGTGAGAGCGTGTGTGAAGAAGTACACCCCTGCAGGGTTAACATCATCTATTCGAATAGCCGGGTCCGCGGTAAAGGACTACTTGGTTGCCTATACAGTTCATAGACAAGTGAAAGTGGATACTCTAAAACTCGCAAGATAAGCGTGAGTGCTATGGATGGCCTTCTCGTAGGTTGACGAGAGCGGATCCATAGTGGTGTATTGATATGGTGAATATGTGGACTCATGTGCGCCACCTCAAAAGAGTTACTTGCAGTCATAGTTTAGGATAGCCACTGAGTCAAAGCTGGCTCGCTGCAGTCAAACTCCACCACCCCCTTTGTTGATACTGATGCATATGTAGCTAGTTCTGATGTAAGTCTTGCTGGGTACATTTGTACTCACGTTTGCCTATTTTATGTTTTGCAGAGAGACGTCAGTCTCGCTAGTAGTTCCGTGTGGACTTCGGCATTTAGCTTGATACCTCAGCTACGATCTTGTGCCTTCGGCATGATCTGGTAGATAGTCAGGCTTCTCGGCCTTTTTCATTTGTAGATGTCTGTACTCAGACATGTTAAGCTTCCGCATGTGCTTTGACTTGTATGCTCTGAATGTTGGGTCATGAGACCCATGTTTGTAATATCTTGGCTCCTCGGAGCCTAATGAATAAATACTTGAGTCATAGAGTTATGTTGTGATGCCATGTTGTATTTGCACATATCGAGCATATTGTGTGTATGGTTGAAATGCTTGCTATGTGTGGGATCCGAAAACCTAGTTGTTTATCCTTGGTAGCCTCTCTTATGGGGAAATGTAGTCTTGTGCTTCCATGAGCCATAGTAGTCCGCTACAGCCCGGTTCACCAGAGTCCTGCTAGCCCAGCACTACTGCTCCGGAACACTTGACTGGCCGGCATGTGATTCACTTCGTTCCAGTGTCTGTCCCTTCGGGGAAATGTCACGCGGTGACATCCGGAGTCCTGCCTAGCCTGCTACAGCCCGGGTTCCCGGAGTCCTGTTAGCCCAGTGCTACAGCCCGGATTCGCACGCTGCTGACCGACATGCTCGATGTTGATTCATGTGTGCCTGTCCCCGTAAGTTAGTGCCACTTGGGGTTCATGACTAGTAATGTCGGCCCGGGTTCTCTGTCATATGGATGCTAGCGACACTATCATGTACATGAGGCAAAAGGCGCAAACGGTCCTGGGCCATGGTAAGGCGACACCCGTGGGAATACCGTGCGTGAGGCCGCAAAGTGATATGAGGTGTTACCGGCTAAATCGATGTGACTTGGAATCGGGGTCCTGACATATGTCCTGTTATTATTAGTGCTAACCTTTCAGAGCATGAAGAAGAGAGATTATTGAAAACTCTGAGGAAGCACCGTGCTGCTATTGGATATACTCTTGATGATCTTAAGGGCATTAGTCCCACTCTATGTCAACACAAAATAAATTTGGAGAAAGATGCCAAACCAGTTCGTGATCACCAATGACGACTGAATCCTAAAATGAAAGAAGTGGTAAGAAAGGAAATACTAAAGCTCCTTGAGGCAGGTATAATTTATCCCGTTGCTGATAGCCAGTGGGTAAGTCCTGTCCATTGTGTCCCTAAGAAGGGAGGTATTACTGTCGTTCCTAATGATAAAGATGAATTGATTCCACAAAGAATTATTACAGGTTATAGGATGGTAATTGATTTTCGCAAATTAAATAAGGCTACTAAAAAAGATCATTACCCCTTACCTTTTATCGATCAAATGCTAGAAAGATTATCCAAACATACACATTTTTTGCTTTCTAGATGGTTATTCTGGTTTCTCTCAAATACCTGTGTCAGCCGATGATCAATCAAAGACCACTTTTACTTGCCCTTTTGGTACTTTTGCTTATAGACGTATGCCTTTTGGTTTATGTAATGCACCTGCTACCTTTCAAAGATGCATGATGGCTATATTCTCTGACTTTTGTGAAAAGATTTGCGAGGTTTTCATGGATGATTTCTCCGTTTATGGATCCTCTTTTGATGATTGCTTGAGCAACCTTGATCGAGTTTTGCAGAGATGTGAAGAAACTAATCTTGTCTTGAATTGGGAAAAGTGCCACTTTATGGTTAATGAAGGTATTGTCTTGGGGCATAAAGTTTCTGAAAGAGGCATTGAGGTTGATAAATCCAAGGTTGATGCTATTGAAAAGATGCCATGTCCCAAGGACATCAAAGGCATAAGAAGTTTCCTTGGTCACGCCGGTTTTTATAGGAGGTTCATTAAGGACTTCTCAAAAATTTCTCGGCCTCTGACTAATTTATTACAAAAAGATGTACCATTTGTCTTTGATGATGATTGTGTAGAAGCATTTGAAATACTTAAGAAAGCATTGATCTCTGCACCTATTGTTCAGCCACCTGATTGGAATTTACCCTTTGAAATTATGTACGATGCTAGTGATTATGCTGTAGGTGATGTTCTAGGGCAAAGAGTTGATAAGAAATTAAATGTTATTCAATATGCTAGTAAAACTCTAGACAATGCTCAGAGAAATTATGCTACTACTGAAAAGGAATTCTTAGCAGTTGTATTTGCTTGTGATAAGTTCAGACCTTATATTGTTGATTCTAAAGTAACTATTCACACTAATCATGCTGCTTTTAAATATCTTATGGAAAAGAAAGATGCTAAACCTAGACTTATTAGATGGGTTCTCTTGTTACAAGAATTTGATTTGCATATTGTTGATAGAAAGGGAGCTGAGAACCCCGTTGCAGACAACTTGTCCAGGTTAGAAAATGTTCTTGATGACCCACTACCTATTGATGATAGCTTTCCTGATGAACAACTGAATGTCATAAATGCTTCTCATACTGCTCCATGGTATGCTGATTATGCTAATTATATTGTTGCTAAATTTATACCACCTAATTTCACATACCAGCAAAAGAAAAAGTTTTTCTATGACTTGAGACATTACTTTTGGGATAACCCACATCTTTATAAAGAAGGAGTGGATGGTGTTATTAGACATTGTGTACCTGAGCATGAACAGGAACAGATCCTACGCAAGTGTCACTCCGAGGCTTATGGAGGACACCACGCTGGAGACAGAACTGCACATAAGGTATTGCAATCCGGTTTTTATTGGCCTACTCTCTTCAAGGATGCCCGTAAGTTTGTCTTATCTTGTGATGAATGTCAAAGAACTGGTAATTTAGTAGACGTCAAGAAATGCCTATGAATTATTCACTTGTTATTGAACCATTTGATGTTTGGGGCTTCGATTATATGGGACCTTTTCCTGCCTCTAATGGTTACACATATATTTTAGTTGCTGTTGATTACGTTACTATGTGGGTAGAAGCTATTCCAACTAGTAGTGCTGATCATAACACTTCTATTAAGATGCTTAAAGAAGTTATTTTTCCGAGGTTTGGAGTCCCTAGATATCTAATCACTGATGGTGGTTCACATTTTATTCATGGTGCTTTTCGTAAAATGCTTGCTAAGTACGATGTTAATCATAGAATTGCATCTCCTTATCACCCACAGTCTAGTGGTCAAGTGGAATTGAGTAATAGAGAGCTCAAATTAATTTTGCAAAAGACTGTTATTAGATCTAGAAAGAATTGGTCCAAGAAACTTGATGATGCATTATGGGCCTATAGAACTGCATATAAAAATCCTATGGGTATGTCTCCGTATAAAATGGTTTATGGAAAAGCATTTCACTTACCTCTAGAACTAGAACATAAGGCATATTGGGACATTAAAGAGCTCAACTATGATTTCAAACTTGCCGGTGAGAAGAGGTTATTTGACATTAGCTCACTTGATGAATGGAGAACCCAAGCCTATGAAAATGCCAAATTATTTAAAGAAAAAGTTAAAAGATGGCATGACAAAAGAATACAGAAGCGTGAGTTTAATGTAGGTGATTATGTATTGCTATACAACTCTCGTTTAAGATTTTTTGCAGGAAAACTTCTCTCAAAATGGGAAGGCCCTTACGTTATCGAGGAGGTCTATCGTTCCGGTGCCATAAAAATCAACAACTTCGAAGGTACAAATCCGAAGGTGGTGAACGGTTAAAGAATTAAACATTATATCTCAGGTAATCCCATAAATGTTGAAACCAATGTTATTGAAACCGTAACCCCGGAGGAATACATAAGGGACACTTTCCAGATTGTTTCAGACTCCGAAAAGGAATAGGTATGTGGTACGGTAAGTAAACCGACTCCAAAACAGTTATAAAGGCAAATTTTCTCTGTTTTGTAATATTTAGAAAAATAGAAAAATAAGAAGCAGTCCGGGAAGGACACGAGGCCTCCACGAGGGTGGAGGGCGCGCCGTACCCCCCTGGGCGCGCCCCCTACCTCGTGGGCACCTCGTGTGCTCTCCGGACTCCGTTTTCTTGCACGATACGTATTTTGGTCGGTAAAAATTCATTATATAATCTCCTGAAGGATTTGACTCCTGTATCACACAAATATCCTCTGTTCTTGTTTCGAGCTGTTTTTCTGACAGATCATCATGACGTCTCCAAGTGCCCCCAAGGACAAGTTCTTCGAGAAGGTCATCAATCCCTACCTCGCGGAGGTGCTGCAACACCCTCAAACCATTGAGATGCATGAGGGGGTGCTGCACATCCGCGATGTTGAGGGACCACGGAGGACCGGAAGCGTGGAGACAAGGCTTGAAGCAATGGAGCAACAAGTTTTCAAGTGCCAAGAGATGGTGGAGCGTGGACTTGACTCCAATCACATAATGATCACGGAGTTCACCAACAACCACAAGCTGGATACCAAGGACATTGGGGAGACCATCTTCAAGCTCCACGAGAAAATCGAGCACCTCCAAGCCCAAATATATGACCTGCAAAACCAAAACTGTGAGTATGAATATAGATTCAAGAGGATGAGTTTGGCTACAGATTTTAGGATCCCGGAGACTCGATCATCCTTCTATGATGGTGAGCCTATGCCTTGGAAGATGGACAAAAAGCCTACATCATCAACAATCCCTTCACCATCAAAGGAGACATAATCACATGGGTATGGGCACTCCCCTTGGCAACTGGCAAGCTTTGGGGAGGTGCCCCGGTATCGTATCACCATCACACCCCTATCTTTACCGTTTTTCTTGGTTCGATCCTATTATCTTGATCTAGTAGAATAAAGTTTTGGTATGATCTAGTTTTGAGTTTTGCTTTATGATCCCTCTATGTAATCGAGTCCGTGAGCTATATAATAAAGATTAGTGTTGAGTCAAGGGCTTGATTATTTTGCCATGATCTTGAATGAATAAAAGAAAAGAGAAAAGAATAAAAAGAAATAAAGAGATCATATTGATCTTATGAAGAGTAATGACTTCACATAGAAAGAGTATGATGATTAAAAATTGTTGAGAGTTGACAAACATAGCTTTGGTCATCATTGCAATTAATAGGAAGTAATAAAGAAACAGAGGTTTCACATATAAATATACTATCTTGGACATCTTTTATGATTGGGATCCCTCATTAAAATATGACATGCTAAAGAGTTGATGTTGGACAAGGAAGACAACGTAATGGGTTATGTTTTCTTATATCTGAGATAAAGTATATTGTCATGGATCATCCAACATGTTGAGCTTGCCTTTCCCCCTCATGCTAGCCAAATTCTTTGCACCAAGTAGAGATACTACTTGTGCTTCCAAAAACCCTTAAACCAGTTTTGCCATGAGAGTCCACCATATCTACCTATGGATTGAATAAGATCCTTCAAGTAAGTTGTCATCGGTGCAAGCAATAAAAATTGCTCTCTAAATATGTATGATTGATTGGTGTGGAGGAAATAAGCTTTATACGATCTTGTGATGTGGAAGAAATAAAAGCGACAGACTGCATAATAAAGGTTCATATCACAAGTGGCAATATAAAGTGACGTTCTTTCGCATTAAGATTTTGTGCATCCAACCCTGAAAGTGCATGGCAACCTCTGCTTCCCTCTGCGAAGGGCCTATCTTTTATTATTACCTTCTACCTTATGCAAGAGTCATGGTGATCTTCACCTTTCCTTTTTACATTTTATCCTTTGGCAAGCACAGTGTGTTGGAAAGATCCTGATAGATATATCTAATTGGATGTGGGTTAGCATGAATTATTATTGTTGACATTACCCTTGAGGTAAAAAGTTGGGAGGCGAAACCATAAGCCCCTATCTTTCTCTGTGTCCGATTAAAACTCCGTAACCACAAGTATTGCGTGAGTGTTAGCAATTATGAAAGACTAAATGATAGTTGAGTATGTGGACTTGCTATAAAGCTCTGACATAGACTCTTTCTGATGTTATGATAAATTGCAATTGCTTCAATGACTGAGATTATAGTTTGTTGGTTCCCAATAAAGTTTCTGATTCGTACTTTGCATTGTGAATAGATTATTACTTGAGCATAAGAAATCATATGACAATATGTTGCTGTTATGAGAATAATCATGATGCCCTCATGTCCGTATTTTGTTTTATCGACACCTCTGCCTCTAAACATGTGGACATATTTATCGTTATCGGCTTCCGCTTGAGGACAAGCGAGGTCTAAGCTTGGGGGAGTTGATACGTCCATTTTGCATCATGCTCTTATATCGATATTTATTTCATTATGGGCTGTTATTACACATTATGTCATAATACTTATGCCTATTCTCTCTTATTTCGCAAGGTTTACATAAGGAGGGAGAATGCCGGCAGCTGGAATTCTGGGCTGGAAAAGGGGAAATATTAGAGACCTATTCTGCACAACTCCAAAAGTCCTGAAACTCCACGGAAGTTATTTTTGGAAATAATAAAAAACACTGAGCAGAAGAAATACGTCAGGGGGCGTCCACCTGTCCACGAGGGTGGGGGCGCGCCCTACCCCCTGGGCGCGCCCCCTACCTCGTGGGCCCACTGTTGGCCCTCCGGTGCCCATCTTCTGCTATATGAAGTCTTTCGTCCGAAGAAAAATCATAAGCAAGCTTTCGGGACGAGACTCCGCCGCCACAAGGCGGAACCAATCTAGGGCTCCGACAGAGCTGTTCTGCCGGGGACACTTCCCTCCGGGAGGGGGAAATCATCGCCATCGTCATCACCAATGCTCCTCTCATTGGGAGAGGGCAATCTCCATCAACATCTTCACCAACACCATCTCCTCTCAAACCCTAGTTCATCTCTTGTATCCAGTTCTTGTCTCTAAGTCTGGGATTGGTACCTGTAGGTTGCTAGTAGTGTTGATTACTCCTTTTAGTTGATGCTAGTTGGTTTATTTGGTGGAAGATCATATGTTCAGATCCTATATGCATATTAAGACTCCTCTGATTATGAACATGAATATGCTTTGTGAGTAGTTACTTTTGTTCCCAAGGACATGGGAGAAGTCTTGCTATTAGTAGTCATGTGAATTTGGTATTCGTTCGATATTTTGATGAGATGTATGTTGTCTTTCCTCTAGTGGTGTTATGTGAACGTCGACTACATGACACTTCACCATTATTTGGGCCTAGAGGAAGGCATTGGGAAGTAATAAGTAGATGATGGGTTGCTAGAGTGACAGAAGCTTAAACCCTAGTTTATGCGTTGCTTCGTAAGGGGCTGATTTGGATCCATATGTTTCATGCTATGGTTAGGTTTACCTTAATACTTTTGTTGTAGTTGCGGATGCTTGCAATAGAGGTTAATCATAAGTGGGATGCTTGTCCAAGTAAGGGCAGCACCCAAGCACCGGTCCACCCACATATCAAATTATCAAAGTACCGAACGTGAATCATATGAACGTGATGAAAACTAGCTTGACGATAATTCCCATGTGTCCTCGGGAGCGCTTTTCTCTATATAAGAGTTTGTTCAGGCTTGTCCTTTGCTACAAAAAGGATTGGGCCACCTTGCTGCACTTTATTTACTTTTGTTACTTGTTGCTTGTTACAAATTATCCTATCACAAAACTATATGTTACCTATAATTTCAGTGCTTGCAGAGAATACCTTGCTGAAAACCGCTTATCATTTCCTTCTGCTCCTCGTTGGGTTCGACACTCTTACTCCCCGGCAACGGCGCCAGAAAAAGGTCTTGATAACCAACAAGTATAGGAGATCGCAATAGTTTTCGAGGGTAGAGTATTCAACCCAAATTTATAGATTCGACACAAGGGGAGCCAAAGAATTTTTGTAAGTATTTGCAGTTGAGTTGTCAATTCAACCACACCTGGAGATTAATTATCTGCAGCAAAGTGATCGGTAGCAAAATAGTATGATAGTTTTGATAATAGTAGCAGCAACAATAGTAACGGTAACAGTGATAGCAGTGATTTTGTAGCAAGTGCAACAATAACGATAGCAGTAGTAACTTAGCAGAAACAATATACGATAAATTCGTAGGCATTGGATCGGTAATTTGTTGGATGGTATTCATCATGTGATAGTCATAACCTAGGGCGATACGACACTAGCTCCAGTCCATTAATATAATGTAGGTATGTATTCCGTAAATAGTCATACATGCTTACGGAAAGAACTTGCATGACATCTTTTGTCCTACCCTCCCGTGGCAGCGGGGTCCTATTGGAAACTAAGGGATATTAAGGCCTCCTTTTCATAGAGAATCGGAACAAAGCATTAACACACGGTGAATACATGAACACCTCAAACTACGGTCATCACCGGGAGTGGTCCCGACTATTGTCACTCCGGGGTTGCCGGATCATAACACGTAGTGGGTGACTATAACTTGCAAGATAGGATCTAGAACATGATTATACTGGTGATAACATAAATGGTTCAGATCTGAAATCATGGCACCCGGGCCCAAAGTGACAAGCATTAGGCATGGCAAAGTCATAGCAACATCAATCTCAGACCATAGTGGATACTAGGGATCAAGCCCTAACAAAAGTAACTCGATTACATGATGAATATCATCCAACTCCTCACCGACCAGCGAGCCTATAAAGGAATTACTCACTCCCGGTGGGGAGCATCATGGAATTGGCGATGGAGAAGGGTTGGTGATGACGAAGAATGAAGATCCCCCTCTCCGGAGCCGCAAACGGACTCCAGATCTGGCCTCCCGATGAAGAACAAGAGGTGACAGCAGCTCCGTCTCGTGGAACGCGATAATTCTTTCTCCCTGATTTTTTTCTGGAAAAATGTCATTTTATAGCGTAGGTTTCAGGGTCTACGGGGCCACCAGGTGGGGACAATCCACCTGGGTGCGCCTGGGGGGCAAGCGCGCCCTGGTGGGTTGTGCCCACCCAGGTGCCCCCCTCAGGTGGCTCTTGGCTCCAGAAATTCTCTTTTATTGGGTAAAAATTCCTCGCAAAGTTTCGTTCCATTCGGAGAACTTTTATTTCTGCAGAAAAACAAGACCATGGTAGTTCTGCTGAAAACAACGTCAGTCCGAGGTTAGTTTTATTCAAATCATGCAAATTTGAGTCCAAAACAAGAGGAAAAGCGTTAGGAAAAGTAGATATGTTGGAGACGTATCACCCTCCTGGCACACACGCTCGGCAAAATGAGGTCGTGTGCGACCGGCGAGCGATCAAATACGGTTATACGTATAGTAGTGCTAAAAAATACAATTATACAGGCGAAATCGTTTCCGGACGTACATACATCCCACATAGTCAGTCCCCGCTAAACATTTCTGTTCATATATACATCCCACACAGTCGCTCCAAGGAAAACGTTTCTGTTCGCAGGTACATCACACACAATTTCCCCCGTTAAATTGTTTGTGATAGAATTGTCATTGCACTTGATATTAACAATTTTATCGTTTGCGTTATTGAATGAATCACACATGGTGCGTAGAAGAAACTGTGTGGCAAAGGCTTGCCATCACACATAGTTTTTATGTGGTAAACATTTGCGCAAGGTGGCCTAACACAAACATTTTTCAAGAGGATGTCATGTGTGATTGTTCATTGATCCAACATGGTTTATTCCTAAAAACTGTGTGCGTTGCCTGAGGTCATCACCCACGGTGTTTTCTGAATAACCATTTGCAATAGAAAAACCCAATTAGCAGGCTAATTGCCCTATTATTAATAATCCATTTATTAATCTAATTGACATTCATATTAAGCACATAATATATTTCATTTCCATGTTAAGGAAGCAGGATTTTATAATTGAAATACATCAAAGTACAACATCATATAGCTTCAGCACTCAGCTACCCCATTACACAACTGCACCAGCACCAAGTTTTAGATGCAACATCTAGAACCTTTCGAAATTAGCATCATAGACGGTACATAGACAGATGCATCTCATGTGGAAAACTGCTGAAGCGGAAGGCGAATATTGAGCCTTCATTGATGTTGAAGGTCTTTACAACTTTAGGCCAGTGCCTGTGGATGATTAACCGTCCATCCTTCATCCTCTTCAGGAACACTTCAATATTGAACCGTGGGTGTTGTATGAAAACCTTCCTCGCCTCCTGAACATAGAGGTGGTTTGAGAGGTAATCATCAATGAACTGCTTTGGAAAGGCCTGAAAACAAGGGTGTGCATAAATATCTTCTCTATATTGGAAATGGGGCAAAGGAATAAAAAAGGCAATGTATAATAGTTAGTACCATATTGTAGTGAACTGATGTCATCTTCATTGTGCAACCAAAGATCTTGTTGTTTTTTGTCGCTAATTTCTTTATCCTAACAATCTTTCTGAGTTTCTTCACTTGATTGATATTCATTGACAACTCATTTCCCCATATGCAAAAAGGGTCGAACAATGGGTCAAAACCTCTAACAGCTGGACCAACATGTGCAAGACCAAATTGTTAAAAACCTAAATATTAGAATGGTTCCTGCAATTGCACAATAATGTGCTATTAGACAACTGACCATGCACGTGCTAACCTTGATTGTAAACCTCAATGCTTCCCATTGTTTCCCTGCAACACATATAAGGTAGTTACTCATCAGGTTAAGTGAGGGCTTGCATGCTATCAGTAAAATATGTTGATGAAAAATAAGCACATTGCAGATTCATCAGATTAATTCAAGCCACATGGAAAACCCATTTATCCAAACCAAGCAAGATTAAGAACTAGGAAATATAGCACTTGTATATGTTTCTCATGTATTAAGTGTAGCCAAATTCGATTTATTACTCACATGCACAACAATACAAAATTCTACCCACGACAATTGGACATCGCATTGCAGAATTGAACCAAGCAGTTAACTAAACACCACAACAAATGAACCAAACATTAACCGAGCACCACATTGCACAATATAACATACTCCTAATAGAAGATTAGACAGTTAACCAAACCAAGCATGCTTAACAACTTGGAAATATAGCAATTGTATTTGTTTCTCATGTATTTAGTATAGCCAAATTCAATTTATTCCTCACATGGTCTACAATAACAGAATGCACCCACAACAATTGAACATCGCATTGCAGAATTGAACCAAATAGTTAACTAAACACCAAAACAAATGAACCAAACGTTAACTGAGCACCACATTGCACAATATAACATACTCCTAATAGAAGATCGGACAGTTAACCAAACCAAGCATGCTTAACAACTTGGAAATATAGCAATTGTATTTGTTTCTCATGTATTTAGTACATCCAAATTTGATTTACTTCTCACATGGTATACAATAACAGAATGCACCCACAACTATTGAACATCGCATTGCAGAATTGAACCAAACAGTTAACTAAACACCACAACAAATGAACCAAACGTTAACTGAGCACCACATTGCACAATGTATAACATACTAGAAGATCAGACAGTTAACCAAACCAAGCATGCTTGACAACTTGGAAATAGAGCAATTGTATTTGTTTCTCATGTATTTTGTAAAGATAAATTTGATTTATTTCTCACATGGAAGACAATACAAAATTGCAGCCTAAAGAATTGAACATCACATTTGTAGAATTGAACCAAATAGTTAACTGAAGATGACAACTAATTAACCAAACAGTTAATAAGTGAGCACCACACTGCACGACATATAGAACATATACACTAGAGCAAAAGATTGCATGGTAAAATTAGATAGCACAATTCACCAGAATTTATTAAGGAAAGGCAGGAGCAGCACACGCAACGGGTAAACCAGTCATGCTTAACCGGCGAAGCTAGCAAATAGCAAGGTGCTCCTCCAAGATCTGGGAGTCGGCATGAATGGCAGCCATCGCAACCTCATCCGCGCATGCGGCCGTGATTTGCTTCTCTGCTGCTAAATGCTCCTTGAGCTCCTGGCTATACTACGTGCACCATGGCTTAGGGTGGCACTTATTTGGTGGAGGGGTCGGTGATTTGGGTGGAAGGTGTCACGCCGGCGGTCGGGGCATGTGGGATGTGGAAGAAGGAGGAGGATGGGAGCCGGGTGTGGATTACCTGCCTGGATAGACAAGGCCAAGCAGCGTGAAGGGGGGTCGCCAGCAAGGAGGCAGCGCTGCAAGCAAGGAGTGAAGGTTTCAACTTGGAAAGGAAGGCGAAAGCAGGGGAAATGTGGCTTTTGGTAAGGGGGAGGGGCGGGGAGGTAGATATTTATTTCCGCGGAAGCCAAAATATTTGAAGTGGTTCAACGAAAAAACTGCCGCGCAAAGTGTCATCAGACACGGTCCCTTATTCAGAACTGTGTACGATATGTGAACATCACAAACGGTTAAGATAGCTTAACCCATGTGTGACGAGTTTGAACGTCAAAAATTTTGGTTCGAATTTCCCTGGTTATAGTGGTCATCCACGTCATTGCATAATTTGGGTACACAAAGGAGACTACAACACACCCACAGTTCTTAATCGAGCAAGTTCAGCAATTAAATAGAGCTAGCTGACCTAAACATTACTCTAACAAATTAAAGACCGACGCTCTTAATTAAACAAAACAAAGAGTACTACTACGACTGGTGCGCGCCGATCTCCGCCGCCTCCTCCATGTCCAGCTCGCGCCCGACGGTCTCCTTGAGAAGGGGCTCCATGGCATCCATCGCACCATACTCGACAAGCATCTCGCCATCTGCGTCTGCCATTGATACGTCTCCAACGTATCTATAATTTTTGATTTCTCCATGCTATTATATATTCTGTTTTGGATGTTTAATGGGCTTATTTATACACTTTTGTATTATTTTTGGGACTAACCTATTAACCCAAGGCCCAGTGCAAATTGCTGTTTTTTGCCTATTTCTGTGTTTCGCAGAAAAAGAATATCAAACAGAGTCCAAACGGAATGAAACCTTCAGGAGCGTGATTTTTGGAACAAACGTGATCCAGAGGACTTGGAGTGGACGTCAAGCAATCAAGGAGGAGGTCACGAGGCAGGGGGGCGCGCCTACCCCCTGGGCGCACCCTCCACCCTCGTGGGCCCCTCGTGGCTCCACCGACCTACTTCTTCCTCCTATATATACCTACGTACCCCGAAACCATCGAGGAGCACCACGAAAACCTAATTCCACCGCCGCAACCTTCTGTACCCGTGAGATCCCATCTTGGGGCCTTTTCTGGCGCTCCGCCGGAGGGGGCATCGATCACGGAGGGCTTCTACATCAACACCATAGCCTCTCCGATGATGTGTGAGTAGTTTACCACAGACCTTCGGGTCCATAGTTATTAGCTAGATGGCTTCTTCTCTCCCTTTGGATCTCAATACAAAGTTCTCCTCGATTATCTTGCAGATCTATTTGATGTAACTCTTCTTTTTGCGGTGTGTTTGTCGAGATCCGATGAATTGTGTGTAACGCCCACGATGCGGCTATATCTCCCACGTGTCGAGGCACGACTTAGAGGCATAACCGCATAGTGGTTTTGTCGCAAGAAGGGTCATCTTCACACAATCCCATGTAATGAACAAGAATGGGATAAAGAGTTGGCTTACAATCGCCACTTCACACAATACATAAATATCATCATACATCATCCAAAATACAATCATATAGACCGACTACGGTCAAAATCCAGATGAAAATAAGACAACCCCAAATGCTAGATCCCCGATCGTCCCAACTGGGCTCCACTACTGATCATCAGGAAAAGACACATAGTAACGACCACGTTCCTCGTCGAACTCCCACTTGAGATCGACGCCATCGTCTGCACTGGCATCGTCGGCACCTGCAACTGTTTGGAAGTATCTGTGAGTCACGGGGACTCAGCAATCTCACACCCGCGAGATCAAGACTATTTAAGCTTATAGGGGGGAATGGTGCAAAGAGGTGGAGCTGCAGCGGCCAAAAGCATATATGGTGGCTAACTTGCGCAAAAGAGAGCGAGAAGAGAAGCAAAGGAACGGACGTCATCTAACAATGACCAAGAAGTGGTCCTGAACACCTACTTACGTCATACATAACATAGACCGTGTTCACTTCCCGGACTCCGCCGAGAAGTGACCATCACGGTTACACACGCACTTGGTGTATTTTAAATGGGTCAAGTGACAAGTTATCTACAACCGGACATTAACAAATTCCCATCTGCCTCATAACCGCGGGCACGGCTTTCGAAAGATAATACCCTGCAGGGGTGTCCCAACTTAGCCCATCATAAGCTCTCACGGTCAACGAAGGATAAACCTTCTCCCGGAAAGACCCGATCAGTCTCGGAATCCCGGTTTACAAGACATCTCGACAATGGTAAAACAAGACCAGCAAAGCCGCCCGAATGTGCCGACAAATCCCGATAGGAGCTGCACATATCTCGTTCTCAGGGCACACCGGATGAGCAGTCCGTACAACTAAAACCAATCCTCGAGTTTCCCCAAGGTGGCGCTGCAAAGGGCTCTAGTTTGGACCAGCACTCAGAGGAACACTGGCCCGGGGGTTTAAAATAAAGATGACCCTCGGGCTCTAGAAAACCCGGGGGAAAAAGGTATAGGTCGCAAATGGTAAAACCAAGGTTGGGCCTTGCTGGAGGAGTTTTATTCAAGGCGAACTGTCAAGGGGGTCCCATAAACCACCCGACCGCGTAAGGAACGCAAACTCAAGGAACATAATCCCGGTAAAACAGTAACTAGGGCGGCAAGAGTGGAACAAAACACCAGGCATAATGCCGAGCCTTCCACCCTTTACCAAATATATATAGATGCATTAATTAAATAAGAGATATTGTGATATCCCAGCATATCCATGTTCCGACATGGAACAAACTTCAACTTCACCTGCAACTAGCAACGCTATAAGAGGGGCTGAGCAAAAGCGGTAACTTAGCCAAACAATGGTTTGCTAGGAGAGGATGGTTAGAGGCTGACATGGCTGAAATAGGAGATATGATATAGCAAGTGATAGGTAGCGAGCATGGCAATAGAGCGAACAACTAGCATAGCAAAGATAGAAGTGATTTCGAGGGGTGGTCATCTTGCCTGCAAGATTCTCAGAGTTGTCGAAAGCTTGATCCTCGTAAGCGTACTCGACAGGTTCCTCGTTCACGAACTCGTCTCCCAGCTCTACCCAAGACAAGAACACAAACAAACGGAACCACAATCAACAACGAGAAATGCGCAAGCAACATGATGCAAAACATGTATGATATGCGAGATATGGTATGCGATGCATATGCGTGCTCCGGAAGGAAAATGATGAACATGGCAGTAACTTGGCAAACCAAGCATGCCACTGGAAAGATGAGATGATTTCGGTCGAAATCGATATAAAGATCACCGGAATCGGATGCACGGTTTGCAAATGGCAAGCAAAACAAGAATGACACGAATCTGCGATAAACAACAAGATAGCACTTAAAATGCAACAAGCAACAATGCTACAGCACCCCAACATAGCAACAAAGCACATGGCAGTAAACTACAGGAGATACTTGACAAAAGATGAACACTGAGATACTGCTAGTTCACAACATATCAAGCTCAAACAAGCATGGCAAAAGTGCAAAAGATTACAGGTTCACAGACTTGGTGAAAAACTGGACATGGCAGAAAACAGCATCAGGTAGCAATGTTTAGAGCACGAAATCAACATGCTACAGGAACTTAACATAGCAAAATAAGGCATGGTAGTATTCTACTAAATTCACATGACAAAAGTCCCTTACTGACCATAATCCAAAAAGGACCAGAAGATATGATGGTAAGCATGTAAACATAGCAAGTTCCGTTATCAGGTTTCAGACTTAGCAGAAAACAGAGCATGGCAGAAATATTAATATTTAGGCCTCTTTGTGAGCTTGATGCACTCACTACAGAGCAATGCATGACAAACAAAGCATACCTACAGAAAGATGGCATATTTATGAAGCTATCCATGGCAAGAACAAAATCATAGCATGTATGGATCAACTACAATAAGCTTGGCAAAATTGCATATCATGTTAAGAATCTGCCAGAAATATTTTATAGCAAAAGTAGAGCAAGATTGAGTCATGCTATGGCACTCCATAATTGCAAATAATTGCAGGAATGGATCAATTACAACTATAGCTATAAAACATCCTTACTGAACATCTCCAAAATATGCATGGATCTCTCTGTAGCATCAAGTTTACATGGCAACAAAATTACAGCAGACAAGGACTTAGAGAAATCACTAAGTCCCTGAAATCAGTAATATTACGGGGCTACACCACTGGAAAGATGGCATTGCATACTTCAAAACACATGTACAGCTCATGCTCATAAGATGCACAAAATAAATGATACAAAAATGACAATTCTCCAAGTTCTGCTAAGAACCAGAGATTAACAGCAACTAGCACTCTTCCAACAAAGATTTGGGTATCAAGATGACCTCTAATGAAGATGGTGCAATTGAACAAAATGAAGAGCATCATGAGGCGAATAATTTGACATATTACACGCGCGAATTGGAGCTACATAGACAGAGTTATCGCATCGGGAACAGAGCAAGATGCTGAAGATTTTTCCAGACTTAGAGAAAAAAACGGACGCGAGAAAGTCAACGTACAGAGAGATCTGGATCGAGCGTTGCTCGCTCGAGCTCTGCTCGGGCCGACGACGGCGAGGCAGGGACCGGCGGGGCCCGGCGCGGCGAGGGGGACCGGAGGCAGAGGAGGGGCTCCGGTCGGAGGCGGTGGTCGCCGGCGGGCGCGGCGGCGCCGGAGGGAGCGGCGGCGGCGGGGGCCGGCGGTGCGCGGGCACGGCGGCGGGCGCGAGGCGGCGGGGCGGACGCGCGGCGGCGGCGGGCGCGCGGGCGGCGGGGAACGGGCCGGCGGGCCCGCGGCGGGCTCGTGGGCCGGCGTGGTGGAGGAGACGGCAGCGACACGTGTCGCGTTCTGATTGGTCGGGGCGCGGCGGTGGACGTTGTCCGGCGCGGGCGGACGCGTCCGGCGCGGCGCGGAGGGAGGAGTTAGGGTTCGTCTGCAGTTGTAATTCGGGATGCCCACCTCTTTATAGGTAGAGGGAGCTAGGAGACTCCAAATGAGGTGCGGTTTTCGCCCACACGATCGTGATCGAACGACCTAGAGCATGGAAGAGAGTTTGGTGGGTTTTGGGCTGGTTTTGGAGGGGGTTTTTGCTGGATACTCAAATGGACTTTGCGGATGCCCGGTTAACCGTTGGAGTACCAAACGACCTCCGAATGGAACGAAACTTGACCGGTAGTCTCCGGGTGGTATATTAAGACCACTTGACAAGCCTCGGTCCATTCCGAGAAAGTTTGACACACGGACATGAAAGAAAACAAGAGGGGTGCACCGGAGGAGATAGGAGCGCCGGATTGGAAAACGGACAACGGGGAAAATGCTCGGATGCATGAGACGAACACGTATGCAAATGCAATGCACATGATGACATGATATAAAAATGCATGACATGACAAAATACAAAATGAAAGACAAAACCCGACAACGGAGGGAAAATCATATCACATAGCCGGAAATGGCAAGAGTCGGAGTTACAAATATGGCAAGTTACATGCGGGGTGTTACATTGTGGGTTTATGATCAAGATTATCTATGAACAATATTTGAATCTTCTCTGAATTCTTTTATGTATGATTGGTTATCTTTGCAAGTCTCTTCGAATTATCAGTTTGGTTTGGCCTACTAGATTGATCTTTCTTGCAATGGGAGAAGTGCTTATCTTTGGGTTCAATCATGCGGTGCTCGATCCCAGTGACAGTAGGGGAAACGACACGTATTGTATTGTTGCCATCGAGGATAAAAAGATGGGGTTTATATCATATTGCTTGAGTTTATCCCTCTACATCATGTCATCTTACCTAATGCGTTACTCTGTTCTTATGAACTTAATACTCTAGATGCATGCTGGATAGCGGTCGATGTGTGGAGTAATAGTAGTAGATGCAGACAGGAGTCGGTCTACTTGTCATGGACGTGATGTCCATATACATGATCATGCCTAGATATTCTCATAATTATGCACTTTTCTATCAATTGCTCGACAGTAATTTGTTCACCCACCGTAATACTTATGCTATCTTGAGAGAAGCCACTAGTGAAACCTATGGCCCCAGGTCTATTTTCCATCATATTAATCTCCCGTCAACTAGCTATTTCTGGTGTCGTTTATTTTGCAATCTTTACTTTTAATCTTTATCATAAAAATACCAAAAATATTATCTTATCATCTCTATCAGATCTCACTTTTGCAAGTGGCCGTGAAGGGATTGACAACCCCTTTATCGCGTTGAT
Source organism: Aegilops tauschii subsp. strangulata (assembly GCF_002575655.3). Taxonomy (NCBI): domain Eukaryota; kingdom Viridiplantae; phylum Streptophyta; class Magnoliopsida; order Poales; family Poaceae; genus Aegilops; species Aegilops tauschii. The sequence goes on along the minus strand of NC_053037.3, from coordinate 515,850,113 downwards.
TGCAAGGTTCTTATTTGTTTGTGTAGGTACGAGGGACTTGCGTGTGGCCTCCTACTGGATTGATACATTGGTTCTCAAAACTAACGGAAATACTTACACTACTTTGCTGCATCACCCTTTCCTCTTCAAGTGAAAAACCAACGCATGCTCAAGAGGTAGCAAGAAGGATTTCTGGCGCCGTTGCCAGGGAGTCTACGCACAAGTCAAGACATACCAAGTACCCATTACAAACTCTTATCCCTCGCATTACACTATTTGCCATTTGCCTCTCGTTTTCCTCTCCCCCACTTCACCCTTGCCGTTTTATTCGCCCTCTTTTTCCATTCACCTCTTTTTTCGCTTGCTTCTTGTTGTCTGTTTGCCCTAATGGCTTTGCCTAAAAATGTTGACCCTTACCTTAAAAGGTTGGAAGAAATTGAAAACAACGTCAGAAGCTTTATGACTTTGCAATTTGAGCATCATAATTTCTTTAGAAACGAGCTTAAAGAACAAAAAAGCTTTATGGGGTTCATGAATAAAGATCTTGATGATATGTCTAAGGAATTTTATGGCTTGAGATCTCAGTTTGCTCATCTTGAAAAATTAATAGCCCAAATTTTGGATAAGCAGGCCACCTTAGTCAATAAGATGGCCGCTAAACCGGAAGATTTGGAGGGTATAAAGATGAAGATCTAAAAGTAATTGATGTGTCCCATATTAAATCTATGTTTTGCAATATGTATCTTGATAATTATGGGACTGAAGATGAGTCAACTTTAGTTAAAAGGCGTCCCAACGATTCGGAGTTTTTAGATCTTGATGCAAAATTTGGTAAAAGTGGGATGGAAGAGGTCAAAACTTTAGATAGCAATGAATCCACTATTTTAGATTTCAAGGAATTTAATTATGATAATTGTTCTTTAATAGATTGTATTTCCTTGTTGCAATCCGTGCTAAATTCTCCGCATGCTTATAGTCGAAATAAGGCTTTTACTAAACAGATTGTTGATGCCTTAATGCAATCTTATGAAGAAAAGCTTGAATTGGAAGTTTCTATCCCTAGAAAACTTTATGATGAGTGGGAACCTACTATTAAAATTAAAATTAAAGATCATGAATGCTATGCTTTTTGTGATTTGGGTGCTAGTGTTTCCACAATTCCAAAAACTTTGTGTGATTTGCTAGGTTTCCGTGAATTTGATGATTGTTCTTTAAACTTGCACCTTGCGGATTCCACTATTAAGAAACCTATGGGAAGAATTCATGATTTTCTTATTGTTGCAAATAGGAATTATGTGCCCGTAGATTTCATTGTTCTTGATATAGATTGCAATCCTTCATGTCCTATTATTCTTGGTAGACCTTTCCTTAGAACGATTGGTGCAATTATTGATATGAAGGAAGGAAATATTAGATTCCAATTTCCGTTAAGGAAAGGCATGGAACACTTCCCTAGAAAGAAAATAAAATTACCTTATGAATCTATCATGAGAGCCACTTATGAATTGCATGCCAAAGATGGCAATACCTAGATCTATCCTTGCCTTTATGCCTAGCTAGGGGCGTTAAACGATAGCGCTTGTTGGGAGGCAACCCAATTTTATTTTAGTTTTTTGCTTTTTGGTTCTTTTAAGTAATAAATAATACATCTAGCTTCTGTTTAGATGTGGTTTTGTGTTTTAATTAGTGTTTGTGCCAAGTAGAACCTTTGGGAAGACTTGGGGAAAGTCTTTACGATCTTGCTGTAAAAAACAGAAACTTTAGCGCTCACGAGATTAGCTACAACTTTTTACTGGAAAGTGCTATTTAGTTTATTATTTTTGAAGATGATTAATATATAAATTACTCACGTCCAGAAATTTATTTTAGAATTTTTTGAGTCCCAAAAGTTTGCGTTAGTTACAGATTACTACAGACTGTTCTGTTTTTGACAGATTCTGTTTTTCGTGCGTTGTTTGCTTATTTTGATGAATCTATGGCTAGTAATGGAGTTTATGAACCATAGAAAAGTTGGAATACAGTAGGTTTAACACCAATATAAATAAATAATTAGTTCATTACAGTACCTTGAAGTGGTGTTTTGTTTTCTTTCGCTAACGGAGCTCACGAGATTTTTTGTTAAGTTTTGTGTTGTGAAGTTTGCAAGTTTTGGGTAAGGATTTGATGGATCATGGAACAAGGAGTGACAAGAGCCTAAGCTTGGGGATGCCCCGGAAGGCATCCCCTCTTTTGTCTTCGTCCATCAGTAACTTTACTTGGAGCTATATTTTTATTCACCACATGATATGTGTTTTGCTTGGAGCGTCTTGTATGATTTGAGTCTTTGCCTGTTAGTTCTCCACAATCATCCTTGCTGTACACACCTTTTGAGAGACACACACATTAATCGGAATTTATTAGAATACTCTATGTGCTTCACTTATATCTTTTGAGTTAGACAATTTTGCTCTATGTGCTTCACTTATATCTTTTAGAGCACGGTGGTGGTTATATTTTATAGAAATAATTGATCTCTCATGCTTCACTTATATTATTTTGAGAGTCCTTTACAACAGCATGGTAATTTTCTTTGGTTATAAAATTAGTCCTAATATGATAGGCATCCAAGATAAAAACTTTTAAGTGCATTGAATACTAAGAGAAGTTCGATACTTGATAGTTGTTTTGAGATATAAAGGTGGTAATATTAAAGTTGTGCTAGTTGAGTAGTTGTGAATTTGAGAAATACTTGTGTTGAAGTTTGCAAGTCCCGTAGCATGCACGTATGGTAAACGTTATGTAACAAATTTGAAACATGAGGTGTTCTTTGATTGTCATCCTTATGAGTGGCGGTCAGGGACGAGCGATGGTCTTTTCCTACGAATCTATCCCCCTAGGAGCATGCGCGTAGTGCTTGGTTTTTGATGACTTGTAGATTTTTGCAATAACTATGTGAGTTCTTTATGACTAATGTTGAGTCCATGGATTATACGCACTCTCAACCTTCCATCATTGCTAGCCTCTTCGGTACCGTGCATTGCCCTTTCTCACCTTGAGAGTTGGTGCAAACTTCGCCGGTGCATCCAAACCCCGTGATACGATACGCTCTATCACACATAAACCTCCTTATATCTTCCTCAAACAGCCACCATACCTACCTATTATGGCATTTCCATAGCCATTCCGAGATATATTGCCATGCAACTTTCCACCGTTCCGTTTATTATGACACGCAACATCATTGTCATATTGCTTTGCATGATCATGTAGTTGACATCGTATTTGTGGCAAAGCCACCTTTATAATTCTTTCATACATGTCACTCTTGATTCATTGCATATCCCGGTACACCGCCAGAGGCATTCATATAGAGTCATATTTTGTTCTAAGTATCGAGTTGTAATCATTGAGTTGTAAATAAATAGAAGTGTGATGATCATCATTAATAGAGCATTGTCCCCAAAAAAGAAAGGCCAAAAAAAGAAAGGCCCAAAAAAAGAGAGGGACAATGCTACTATCCTTTTTCCACACTTGTGCTTCAAAGTAGCACCATGATCTTTATGATAGAGAGTCTCTTGTTTTGTCATTTTCATATACTAGTGGGAATTTTTCATTATAGAACTTGGCTTGTATATTCCAACAATGGGCTTCCTCAAATGCCCTAGGTCTTCGTGAGCAAGCAAGTTGGATGCACACCCACTTAGTTTCTTATGTTGAGCTTTCATACATTTATAGCTCTAGTGCATCCGTTGCATGGCAATCCCTACTCCTTGCATTGACATCAATTGATGGGATCTCCCTAAACCATTTATTAGCCGCGTCAATGTGAGACTTTCTCCTTTTTTGTCTTCTCCACACAACCCCCATCATTATATTCTATTCCACCCATAGTGCTATATCCATGGCTCACGCTCATGTATTGCATGAAAGTTGAAAAAAGTTTGAGATTACTAAAGTATGAAACAATTACTTGGCTTGTCATCGGGGTTGTGCAAGATGAGAGCATTCTTGTGTGACGAAGATGAAGGATGGCCAAACTATATGATTTGTAGGGACGAGCTTTCTTTGGCTATGTTATTTTGAGAAGACATAATTGCTGGGTTAGTATGCTTGAAGTATTATTATTTTTATGTCAATATTAAACTTTTATCTTGAATTTTTCGGATCTGAACATTCATGCCACAATAAAGAAAATTATATTGAAGAATATGCTAAGTAGCATTCCACATCAAAAATTCTGTTTTCATCATTTACCTACTCGAGGACGAGCAGGAATTAAGCTTGGGGATGCTTGATACGTCTCCAACGTATCTATAATTTTTGATTGCAACATGCTATTATATATATTCTGTTTTGGATGTTTAATGGGCTTATTTATACACTTTTATATTATTTTTGGGACTAATCTATAACCCAAGGCCCAGTGCAAACTGCTATTTTTTTTTGCCTATTTCAGTGTTTCGCAGAAAAAGAATATCAAACGGAGTCCAAACGGAATGAAACCTTTGGGAGCGTGATTTTTGGAACAAACGTGATCCAGAGGACTTGGAGTGGATGTCAAGCAATCAACGAGGAGGCCACGAGGCAGGGGGGCGCGCCTACCCCCTGGGCGCGCCCTCCACCCTCTTGGGCCCATCGTGCCTCCACCGACCTACTTCTTCCTCCTATATATACCTATGTACCCCAAAACCATCGAGGAGCACCACGAAAACCTAATTCCACCGCCGCAACCTTCTGTACCCGTGAGATCCCATCTTGGGGCCTTTTCCGGCGCTCCGCCGGAGGGGGCATCGATCACGGAGGGCTTCTACATCAACACCATAGCCTCTCCGATGATGTGTGAGTAGTTTACCACAGACCTTCGGGTCCATAGTTATTAGCTAGATGGCTTCTTCTCTCTCTTTGGATCTCAATACAAAGTTCTCCTCGATCTTCTTGGAGATCTATTTGATGTAACTATTTTTGCGGTGTGTTTGTCGAGATCCAATGAATTATGGGCTTATGATCAAGATTATCTATGAACAATATTTGAATCTTCTCTGAATTCTTTTATGTATGATTGGTTATCTTTGCAAGTCTCTTCGAATTATCAGTTTGGTTTGGCCTACTAGATTGATCTTTCTTGCAATGGGAGAAGTGCTTAGCTTTGGGTTCAATCATGTGGTGCTCGATCCCAGTGACAGTAGGGGAAACGACACGTATTATATTGTTGCCATCGAGGATAAAAAGATGGGGTTTATATCATATTGCTTGAGTTTATCGCTCTACATCATGTCATCTTACCTAATGCGTTACTCTGTTCTTATGAACTTAATACTCTAGATGCATGCTGGATAGCAGTCGATGTGTGGAGTAATAGTAGTAGATGTAGGCAGGAGTCGGTCTACTTGTCACGGACGTGATGCCTATATACATGATCATGCCTAGATATTCTCATAATTATGCACTTTTCTATCAATTGCTCGACAGTAATTTGTTCACCCACCGTAATACTTATGCTATCTTTAGAGAAGCCACTAGTGAAACCTATGGCCCCCAGGTCTATTTTCCATCATATTAATCTCCCGTCAACTAGCGATTTCTAGTGTCGTTTATTTTGCAATCTTTACTTTTAATCTTTATCATAAAATACCAAAAATATTATCTTATCATCTCTATCAGATCTCATTTTTGCAAGTGGCCGTGAAGGGATTGACAACCCCTTTATCGCGTTGGTTACAAGGTTCTTATTTGTTTGTGTAGGTACGAGGGACTTGCGCGTGGCCTCATACTGGATTGATACCTTGGTTCTCAAAAACTGAGGGAAATACTTACGCTACTTTGCTGCATCACCCTTTCCTCTTCAAGGGAAAAACCAACGCATGCTCAAGAGGTAGCAGCCATCTCTTTGGAAAAGGCCGCCACGAGCTGGGCATTGGCGGCCGCGATCTGGGTTCGGACGGGCTCCGTCGTGACAAGGTATGCGGCAGAGGAACGGACGGCTGCTCGAACTCTCTCGGCGATTGCCAACTCTTCGTCGTGGGTTGCCGACCTTTGTCGGAGAAGCTTTGTTCGATTTGTGCAGTGACTGCCACGAACTGGGCATGGGCAGCCTCGACATGGTCATGGGCGGCCTCCGTCAGGGCTAAGACCGCCGCTGCGGAACGGACAGCTGTGTGCCGCTCTCGCTAGTTGCTATCCTCGTGGCAGATGTTGTTGCCGCCACCTAAGAAGCAACATTGGCTGTTTGGGCTGCCTTGGCCACCCAGTCGCAGATTGCGGGCGCGCTCATGCACCTTGTTAGCACGCGCATGGCAGCTGCGGCCGCGCTCTCGCCGGAGTGGGCCGTCGAAGTTGCCCTCACGACGCGGGTCCACGTCCCCATCTTTCATCGGCGATGATTGAATAGTGAAATGATATTTGGGGAGCAAGCTAGTATGCTTGACATGCCGACTGTGGACTGTAGCCAACGCACCTTATCGTGTAATGTTGGGGAACGCAGTAATTTCAAAAAATTTCCTACGGACACGCAAGATCATGGTGATGCATAGCAACGAGAGGGGAGAGTGTTGTCCACATACCCTCGTAGACCGAAAGCGGAAGCGCTAACACAACGCGGTTGATGTAGTCGTACGTCTTCACGATCCGACCGATCAAGTACCGAACGCACGACACCTCCGAGTTCAGCACACGTTCAGCTCGATGACGTCCCTCGAACTCCGATCCAGCCGAGTGTTGAGGGAGAGTTTCGTCAGCACGACGGCATGGTGACGATGATGATGTTCTACCGACGCAGGGCTTCGCCTAAGCACCGCTACGATATTATCGAGGTGTAATATGGTGGAGGGGGGCACCGCACACGGCTAAGAGATCAAATAGATCAATTGTTGTGTCTATGGGGTGCCCCCCTGCCCCCGTATATAAAGGAGCAAGGGGAAGGCCGCGGGCCAAGGAGGAGGGCGCGCCAAGGGGGGAGTCCTACTCCCACCGGGAGTAGGACTCCTCCTTTCCTTGTTGGAATAGGAGAAGGGAAGGGAGAAGGAGAAAGAAGGAAGGAGGCGCCCCCCTCCCTAGTCCAATTCGGACTAGTCCATGGGGAGGGGTGCGGCCACCCTTTGGGGCCTTTCTCTCCTTTCCCGTATGGCCCATTAAGGCCCAATACGAATTCCCGTAACTCTCCGGTACTCCGAAAAAATACCCGAATCACTCGGAACCTTTCCGAAGTCCGAATATAGTCGTCCAATATATCGATCTTTATGTCTCGGCCATTTCGAGACTCCTCGTCAAGTCCCCGATCTCATCCGGGACTCCGAACTCCTTCGGTACATCAAAACACATAAACTCATAATATAACCGTCATCGTAACGTTAAGCGTGCGGACCCTACGGGTTCGAGAACTATGTAGACATGACCGAGAAACCTCTCCGGTCAATAACCAATAGCGGAACCTAGATGCTCATATTGGCTCCCACATATTCTCCGAAGATCTTTATCGGTCAGACCGCATGACAACATACGTTGTTCCCTTTGTCATCGGTATGTTACTTGCCCGAGATTCGATCGTCGGTATCTCAATACCTAGTTCAATCTCGTTACCGGCAAGTCTCTTTACTCGTTCCGTAATACATCATCCCGCAACTAGCTCATTAGTTGCAATGCTTGCAAGGCTTATAGTGATGTGCATTACCGAGTGGGCCCAGAGATACCTCTCCGACAATCGGAGTGACAAATCCTAATCTCGAAATACGCCAACCCAACAAGTACCTTCGGAGACACCTGTAGAGCACCTTTATAATCACCCAGTTAAGTTGTGACGTTTGGTAGCACACAAAGTGTTCCTCCGGTAAACGGGAGTTGCATAATCTCATAGTCATAGGAACATGTATAAGTCATGAAGAAAGCAATAGCAACATACTAAACGATCGAGTGCTAAGCTAACGGAATGGGTCAAGTCAATCACATCATTCTCCTAATGATGTGATCCCGTTAATCAAATGACAACTCATGTCTATGGCCAGGAAACATAACCATCTTTGATCAACGAGCTAGTCAAGTAGAGGCATACTAGTGACATTCTGTTTGTCTATGTATTCACACATGTATCAAGTTTCCAGTTAATACAATTCTAGCATGAATAATAAACATTTATCATGATATAAGGAAATAAATAATAACTTAATTATTGTCTCTAGGGCATATTTCCTTCAGTCTCCCACTTGCACTAGAGTCAATAATCTAGTTCACATCGCCATGTGATTTAACATCAATAGTTCACATCACCATGTGATTAACACCCATAGTTCACATCGTCATGTGACCAACACCCAAAGGGTTTACTAGAGTCAGTAATCTAGTTCACATCGCTTATGTGATTAACACCCAAAGAGTACTAAGGTGTGATCATGTTTTGCTTGTGAGATAATTTTAGTCAACGGGCCTGTCACATTCAGATCCGTAAGTATTTTGCAAATTTCTATGTCTACAATGATCTGCATGCAGCTACTCTAGCTAATTGCTCCCACTTTCAATATGTATCTAGACCGAGACTTAGAGTCATCTAGATTAGTGTCAAAACTTGCATCGACGTAACCCTTTACGACGAACCTTTTGTCACTTCCATAATCGAGAAACATATCCTTGTTCCAGTAAGGATAATTTTGACCGCTGTCCAGTGATCTACTCCTAGATCACTATTGTACTCCCTTGCCAAACAGTGTAGGGTATACAATAGATCTGGTACACAGCATGGCATACTTTATAGAACCTATGGCCGAGGCATAGGGAATGACTTTCATTCTTTTTCTATCTTCTGTCGTGGTCGGGCTTTGAGTCTTACTCAATTTCACACCTTGTAACACAGGAAAGAAACTCTTTCTTTGACTGTTCCATTTTGAACAACTTCAAAATCTTGTTAAGGTATGTACTCATTGAAAAAACTTATCAAGCGTCTTGATCTATCTCTATAGATCTTGATGCTCAATATGTAAGCAGCTTCACCGAGGTCTTTCTTTGAAAAACTCCTTTCAAACACTCTTTTATGCTTTGCAGAATAATTCTACATTATTTCCGATCAACAATATGTCATTCACATATACTTATCAGAAATGTTGTAGTGCTCCCACTCACTTTCTTGTAAATACAGGCTTCACCGCAAGTCTGTATAAAACTATATGCTTTGATCAACTTATCAAAGCGTATATTCCAACTCCGAGATGCTTGCACCAGTCCATAGATGGATCGCTGGAGTTTGCATATTTTGTTAGCACCTTTAGGATTGACAAAACCTTCTGGTTGCATCATATACAACTCTTCTTTAATAAATCCATTAAGGAATGCAGTTTTGTTTATCCATTTGCCAGATTTCATAAAATGCGGAAATTGCTAACATGATTCGGACAGACTTAAGCATAGATACGAGTGAGAAACTCTCATCGTAGTCAACACCTTGAACTTGTCGAAAACCTTTTTGGGACAATTCTAGCTTTGTAGATAGTAACACTACTATCAGCGTCCGTCTTCGTCTTGAAGATCCATTTAATCTCAATGGCTCGCCGATCATTGGGAAAGTCAATCAAAGTCCATACTTTGTTCTCATACATGGATCTCATCTCAGATTTCATGGCCTCAAGCCATTTTGCGGAATCTGGGCTCACCATCGCTTCTTCATAGTTCGTAGGTTCGTCATGGTCTAGTAACATAACCTCCAGAACAGGATTACCGTACCACTCTGGTGCGGATCTTACTCTGGTTGACCTACGAGGTTTAGTAATAACTTGATCTGAAGTTCCATGATCATCATCATTAACTTCCTCACTAATTGGTATCGGCGTCACAGAAACTGGTTTCTGCGATGAACTACTTTCCAATAAGGGAGCAGGTACAATTACCTCATCAAGTTCTACTTTCCTCCCACTCACTTCTTTCGAGAGAAACTCCTTCTCTAGAAAGGATCCATTCTTAGCAACGAATGTTTTGCCTTCGGATCTGTGATAGAAGGTGTACCCAACTGTCTCCTTTGGGTATCCTATGAAGACACATTTCTCCGATTTGGGTTTGATCTTATCAGGATGAAACTTTTTCACATAAGCATCGCAACCCCAAACTTTAAGAAATGACAACTTTGGTTTCTTGCCAAACCACAGTTCATAAGATGTCGTCTTAACGGATTTAGATGGTACCCTATTTAACGTGAATGCAGCTGTCTCTAATGCACAACCCCAAAACGATAGTGGTAGATCGGTAAGTGTTGAGGATATAGACCTTAGAGTCACCCGCCAGGAGGGGCCGGGTTACTCTTCGGATGGTCATTGCCAGAAGCCCGCAGCCAAGTCTCAAGACGATGGGCCAGAGATGGGCTGAGACCCGGATATGGCTTAGGGCCTGTAGTTACAATCATTATTATGGTAGACTTGTAGTATAAGGCAAGTATGGTTTAGAGTCCGAGCCGGACGTTCTTATGAGCCGGCCGGGACTCTAAGAGCTGCTGGGTGTCAGCCTCCCTATATAAAGGGACGACCCGGCAGCGGTTCGAGGACGACAACAACCTCATCGAGAGCCGGGCATAGCTATTTAAGCTCCCTGGCGATCATAACCCTAATCAATATCACCTCAAACTGGACGTAGGCTTTTACCTTCACCGTAAGGGGCCGAACCAGTATAAACCCTCATGTTCCTTGTCCCGCATAACCCCTTCAAGCTTCCTAGTTGCGATGGCTCCACGACTAAGTCCTAGCTTAAGGACATCTGCCGTGACCATTCCACGACAGTTGGCGCCCACCGTGGGGCCAGCGCACGGTGGATTTGAGTTCTTGAAGGGCAGCTTCGAAGGCTCAAGGGATACGCTGTGGGCCGGATGACCAAGAGTCGTCGCGGCAAGCTCTACATCGACAACGCGAACTGGGGCCCCGACGCCGGCTCAATTGAGTACGGGTACCGGGTCCCCTTTGGCGGAATTCATGTCTTCATTGGTAAGATTGGTGAGCCGGGCCCCGAGCCGGATCTCCGCGCCGATCTCATCGAAACGGCTCAGCGCGCACGACCCGCCCGAGCCCGGCCTGCCTTAAGGCGCGCTTTTGTGGGATGCATCCGTGGAGGGCCCTCTGATCCATCTGGGTCCGGTGATGAGGCGGCCGCCGGCTCTGACGGCGAGTCGGCCACTGATGAGTCAAACTCGTTGTACCAACTTCAAGATGGCAGGCTCATGGGTTGTTCCGACGGTGACAGTATTCCGGACCTTTTTGAGCCACCAAGTCAGGTTGGAGTTTTTATGGCTGGTGCGCAGCCTGTTCAGAACCCCGCTGCTGGAGCGGGAAACCCGGTGCCTTCTCCGGCTCAGGTGCTAATGGATCTCACGGACAAGATGACGGCCCTGTTAACCGCCACGGTTGACCCGGCGGATCAAGCTCAACATGATGCGGAGGTGGCACAGCTAAAATTGGATCTGATAAAAGCTAAAGAGGATCTAGCAGCGGAAGGGATCAGGCTGGCTGCGGAGCGGGCGGCTCTCGACGCCCGGACTCAGCTGATTCAGGCACAGTCCTTCCAACTCACGATGGATCAGAACGCGGCCAACGAGGTCATGAGAAGGAGGCATCAGAAGGCCCAGTCTCGACTCCCGCCGGTTTACGATCCACGCAATCTCTTCAACACGCCGGGGGCAGGGTCTAGTAACCCGCCAGGGGTCATTGCGCCCGGGTCTGGACCCCTTATTCAGCCACGAGTGATGGGGCCTCCCCAGGTGCCCCCTGCCCCGCCTCAGTATGTGCCAATACCCCCGGGTCATTATGATAACCCACTGGAGAACATGGTAGCTGCGGCAGCGCGACTGGCGGCTCTCCCTGTTGAGGGCGACTCTCCGGCGGCCATTGAAACCCGCCGGGTCAGGGAACTCCTGCAGACGGCATTAGCGCAGCAAGAGGCGTACTCCTATAGCCGCGACAGGATCCACTCGACCCCTCGTCCAGGCCAGAGCCCGAGTTACAGCCGGCACATGGTCTCAGCAACCGGTTCAAGTAATGTACGACGCCATGACCCGCCCCTGGCCATGGCCCGGCTCATAATGGAGCCTTCCACGCAACAGACCAAGCGCGGCAAGAGGCGGAGCAGGCGCCTCAATTGACGGCTTATCAGACCCCCCCGGCTTATCCGACGATGTCCGTTGATGTGGGAATTTCTACCAGGACCGGGGGTGTCCCTTGTTTGGTACCAGCCATCCGTAATGAATGTCTACCTAAGGACTTCAAGGGCCCTAGGAAGGTGCCTAACTATACAGCGGACTTACAGCCTGCAGCCTGGATTGAGAGTTATGAGATGGCTATGGAATTGCTGGAGGTCAGTGAGGCGGCCATGGCCAAATATTTCACCATGATGTTAGATGGAACTGCCCGCACGTGGTTGAAAGGGTTACCACCAAACTCCATTGGGTCTTGGGCTGAGCTGAAAGCCCGGTTCATTCAAAACTTCAAAGATACCTGCAGGCAATCTATGTCAATTGTGGATTTGACTAACTGTAAGCAGCAGGAGGGTGAGTCCACGACCCATTGGGTTCGCCGGGTCAAGGAGATCATACATTCATCAGATAAGATGGATGCCGGCTCTGCAGTCTTAATGTTGGAACAGAACTATCGCTTTGTGCCCTTAAGATGAAGCTTGGGCGGCTCAAGCGCGACTGCACAGATATGGGTACCCTAATGGCGGCTCTTGTCAAGTACACCAATTCCGATGGTACCAAGGATCCCCCTTCAGACGATGAAAGGGCAGGGAAGGGAAAGAAGAATGGCAACGGCAAGGGTCCTCAGTTTAACCCGGGGAACCAAGGAGGAGGCAAGCGTAAGGCCGATGGCAGCCTAGAGTTTGTAGCCAACGCCAACTCCCAAGGTAATAACCAGCGACGCAAGGGGAGGCCCCCTCCCCGAGGCGGCGGGTCAGGTCCAACGCTGGAGCAGCTGTTAAATGAACCTTGTCCAAGGCATGGCTCTAGAGAGAAGCCAGCGACTCACCTGTGGAAGGATTGCGCGATCATGAAGGCCTTTAAGAGTTACAATGGCCCGGGCGGCGGCTCAGGCGCCGGCGGTTTTCATGGCCCGGGCGGCGGCTCAAATTCCGGTCCTCAGAACGGTCAAGGGGGCTTTAATCAACAGTCCGGTCAGGGCCATCAACAGCAGCAAGGGGGTTATCAGACCAACCCAAAGCAGCTTAGCGGTGGACAGTATCACGTGTTCACCACTAGTTTGTGCAAACGAGACGAGAAGCTTCACAAAAGGGCTGTTCATGCTGTTGAGCCGGCGGTTCCACGTTATTTGCGGTGGTCTGAGCAGCCTATAGTGTGGAGTAGGGAGGATCACCCTCCCCGGGTTGATAACTCGGGCCACTTGGCCTTAGTGGTGGCCCCTCAGGTGGGAGGCTATAAGTTCACAAAGGTACTCATGGATGGAGGCAGCAGTATCAATATCCTCTACTATGAGACTTTCCGTCGTATGGGGCTAGTCGATAAGAACCTCAGCCAGTCAAACACTATCTTCCATGGTGTGGTACCCGGTAAGTCAGCTTATCCAGTCGGCAAGATCGAATTGGAAGTGGCTTTTGGTGATGAGAACAACTACAGGGTGGAGAAGCTGACCTTTGAGGTGGTCAAGATAAGAAGTCCATACCATGCTATATTTGGACGACCGGCTTATGCCAAGTTCATGGCACGACTGTGCTACGTGTACTTACAGCTCAAAATGCCGGGTCACAACGGGACTATTACGGTTCACGGCAGCCGAAAGGTGGCTCTGGAGTGCGAGGAAGGCGACGCGGCTTATGCAGAGTCTGTTTGTGCTACAGAGGAGTTGAAGTTTTACAAAGACAATGTTGATCCAACATATATGACCTCTCTGAAAAAGCCAACCACGGAGAATGAACCAGCAATGAAATTTAAATCAGCTGATGAGACTAAACTTGTTGATTTTGTTCCAGGTGACTCGGCTCAGCAGTTTAGCATCAGTGCAAATCTGGACCCGAAATAGGAAAGCGCGCTCATCGAGTTCATCCGTGAGAATAGGGACATCTTCGCGTGGAAACCTTCTGACATGCCAGATGTACCTAGAGAACTCGCTGAGCACACTCTCAATGTTGATCCAAAATTTAAGCCGGTCAAACAATTTCTTCGACGGTTTAACGAAGAAAGGCGGAAAGCTATTGGTGAAGAGGTGGCCCGGCTCTTGGCGGCCGGGTTCATTGTTGAGGTTTTTCACCCGGAGTGGTTGGCCAACCCGGTGCTCGTACTCAAGAAGAACGGCACCTGGCGGATGTGTGTGGACTACACGGACTTGAACAAGGCGTGTCCGGCTGATCCTTTTGCCCTCCCCCGTATTGATCAAATCATTGATGCTACGGCAGGTTGTGCACGCTTAAGTTTCTTGGATGCCTATTCCGGGTATCATCAGATTAAGATGGCAGTCAAGGACCAGGAGAAGACGGCGTTCATCACTCCCTTCGGAGCCTTCTGCTATGTGTCTATGCCCTTTGGACTCAAGTGTGCACAGGCGACTTACCAGCGTTGTGTACAGAATTGTCTTCATAAACAGATCGGGCGCAATGTTCACGCTTACGTGGACGATATCGTGGTTAAATCCATCAAGGAGGAAACCCTAATAGATGACTTAAGGGAAACCTTCGATAATCTCCGGGTTTACAAGATGATGCTTAACCCGGCCAAGTGTGTTTTTGGTGTCCCTGCAGGCAAACTTTTGGGCTTCTTGGTTTCTGACAGAGGCATTGAGGCTAACCCAGAGAAGATCAAGGCCATCACCTCCTTGGCTAAGCCGGCGTGTATAAATGACGTTCAACGTTTGGCGGATCGCATCGCTGCTTTAAGCTGGTTTATAAGCCGTTTGGGTGAGAAGGCTATGCCTTTATATCAGTTGATGAAGAAAACTGATACCTTTGTCTGGAATGATGCAGCTAATACCGCTTTTGAGGATTTGAAAAAGCAACTGGCAGAGCCCCCCGTCCTTGCTGCTCTGGTTGATAAGGAGCCCTTGCTACTATATGTAGCGGCAAACGCACGAGCCGTCAGCGTGGCTATTGTGGTGGAGCGCAAGGAGGCGGGTAAGGAGCATCCGGTTCAGCGGCCGGTTTATTATGTCAGCGAGGTGCTCGTTGAGTCCAAGCAGCGGTACCCGCATTGGCGGAAGCTCGTATACGGTGTGTTCATGGCAAGCCGGAAGCTTACACATTATTTTCAGGGTCATCCCATCACTGTGGTCAGTTCTGCCCCTCTTGGTGATATTATCCAGAACAAAGAGGCTACAGGGAGAATTGCTAAGTGGGCTATAGAACTCGGACCTCATGGCCTCAAATATGTGCCACGCACTGCTGTTAAATCTCAGGCTTTGGTGGATTTCATCAATGATTGGACGGAGTCTCAAGTGCCTGAGCAAAAGCCGGATAACACTTATTGGACTATCCACTTCGATGGGTCGAGACAGTTGGAGGGTTCGGGGGCTGGTGTTGTATTGGCTTCCCCTAAAGGTGACATGTTCCATTATGTGCTACGATTGATGTTTCCTTGCACTAACAATGCGGCCGAATACGAGGCTTTGCTCCACGGTCTTCGGGTGGCTAAGGAGATGAGCTTAAGCCGGGTAAGGTGCTTTGGTGACTCAGACTTGGTGGCTCAACAAGTATCGGGCACCTGGGATTCTAAGGACCTTCTCATGGCAGCTTATCGCCGCGAGGTTGATGCCATTGCTGGGCATTTCCAGGGATACCAAGTGGAGCACATTGATCGCAGGAAGAACGAGGCGGCTGATGCTTTAAGCCGGCTAGGTTCTCAACGAAAGCCGGTGCCGCCTAACACTTTCCTGGATGTCCTGTATAATCCCTCGGTTAAGTTACCTACAGAAGAGGACTTGGCTATCCCTGACCTGGAGGCACGACTGGTGGCGGCTCTTCATGTCACACCAGACTGGACAATACCATATCTGGCTTATATAACCCGGGGAGAGTTGCCTGAGGATGAAACTTTGGCCAGGCAAATCACCCGGCGGGCTAAGTCAATGATCGTCATCGATGGCGAGTTACATCATCGCAGTGTTTCGGGGGCATTTCAACGTTGTATCTCCCCTGAGGAAGGCCAAGAGATCTTGCGGGAGATCCGTGAAGGGGATTGTGGTCATCATGCCGGCTCAAAATCCCTTGTAGCCAAGGCTTTCCGTCATGGTTTTTATTGGCTGACGGCTCACACTGATGCAGAGGACTTGGTCAGTAAATGTGATGGTTGCCAAAGGTTTTCACGACGGGCTCATGTGCCGGCTCAGGAGTTGAGGATGATCCCAATCACTTGGCCCTTTGCGGTCTGGGGGCTTGATATGGTTGGGCCTTTTAAACGGTCCAAGGATAAGAAGACCCACCTCTTGGTGGCCGTTGACAAATTCACGAAGTGGGTGGAGGCTGAGCCAGTTAGCAAGTGCGATGCAGCCACGGCGGTTCAATTTATGAAAAAGGTGATTTTCTGCTTCGGCTTTCCGCACAGCATCATAACTGACAATGGCACCAATTTATCCAAGGGCGCTATGGAAGAATTTTTTCAACGAGAGCATATCCGACTTGATGTTTCCTCAGTGGCTCATCCCCAATCCAATGGTCAAGCTGAGAGAGCTAACCAGGAGATTCTGAAGGGCATCAAGCCCCGGCTTTTGGTCCCTTTGCAACGGACGCCGGGTTGTTGGGTGGAGGAGTTGCCCTCCGTCTTATGGAGCATCAACACTACTCCTAACAGGTCTACAGGCTTCACGCCTTTCTTCATGGTTTATGGAGCAGAAGCAGTCCTCCCCAGCGACATCCGTCACGATTCACCTCGTGTGGCGGCTTATGTTGAGACGGATAATGAACAGGCGCACCAAGATGCTCTGGACTTGTTAGACGAACAGCGTGATGTGGCGGCAGCCCGTTCAGCTATTTACCAACAAGACCTGCGCCGTTATCATAGCCGCCGGGTCAAATCCCGGGTCTTCCAGGAAGGCGACCTTGTGCTCCCGCTCATCCAGGATCAAACAGATGCACACAAGTTATCCCCACCTTGGGAAGGGCCATTTGTGGTCAGTAAGAACTTGCACAACGGGTCATATTACCTCATTGATATTCGGGAACGTAAAGATTCGCGTAAATCTGAGGAGGAGACCCGTCGGCCGTGGAATATAGCTCAGCTTCGGCCTTACTACACTTGAGCTGCCGTCTCTCGTGGTGTACATATTTATCTCAGACATGTATATATTATGATAAGCAATAAAGCAGGGCCTCTGTCCTTTTTTCTCTCCCAATTATGCGTGTGTTATTTTTTACATGCTGATTTAAAGGAAGATCCGGCTTATGATCGTATTTGAGTCTAACCGTAAGCAGTAAGGTCACTTGGGGCTTCCTGTTCAAACATGGGTCGTATTCGAACCAAAGAGAACATAGCTGTCGATACCCACTTGATTGGCAAAGTGCCGAGCTCGTTGGGAAGTTAACTTTGATCATATTTGAATCACAGTTTAACCTCACTGAGAACCGACGTGGATCGTATTCGAATCAGCGTCATTAAACAATTTCAAGAATCACTTGGGGGCTTCCTGTTCAAACATGGGTCGTATTCGAACCAAAGAGAACATAGCTGTCGGTACCCTTTTGATTGGCATCGCCACACCCACTGGGGGCTATATGATCGTATCCGAATCTTGGCTTAACCCCTTTTGGGCTGGGTCTCTGGTCGTATTCGAACTGGAAGCCCCTAAGTTCTGATTTATCACCAGTTTACTCTGATTATGACAAAGTGTGCATGGCCGGGTTTCACCTGCCGGTTTAATTTTGGTTTATCTTGCTAGTTGAACATCATGGATGTCATCAAGGCAAGTAAATTAGAGTTAAGATACTAACCGTGCTACCCGGGTTATTTAATCCGGAAGTATGTTTACAGACCGTTAAGTGTGTTATCACGGCTATGTGCAGAGTATAACTAAGGACCAGTCTTTTTGATTCATATTCCGGGTTATCCATCCCAGACACCTGGTTCTCAGGGTGGTAAGCCGCCTTGATACTTGTGATTTTCCTTTCTATGCAGATACTTGAAGGCACCTTTTAAGGTTGAGAAGGACAAAGGGATAATTATGACCCGGAGGAACACCAAAAGGATAATTTCAAGGGATTTCAGCATTCATTACGTGCACGATGGCACGGCAGAGATAAACTGTTGCACCTATTCTATTACAATAATTCTTCAAGTCTAAAAGATGGAACAATGTTTGATAAGCTGCCCGCTAACTTATGCCGCCTGCTGAGTTGAAGTCCCCGGCTCATTCCTGTCTTCTGCTCCGGCTGATCCCAAGACCTCGAAGGTTGACGACTTCTAGTTGATGCCGCTGAGAGCTTCGAACTGGGCTTCTTCGTCAATTAACCCGGCCGGGTCAATCTCCGGGGCGAAGGTGTGCTGACGAGCCGGAGGAATCAGATTGAGAGCTTCATAGCGAGGGGTTGGAATCCTCTGATTCTCCGCGTTGTACCCCGGCTGATACTTGGTTAAGTCGGTGTCATTCCCGATGATGGTGGCCACTAGGCGTACAGCCTTCACACATGCCGTGAAGTCCTTCTGGTCGAAGGCTGAGCCGTCTTCCTTCAGGCTTGGGTAACCCAGGGCGATGTCTGCCGGGCTAGCTCCGGCAGGAATGCTTTGGCCCGGCTCAGCGCGGCAATTGCTCCGGCTCTTGCGGAGGCTCGGCGTAGCTCCTGGATCCGCTGTGGCAGAACAGCGAGCCGGCGCAGGACTTCGGCCAGATGGGTTGGCACCTCGTTGGATAGGGCCACCACAGCTAAGGCGCGCTGTGACCCGGTGTAGAGTTGTTCCACCAGGGTGTACACGGCCTTTAACTTGGTGACCACGCTCTGGTTGAGGTTGGCACTCCTGGGACCTGTTTAATAAAGATCAGATAAGCCGGTGACAAGGATGAATCATAACATATACAGACTTGATGAAAGCCGGCGAGGCGACTTACCGAAGATAGCAGCCACCATTTGGGAAACCTGGCGCTTTAGGCCGGAGAGCTCAGCGGTCTTCTCAGTGAGGGCCTTCTCCGCCTGTTCTGCCCGGGTCACCAGTGCGGCTTTCTCCTCAGCCCAGGCCTTTCGCTCAGCATCAAATTCGGTCTTCAGCTTCTCTTGAGCGGCGATGCTAGAGACAAACTTGGCGTTTGCCTTCCGGGTCTCCATCTCTTGTGTCTTTAGCCGGCTTTTGAGATCCGCAAGGTCCGACTCTAATTTCTTGCCAACAGCCTGCATATATTTCCGGGTTATTAAGAGTCATTCTATAAGTCCCAAGCGCTTTCCAAGCAAAGACACTTGGCACTTGGGGGCTAATGCATATTGAACGTATCTATCTACGTACTGCCGGCTTAGTTGAGTAAGCCGGGACCTAAGTCTACAACATATTCAAGTATAAATTGTCGACTTGGGGGCTAGCATGATAAGGGTCACTATGCAGAAAGTAAGAAGACAGCGAAAGGATACCTCAGATTTTTGTTGGATCTGGTTGACCATGGCGATCTCGGTGTCCCGGCTCTTGTGAACTTGGCTGATGTAGCCAGAGACGAGCTCTCCAATGCTCAAGTCGGTGTAGCTGGAGAGGTCCAGATTCACCCGGTGGGGCTGCAGCAACTCCCCCTTCGTGGAGCATTTGGCCAGCACGGTCGGTCTCCCCGGCTCAACATACTCCGTCCGGGTAATTACCACGTCCGGGTCGTCAGCTGGTGCGGCTGAGCCGGAGGCCTCCGGGTTAACCGACGCTTCGGTCGTTGTCTTGGTAGTCGGGGCAGGGGCTTCAGGCGCCGTGTCCATGGGAATGGTGGCTTCGGGGGCGGAGGCAGCTGGCGGCTCTTGAGACGTCGCCTCCGGCTCAGGCAAGTCCGGCACTCCGGCTGACCTGGTTTTTTTTTGCTCTTTTGGTGAGCTTTGCCTGGGCGCTGAAAAGGCAGAAGTGTTAGGCGTACAAAGAGTAAATACAGACAGATAATGTAAGGGGATTGTTATTACCCGGGTGCAGTCTTGAAGGCCGGCAGACTTGACTGCATGGAGTCACCCGAAGAGGGGGAGGTCTCCTGATAATTAGAGTCAGAAGAGTTGAGTGGCTGACGGATGACACCCGCCAACGGATGAAAAGGGTACAGGTGAGAAAAAACCTCAGTGCGACGCTTCCTTGTTGCGTCGGGTAACCCGGCGGAGAGGTCGGTGTCCTTGCGGGCCCGGGTGTGACGCCGGCTTTCGTGAACCTGCTGCTTCAAAAGAAATTGAGGGTCTTGATGAGCTAATGGATGTGAAAAGCTTACTTTCCGGGTTACTCTTCGGATTTTCAGCTGTGGCAAAGGCTCCGAGTCGGAGGAAGGTGACATTACCTCTTCAACCACCGGGTTACTGGCGCCGGTGTCATCCTGTCAATAAGCAAAATGTTGATAAGGCAGACAGCAACAAACAACAAATATGGCAAGAGTTTAAAGGTTTAAGGGTTACCTCTGACTCGGAGCTGTCGCTTAGTTGCAGTAGCTCCGAAGCAGTGGGTCTGCTTCCCTTTTTGCGAGGGGCGGCTTTCTTGGCGGCTTTCTTCGCCTTCCTGGCCTTCTTGGCCGCCTCATGGTCATACTTGACCCGCCAGAATTTATCATCAGCCTGAGAAATACAGTAATGAATTCTTAAAATGGTTCAGAGCAAGGTGACATGCAAAAGAAGTTGAAAGGTTAAGGTCAGCGGCTTACCGCTGGGGCTGGATTGGTCTTGCAGAACGGGGCTAGCCCGGTTCTTCCACAGTCTGCCAGGCTCTCGTTTAATAGAGCCTTGGTTTCTTCTTCAGCAACGTCTTCTGGAAGATCATTGCGACTGTGCCTCTGCGGGTCATCCTTTCGCCCGGTGTACTCACACATTAAGCCGGGGCGGCGGCTCAATGGGATCACCCGCCATGAGATCCAGACCCGGACCAGGTCTATTCCGTTCAGACCGTTGCCTAGCAGGGCCTTGATCTTATTGATCGTTGGAAGCAGAGGCTGGCGTTCCGCGGCAGTCAGTTTGTCGGATAGCGGATGAGTCGGCTCTAGGCGTGTTGGGTGAAAGCCGGGCAGCGGGTTCTCGTCAGCCGGGGACGTATCTTGGCAGTAGAACCAAGTCATATTCCAGTCCTTGGGGTGGCTTGGCGGCTCTGCGTAAGGGAATAGACAGTCCCTGCGTCGTTGGATGGAGATGCCGCCTAATTCCAGACTTGGCCCGTTCGCACACTCGTTTTGGCGGTTTAAGTAGAACAGTTCTCTGAAAAGCAGCAAACTGGGCTCCTCTCCAAGGTACACTTCGCAAAATACTTGGAAGTTGCAGATGTTGGATACGGAGTTGGGTCCTATATCCTGAGGCCGAAGGTCAAAGAAGTTGAGAACGTCCCGGAAGAACTTTGAGCCGGGCGGTGCGAAGCCCCGGCTCATATGGTCCGCAAAGATCACTACCTCCCCTCCCTCGGCTGTGGTCTTTCTTCGGATGGATCAGGGGCACGGTAGGACATCACTTCCTTCTTGGGCAGATATCCGGACTTAACGAAATTGGCCAGGGTGTCGTCAGTAACGTTGGATCTCATCCAGTTGCAAGTGATGGGAGCCTTGGGAGGCATGGTGAAGGTTGGTGTTCTATGGTAAAGAGAAAAGTGTCCGGGTTAATTGTAAGCCGGAGATTATCATTCAAACTACAATGGCGGCTTATGAAGGGGACTAATGATATATATTCGGATACGGTGGGTTATCTAAGCCGTAGGGGCATTCAGAATAAGTTGGTCATCTACGGCTTACCGCAGTTAAGCCGGAGGATTCTACAGAGCATGGTTCTCTTTAAACCGGAAAGTTCTACGGCGCGTGTTTTCTTTAAGTCGGAAATATAAGCCGCCAAGATTCAAGGGCTGCAGTTTTTACTAAGTGTGGTAAAACAGATTTCACATATTGCAGTAACTTTTTCGGATCAAAATGGTCGGGTGAAATGAAAATTTTCTAGACCTAAAAAACAGAGGCAAGAGAAGTTCTTGAGGTGGAACATGGTTCTTATGCAGTAAAAGGGGGGGTTTTTGCAGGTGAAATGGATCTCAAACATCTACCGCACTGACTCTATGTGAGGTTAAAGATCAACCGAGTGCAGTGACTACAAGAGCTACTGAGGTTTGCGGCAATGGTGATGAACGCGAAGAACACAAGATGAACCCTACAGTAGATCTATCTGACAGGGCAAAGGAGACTCACCGGAGTTGGAAAGAGCGGAGGTCGCTGCCGTGAATCTGGTCCGAATCAGGGTGATGCAGCGGCCGGGTTGATGAAGACCAGGGGCGCGACGGCGGCGGCAGTGGCGGAGCTCGGGCAGAGGAGCGACGGCGCGAGGAGGAAGAAGGAGAGCGTGAGAAGAAAGCGTTGGGCCGGCCTATTTATAAGGCAGAGTCATAAGTGGGCGCGAGATTCAAGGAGACCACGGCGTGGTTATCTCCCCCTCACGGCGCCTCGATTTTCGGAATGGCAGTAAAAGCAAAGATCCGTTGCGGATCTGGCGGAGTAAAAAAGGACTTAATGGAGGATGACGTCACGGCGGATTATCCGGAGTCCAGAGGGTGACGTCACTCCGGGTTATGGCCTTCACATGAATGGTAAGCCGGAGATTTTTTCTGTCGGCAGAGTTGAAGATTGACACGAGCCGGCTCAAGTCAATCTGGGGCCTAATGTTGAGGATATAGACCTTAGAGTCACCCTCCAGGAGGGGCCGGGTTACTCTTCGGATGGTCATTGCCAGAAGCCCGGAGCCAAGTCTCAAGACGATGGGCCAGAGATGGGCTGAGACCCAGATATGGCTTAGGGCCTGTAGTTACAATCATTATTATGGTAGACTTGTAGTATAAGGCAAGTATGGTTTAGAGTCCGAGCCGGACGTTCTTATGAGCCGGCCGGGACTCTAAGAGCTGCTGGGCGTCAGGCTCCCTATATAAAGGGACGACCCGGCAGCGGTTCGAGGACGACAACAACCTCATCGAGAGCCGGGCATAGCTGTTTAAGCTCCCTGGCGATCGTAACCCTAATCAATATCACCTCAAACTGGACGTAGGCTTTTACCTTCACCGTAAGGGGCCGAACCAGTATAAACCCTCGTGTTCCTTGTCCCGCATAACCCCTTCAGGCTTCCTAGTTGCAATGGCTCCACGACTAAGTCCTAGCTTAAGGACATCTGCCATGACAATTCCACGACTGTAAGAGACATCATATATCGCACCATATCTAATAAAGTACGGTTACGATGTTCGGACACACCATTACACTGTGGTGTTCCAGGTGGCGTGAGTAGTGAAACTATTTCACATTGTTTTAACTGAAGGCCAAACTCGTAACTCAAATACTCTTCTCTACGATCAGATCGTAGAGACTTTATTTTCTTGTTACGATGATTTTCCACTTCACTCTGAAATTATATGAACTTTTCAAATGTTTCAGACTTATGTTTCATTAAGTAGATATACCCATATCTGCTCAAATCATCTGTGAAGGTGAGAAAATAATGATATCCGCCACGAGCCTCAATATTCATTGGACCACATACATCTGTATGTATGACTTCCAACAAATCTTCTGCTCTCTCCATAGTTCCGGAGAACGGCGTTTTAGTCATCTTGCC